>NC_090259.1:26058548-26237246 GCF_037325665.1 Littorina saxatilis
CAAACTTAGTGTCTCTTTGATGGCATGTGATGGCTTCAGCATTACTTCACGCTTCCGTGACCAACTGATGAATAACGCGTTGCATTCTGATTTGCTCGTTGTGTTTGATGTTCACTGATTGATTTGGCAAACGTAAGAACAGGTCAACCAAGCTCGCTGATCATGATATTCTTTGTTGTAAGCTTAGTGAGAGAATACTGTCTCCTGTGTATGTGTGTATGAGAGTGTGTTTGTTAATGTGTGTGTGTGTGTGTGTGTGTGTGTGTGTCTGTGTGTGTCTGTGTGTGTCTGTGCGTGCGTGCGCTTGTGTGTGTGTCTGTGTATGTGTGTGTACGTTTTGAAAACTGAAAAAAGGTTGTTCGTACAGTTGTTATCCTCCATACCCTTGAAGGGATTACAGGCTTAAAATATTCTTGTCTCGCTGCCTCCACTCACTCTCACCCGAGTCTGTTTGTCAATGGCAGACAAAGTATGGATGTATTGCCAGGCCTGGTCACTATCACACAGAGAGGGTGCAATGGATCGTGTGGGAAATAGGACGCTGATCCGACGTGAGTGTCACCCGGGAGCTTGGCATCGGTTAGTGCAGGGTCATCCCCCTCCCCCCGGTGGATTTCTTCACTGTCATCCGTTATATCCTGGTGCCAATACCCTGTACATACCCCCTAATCTATTTTTATTTCCCTCTATCTCTCCCTCCCCCCCCCCCCCCCCCCCCCGCCCCCCTGCTCTCTCTCGGCTCTCACTCAGTCTCCGCTCTCTCTCTCTCTCTCTCATTCCTTCTCTCACACACGCAAACCACAGGAGCTTGTATCCAACCGCCGGTTGATCAGTATTTACTCCTGCATGCTTATTATTTACTGCTGCATCCTTACCCGTAGGCCTACTACATGTACTACTATTCACTACTGAATTAGGAGTAGGGAATAAGGAGTAAATAATGATCGACCGGCGATTGGATACAAGCTCCTGTGACGCAAACACACACACACACGCACACTGACACACACACACACTAACACTAACACACACACACACACACACTAACACTGACACACACACACACACTCACTTCCCTACCCCCTCTCCCGTCTTTCTTAATCCTCTCCTTTCAGTATCTCCCCACCCCCATATCACCTTCCACTAAATCTCCTTGTGCTGCAATTGTCTTGCAATCACATCACAAGAAGCAGGATCGAGTTTTCCCAGGATGCCAGTGTCGTTTGAAAACGAGGATGTCCAGGCTAGGAGTCAAGCAAGATGGCTGATGAAGTGGCGTGTCACTCTACTTCCCTTTCTCCCTTTTGACTCAACGTAAACGTCGCCATTTGCCTTTCATTAAAGTCAGGGAACCTTGAAGGGAAAACAAGGTAGTTGAGTTTAGTGAGAGAATGTTACTCTCTGTCTCTCTTTTTCTCTCGGTATGTCTCTCTGTCTCAGTGTCTCCCTCATTTTCTCATTCTCTCTCTGTACCTCTCTCTCTCTCTCCCTCTCTCTCTCCCTCTCTCTCCCCCCTCTCTCTCTCTCTCTCTCTGTCTTTCTGTCTCTCTCTCTCTCTCTTTCTCTCTCTCCTCTCTCTCTGTCTCCCTCTCTCTCTTCTCTCTTTCTGTCTCCCTCTCTCTCTCTCCTCTCTCTCTGTCTCCCTCTCTCTCTTTTGTCTCTCTCTCCCTTTCAGTCTCTCAGTCTCTCTCCCTCTCTCTCTCTCTCTCTCTCTCTCCCTCTCTCTCTCTCTCTCTCTCTCTCTCTCTCTCTCTCTCTCTCTCTCTCTCTCCTCACCTTTCCCTGTATGGCCAGGCAATAGTTCAGCGCTGGTACCGCTTCCCGCTTGTAAATTATGTTCTGTTTGTTTTGTTACGACGGAGGACGATATCGTGAACTTCCTGCACACAGCTTTCTTGTTTGGAATAACTTTGAAGTTCGCATTTTTCATGATCCGCTAACTTCGACCATTATTTTTCATATTCACGGCGAATCGGCAGGTAACCTCTACATCTTCCCCCAACATTCAGACAGTATAATTTGTTTGTATTTGTTTACCAAAATATGACATTTTACACAGATCGAGATAGTTAGTGTTCCTCCAAGACCGTGCCATGACTGTCGAGATCTGTGTGAAATGTCATATTTTGGTCAAAAATACAAATTAAATGTATGTAGCGATTGATTTTATTTAGAACTCCTCTTATTTGTTATGATCGAACGTACACAAATATGTACTCTTTTGTAGTTACGGTCATAAGCGCTATAGAAAAGTGATTTCAAGTTGTTATTATTATTATTATTATCATTAATATTATATGTGTCCGATTCTGCTGAGATATTTTTGGACAAAAAGGGATAGGGTATTTTAAATTTAACACTGACCAGGATGTAGCGTGAATATTTTTTTAATGTTATTACTCTTTTGCTGTTTTTAACCTTTTTGGGGGGTATTATCGTAAACTAACCACATGCGACTTCCTTGTTCCAAATCACTGCTATGTGGGCGGCACTGTCCTTTGTGCAGGTCATGTTGTGCTTCTAGTCTTCCCATTCAGGCATTGATGTATCTACTGTGAATCACAAGCCGATACCAGTGCAGTTACAACACTTTGACAAACGGAAAGATGTCGTATCCTCTTGAGACAAGATTGTTGGACGGAAAGGGCTGTCGGTAACAATATCTTTTAACGATGAAGACGAATGTAAAGTTGATCTGTTCTTTAGTTCCCTTCCTCCAACACTGAGATATTGATTTTGACTCTTTCAAAACCAGCTTTAATTTGGAGACAGCATTGAAAGCAAAAAAAAACATTCCCAGCTGGCTCTGTGATTCTGCTGGTAAAGTTCTGACCACGGAAAGGTCTTTGAAAGCAGATCGTTTCAATACGGAGAGAAAAAATATTGAAAAAGACAAGATCGCTCGGGAATGTTTGCGATTAGGTGTGTATCGGTTGCTGTGGAGACAGTATTGGCCCCAAACAAGGACGTCAAGTCGCCTAGAAAGTCGTGAATGTGGAACACGAACATTAAGGCACACTCCTTGGTTTGAACAAAACTTTATTCAATTATTATCATGAAAAAACAATACATGGTTTTTAGGATAACTAACTCAAGCATATAATGCTAATTTAAAGAAATCCTGGTATGTACATAACAAAGGTTAACATGATGGCGGACTAAATACATTTACTCATTTCAGACAACGAAAACAAACAAAAAAAACTGATACGCAAACAATCAGAAAAGGGAGGGGGTGGTAGTACAGAAGGTGGGGGGGGGGGGGGGGGTGAAGAAAAAAAGTCATGGGGCACGAGAGAATAGAAATAAGCATAAGGGAAAAAGAAGAGGATGAAAAAGACTTAGAGCGCCAGATATTTGGGAAGAGTGGGTCTCGTCATAATAATATTAAATGCACAGAAGACACACACGCAAAGTTAATACATTTTGTGTCACTAAATGTCACTAAATTACACAAAGATCGAGGCATAATCAATAAGTCGAAACAAGGACAAAATACACGAGAGAGATTATGAAGAGCAATTGGTCAGCCAGCACACTCCTTCCCGTGCAAACAGTTGGGAGCACCGTCTCAGATCTGAACAGGCTTGGGATATGAACCTTCCTCCACTTGGTCACATACCAAAAATACACCAGACTGGGTGTTCTCTATGCACAGAGTGGTGTTTTTTTTATCAACTAATTTAATAAACGCCACTATAGCGGAATTTTACGAAATTAATTTATCAAAAAACTCCAAATCACCACAGCCCGTATAGTGGGGCCCCTAGTTGAAACGATTGTTCAAATTTGTATACCAACATATCATTTGGTGTGCTGTTAGAAGACACCCAAAGAATGTAAATTCCAGGGGGGGGCAAGCAATTTTTGTCCTTTGGTAAATTTTGTTGCTAGGCAACGGAGTGCCTAAACGCGAACAATGTCAAACACACAGTTTGGGCGTTTTAACACATATAAACTATAATATAAGACTGAATAAACATAATAACTCCATATTATTGGGTTGTTGTTGTCTTTTTAATGCCTTTAAGTGAAAAAAATAAATAAAAGGTTGAAAAATCATATTTTGGAACCTTTGGGTTAGGCTATATTTGTAGGTGCTCCCAAATAGAGACAAAAGAAGGTAAATAATAAGCTTGAATTGACCAGGGAACACACCAAAGCTTTGGTGATATATAGGTGAGCCCAGGGACCTAAATAATGTGTATATATCAATGTTTATATCAACGCGTTACTTAACAGTGTGTGTTCAGACTGAAGCAGTGAAGACATGGCAAGCGGCGTGAGTAAACACATGGACTGGAGCCTGTGCATCTTTTGCCAGAAGGACACAACAGAAAAGCTGATAAATCCCACCGAAGAAAGCTACAGCACAGCAGAGAGACATTTAAAAGGTTTTAAAGCAGTTGGAGCGTTTCAGTCATCACTGAAAATAGACAAATTCAATGATGGGTCAGGAAGAACAAGTCGTCCTACTCAGACTCCGCACTGGACATAACAGACTAAACCATCATATGGCCACAAAGCTGAAGCTAGTTCCCTCCCCCCTATGTCCGTGTGGCAAGAATCAGACAGCAGAGCACATCCTGCAGGCTTGTCCATACCACAGTGCTCTGAGGGACACCACCTGGCCAGAAGCTATACGGCCTCAAAGAGGACTTGGAGAGGACAGCACATTTCGCCCTGCAGTCTGGACTGACGATATAACAGCGAACGACAAGAAGAAGAAGTTAGCCAAACATGGAGCTAGGTGGCACAAGAACGGCCGTGCTATCTACAACCAAAGAATGTTGGACAGAGCTGAAAAGAGACGGCATAATGAAGCTGAAAAAGATGAAGGCGAGACAGGAAAGAGATCACGCAGAGAGAGTGGGCAAGTTTCTCCACAAGAGACCTGTATGTTTAACTGTGGCAAAACTGGAAATCTTTCTGGAGGTTCTACATACCAGCTTAAGTCACATTTTCGGGAAGCTGCTTCGAAGATTGACCCTCAAGTTGACAACAAGTTACGTCTCACGATGTTGGGACTGGCTCACATCGCCAGACGAGGGTTTTGCACTTCAGGTTAAGCCATGATAAGATAATTCGGCCAGATTGAGCCGGTTGAAACTAGCTGAAAGGCTGCTGCTAAGGTCAAAGCCACTGTCAGACCCAATTCACCTTAACAGAGTACCGGTAGCCCTTTTCAGAAATCAGAACAAGTCTACTCAGATGACGAAGAATCTGAAGCTGAAGACAGCCAAGACCAACTGTGGTTTGTTTGCAAGATTGTATGTTGGATGTCAGGCTAGAGGAGGAGACCTTGATGAATTCTTTCAGCACGAAAACCAGTCATTCCCTCCATCAATCTCAGATTCTGGAGAATTGCGCCACGGCAACAAAAGCGATCTCCTGCACTGTTTTGAGAAAACTCATGACCACGGCCAGTACTCACTGAACCACAAGTATCAGCTGTTCTCATTGATGGTGCTGCGCTGGTGCACATTCTGAAGCCACGCCAAGCACAAACATTCCAAGAGTACAGTGATGCTGTCTTTTTAGCATATGTCCTGGTGTGCCTGTCTAACGCTGATCGCGTTGACATTGTTTGGGACTGTTATCGTGACAACAGTCTGAAGTTATCAGTGAGGAAGAAACGAGGCTCTGGCATGAGGAGAAGAGTGAACGGAGACGTTGCTCTGCCACGCAATTGGCCAGAATTCCTATGAAACAGTCAAAACAAAGAAGAGCTGTTTCATCCTGTCTGACAATCTGAAGCTCGTCAAGGAAGACGGGAAAGTGGTCATTGCAACACAAGGTGTGGACTTTGTTAGTTCTAGTGACATTAGTGAGGACCATTAGGAGCCAGGCTGTCCCCTTGTTCGCACGTAGAGGCTGACACCAGACTGGTTGTAAACTGTTCTGACCTAGCCAGAATGAATCACACTGATGTCATGATCAGGAATTTAGACACTGATGTAGTGGTGCTTGCAACAGCTCACTCACTACCATTCCCTCCATGGTAAAACCTGTGGGTGGCATTTGTGCTGGATCCCACTATCGTCTTCTGCCTATTCACGACTACGCCCAGAGAAATAAGCAGCACCTCTGATGTTTCATTCTCTGACTGGCTGCGACACTGTGTCATCTTTCTTTGGTGTCAGTAAGAAGAGATGCTGGGAAGTGTGGATGTCTGATCCAGAATTCACAGCTGTTCCTTTGGGTGCTTGCATCACCGGACAAGTTCAGCCAGATTGAGCTCTTTGTCTCGTTGATGTTCAACAAAACCAGTGTTTCGGACAAGGTGAACGATGCCAGAAAACACCTGTTCACGAAGAAAGGGCGCATGCTGGAAAACACCCCACCCACTCAAGCTGCTCTTCTTGAACACACGCAAAGATCATCTGGAAGGAAGCTCTCATTCCGCAGCCAGAGATTCCAGATCCTGCAAGCTGGGGCTGGGAAGAAGTTGATAGAACTTATTCGCCTGTTTGGACATCACTTCCAGATGCATCTAAGATCTGCTCTGAACTAGTAAAATGCAGCTGCAAGAAAGATTGTAGAGGTCCGTGTAGCTGTGCCACAGCGGGTGTCCCCTGCACTGCTCTTTGCTTCTGTGATGGCTAATGCCAGCGTGACTGAAAGACTGAATTCATGAAACGGTTATGTGAGTAAATCGCAATGGATATATAGAAGAAACTATGTTTACAGGTTTCTTTTTCAAACTCTGGCATTATGCATGAAATGCATTTCTTTGTTAACGAATAGTAGAAATACAGCTTGTGTACAGTATTTGTAAATAGGAGGGCCTCTACAACCTTGTTGAGAATTTATCTGTAGACAATTGACCGGACAGTATATTTTACGTCAGTATGTAGTGTCGTAGTGTCATCTGTCTTTGCTTTAAAATAAAGCAGAATCGTGAACCCATTCCAAAAAGATAGCAAATAGCAAGAAAATATTTGTCATTTGCATAATTTTAATAGTCAATGTGCAAGCTTGCGATTGTTACTAGACGGTACCGTTCTTGAAAAGAAAACCGATTCAATTGTATATAATTATAAAACGTCAATAGCCAGTGCAGGGGCGGATCACATCATGGGGGTTTCCAAATTTCTTAAAGGGACAATTCGAGAGACGCGAAGCGTTTAGTTGTGTGCGCGAAAATGGAGCAATCTGGTGCAATCTGAGCCAAGAAACTTCCCCTAATACACCTTCAAAAAGTATATTTAAGAAGACAAATTAGATTACCAATACAAGGAAAATTGACCGATCTGGTGCAACCTGAGCCAGCAAATTACCCAACTACTTTCCGAAACCGTCATTTAGAAGACAGAGGCCAGCTCCTAGGGGGGGGCCGGGGGCATGCCCCCCCCCCCCGGAAAATGTTGATACAAATCAAGGAAAATGGAGGAATCTGGTGCAATTTGAGCCTTCAGTTTCTCTTTATTTTTAAATGTATTTTTTTTTATACTTTTTTTTTTAGGGGGGGGGGGTCCGGAAACCCCCCCTGGATCCGCCCCTGCAGTGTGTTTATTGTCCTGATGTTAGAAACATGGTACAGGCAAACATAAATGTTAATTCAAAGGTAAACTAAACTCTTAGTTGCAAAGAACTGGTGTTTTGAATGTTCACCTTCTGCAAAAGTGCGTTTTGAGGGTATGCTTACTAAACAGGTCATATTTTCGTTCATAGACCATTTAGAAGTTGCCCCTCCCTGGCATTTGGATCCTGAGAGATGTCTTTTTAACTGTATAAAGTATCATGTTGGTATACCAATCCGAACAATTCAGCCCCTATTCTGCAGCTAGTCCTAGCACTAGTAGGCCTATTCGGGGAGTTTTGGTATGTGTCCAAATATAAGGATGGCTTTATTTCATTAACAGCATGGTTATATCTAAGACGGTGATCCTAACTGTATACACGAAAAGTAGTGTGCCTTTCGTGTAGTGATCGGCGCTTCTTCCTGGTTTGTTTTGAGCCATGTTGCGTCTGAGTGGTGTAAGTGGTGGTAAAGCTTTAATACTCATGTAAACGCATGGGCACATCTGATATGGCAGGCGAAATAGTTTGTTTCTCCCCGCGTAGACCATCTTGTCAATTATGATAGCCCGTAAAGATTGTTACACATGTCTAATAAGAGCACCTTTCAACTTAATTTTTTTTTTTTTTTTTTTATATGGGAGATTTATATAGCGCTTGACGTTCTCTAAGCGCTTAACACACATACGTAGAAGTTACATGCCGAGTCTCAGTGATTATCAAAAATAATGGTCGAAGTTAGCGGATCATGAAAAATGCGAGCTTCAGCGAGCTTTTTCATGACCGCGAACTGAGACCATTATTTTTGATAATCACTGAGACGAGGTATGTAACCTCTTTATTCCTCCTTTCTTCAGTTATTCAAAGAAAAGAGGAGTTTTTGTGCGAAAGTTTGATCGAATCATATTCACCCTACCAGTCTACCTGCGCAGGCGATCGATTAATGCGCGGTTGCATAGTTCCGTGCAAATCATTCAATTATGTTAACACTTCTTGTCAGTTTCGATGTTTTGAACTAAAATCAAGTACACAGTTATGCTGTCATTCTGCTGTGGCGGTAAAGGCAGATAGTGTGTGTTCTGTTCATGTTTTGGTATCGCTCAGGAAATGTTCTTTCCTCGAATGTGACTAGCAGACGAAGTTTTACACCTGTGTTCCGGCCAACGTTAAAAACTGTATGAAATTCAGTTTTCTGGGGCCAAATAGTGTATGAAACCGCTGCATGTTCTTTAAGTTGATTAAATGTTTGCAATTGATTGCGTGTGATCTGTTTATAAAATGAAATATTGTTGAAAACTGACCGTCGGATTGCAGTCTTGTCGATGCAGTCGAAATCTGGAAGGGGAACTACTCGTGTCGCTAGACAAAGTATGAGAGTTACTTTTCCTTGGAATCTTGCTGGCGATAAACGATTGTGCACGGCATATCTGAATTCAGAAAACAACCAAACTCATGGATTTTATATTGAGATTCATGTGTTCAAGCCTGTAGTTGCTGGTTTAAATGCGGTATGGTTGTATTGTTTGCTCCAGAAATGTATATTTTGTACATTAGAGTGTTCTGAACTTTTGAGTCGCAAAAAGTAGATCCACAATGTGTACAGTCTCTACCCATGAGCTATCGAGGATTCAGGCCCGTTGTTGGGTAAGTGATTTTGGTTGTTGGGTAAGTTACCGAAAAATAACTAGCCCTACAAGTTTACAGAGAGAAAGAAGCAGAGGGGGGAATAACAATAAATATACAACCTGCGCCGAGGTGCACAAGATAGTTACCAACCAGTCGGGAGCCAACCGCGGTGTTGGATTGGTTGACATTGAGATTTGTGTGTGATTTCAACCAATCAGACCACGCGGTTTGTTCTCGTGACCCGTTCGTACACGTACATCAGCCCTGCCTGCTTTCTTCACATTGTTTAGTTTGTTTGTTTGTTTGTTTGTTTGTTTGTTTGTTTGCTTAACGCCCAGCCGACCACGAAGGGCCATATCAGGGCGGTGCTGCTTTGACATTGAACGTGCGCCACACACAAGACAGAAGTCGCAGCACAGGCTTCATGTCTCACCCAGTCACATTATTCTGACACCGGACCAACCAGTCCTAGCACTAACCCCATAATGCCAGACGCCAGGCGGAGCAGCCACTAGATTGCCAATTTTAAAGTCTTAGGTATGACCCGGCCGGGGTTCGAACCCACGACCTCCCGATCACGGGGCGGTCTTTCTTCACATAGTGTACATGTTTTGCCAAAATAATTTTAAAATGACACTCATATCAATCTGTGAATTTCATTCAGCAAATCGTCCTACTATAAAGGTCCACATATAAGTAAAAGGTTGGACTTATCTCGTGTAAGAACTTGGCCATATCTTTCATTTCCATTTCCATTAGTTTATTATCAAGTTGCTGGGTAAATTCAGGTCGCTTCCTCCCAGAGGAAAGCTAGCAGCAACAAGAGTCGCGCTACCTAGGTATGTGCGTGTTAAGGTGTAATCAGCCACCTGCAATTATGGCAGAATGACCGAGGTCTTTTACGTGCCACAAAGATGACACGGGGTAAGTCCATGGATACCGTCTTTGAGTCTGCACATAAAGTTGATCCGTGTCCGTCCCGGCCTGGATTCGAACCCGTGTCACAACTATCAAAAGTCGCTGAGCTACAATTAGGCCCCCTATAGCTCAGTGTGGTGGCGGGCATGGTTGTTCACACAGGAAGGAGTGTACCTTTAAGGTGCTGACATTGCGTGCGTAAGTCACTCCATCAGGGATTGCTGCATCCACTCCAGCTCAAGACAATAACGAGGTCGTTGGTAAGGCTCGCGTGATCGAACGTTAAACTCTTTGACTTGTTGAAAGAAAATTAGCAATTCGACAGAATCTTGCTTTACTTGTTGACTAGGTGTTGCGTTCCGATAGAAGTACAGGTCCTAGATGGAATGTTCAAGCACACACACACGCACACGCACGCACGCACGCTCATGTACACACACAACTGTCGGGGGGGGGGGTGAGAGAGAGAGAGAGAGAGAGAGAGAGAGAGAAAGAGAGAGAGAGAGAGAGAGAGAGAGAGTCACTTTTAGTTTTTTTCAGAAACGACAGGCTCCTCGACCACACGAAAATAGAAAAACATTTAACGGTCTAAAACTTCATTTCAAACTCTGCACTGCGACTTTGAAAAGACGTTAGAAATTAAAGCGTCATTCCCAGAGACGCGAATCTCTTGGTGTTTTGAGTTAGAGGCCTTTACGGTTGTCACGTGCTAGTTCATTCAGTTATATCATTTGTGACAGGCACAGTTAGCGTCAGACTAGCACTCCCTAGGGGAGTGTCTTTCGTTTCCTCCATCCTGGTGTGATTTTGTTTTCAGACAAGAGCTGGGGTCAGAACAACACAGCACCATACAACACAAATCAATAAAAAGCCACACAAACTAATAACTTTATATTCCCTCAGAGGGTTCAAAATCGATGACTTGCAGAGTGTTACGGCCTGTGCGCGAACTTTTCAGAACAGTTTTTGTTTCATGATTCGACAAGGTTCGTAACATTGAAAATGGCCGACGGTGTTTCTAGGTCACAGAGCAGATTTCGTTTTACGAGTGGTTAGGGTTTGTGAAATGGAAAACGGCGAACGGCGTTTATGCCCCAAAAATTACATTAGCTCTACTGGTGAGACCAGAAACAGTACAAAAAGGGTCCTCTATTTGATCCATCCCAATATCAAACAGCCGTTTTCATATTCACCCTTGACGGGCATTCATACATAGGATGGATCAAGCCAGAATCAGGACTGAAAGATCCATTGGCGTTGACTAATTCATCAAAGTATCATCACAATATCAAACGATCATTCCCAAAACGTTCGTGGCGGGCATATCAAGAGATCAAGCTAGAATCAGGACAGAGAGATCCTATGGCTTTGACCGATTTATCACTGTATCAGCACAATATCACACGATCATTTTCAAATCCCTTCCAGGCGGGCATTTGAAGAATTCAGTGGACCATGATTCCTGGAAAGGTGATCGGTCATTTGTTGTTGTTGTTGTTGTTTGTTGTTGTTTATGTCGTTGTTGATGTGTTGTTGTTGTTTTTGTTGTTATTGTCGTTGTTGATGTGTTGTTGTTCTTGTTCTTGTTCTTGTTCTTGGTTTTTGTTGTTATTGACGGGCGTTCCCACGCTTTGCACCCGCGGTGCCATTCTTGCCTCCAAATGGGAAGATGACGTGTACGAGTGTTTTTAATTCCCACACCAAATTGGCAGCTTGGAACGATGTTGAATTGCAGCATCTCGGGAAAGGCATGTTTTGTTTGTTTGTTCGTTCATGGGCTGAAACTCCCACGGCTTTTACGTGTATGACCGTTTTTTCTCCGCCATTTAGGCAGCCATACGCCGCTTTCGGAGGAAGCATGCTGGGTATTTTCGTGCTTCTATAACCCACCGAACTCTGACATGGATTACAGGATCTTTTTCGTGCGCACTTGGTCTTGTGCTTGCGTGTACACACGGGGGTGTTCGGACACCGAGGAGAGTCTGCACACAAAGTTGACTCTGAGAAATAAATCTCTCGCCGAACGTGGGGACGAACTCACGCTGACAGCGGCCAACTGGATACAAATCCAGCGCGCTACCGACTGAGCTACATCCCCGCCCGCTCTGCCAGAAAGTAACCACGGAAGCCCAGGACCACATCGGATCACTGGTAATCATACATGATCGCTGAACATAACAAGTGCTTACTTTTACCTGGTTTGGTACTTGCTTTAGATTTCAAAAAAGCATTTGACAGTATATCGAAAGAGTTTATGTTATATGCCTTTAAGAGATACGGATTTGGAACAGATTTTTTACGTTGGGTAGAAGTATTGTTCAGTAGCACAAGAAGCTGCATTGGATACAACGGTTGGCTCTCAAGTGATTTTGAAGTCAGCTGTGGGGTGCGACAAGGTTGTCCTTTCTCACCACTGGCTTTTGTTATTGGAATTGAGCTGCTTGCAACCCGATTTCGAAAAGGTTTTGAAGTAAAAGGTTTGGAAATTGAAACTGACGATTCAGAAGAAGTGCATATGTTTAAAAAGATTTTGAAGGCACTTCTGTATGCCGATGATGTTACCATGTTTCTGCGTGATAAAGATGACATTAAAGTTGTTTTGGGGATATTAGACGAGTTTACAATTATATCCGGTTTGAAGATAAATAGAGTAAAATCAGAAGCAATGTGGATTGGATCAAAACGGAATAGCAACGAGGGAGGATACGGATTAAGATGGGTTAAACAAATGAAGATTCTGGGAATATATTTTTGCAATACATCCAGTGCCTCCCTCGTGGATGAAAACTGGACACAACGAATTAAGAGTATTAAGCAGGTGATTTTAAACTGGGAAAAACGGAATCTTGGCATATTTGGTAAAATGTGCGTAATAAAAAGTTTTTTGATTTCTCAGCTCGTTTATGTTATGCAGGCAATATGCATCCCTGAACCTGTGTTGAAAGAAATTAATACGTTATTGTTTCGTTTTCTTTGGAGGAAAATTAATTGTAACAAGAAAGCGTTTGAGAAAGTGAAGAGAAGTGTTATGTGCAGTGGAATAGGAACAGGAGGAATCCAAATGATTGATATGCAAATATTGCAAGAATCTATTCTGTGCGGCTGGCTTGCTCAGCTCTCGAATATGAATAACAATAGTACATGGACTTGGATTCCTAGATTATATTTCCGTAATTTTGGAACAGATTTATCATGTTTTAATTCAATTATTGGTCCTAAAAAGTTTAAAGGGTTAGATAGTCTTCAGTCCTCCTTCTGGAGCAAAGTACTGCGAGTCTGGTTGGAACATAATACACTGCACTCTTCGTCATCTCTGAAGATGGCATGCATATGGAATAATGTCGATATAAAATATCAAAATAATGTAATTTATTTTGACAACTGGGCAAAAAAAGGAATAACACATGTCAATGACCTCTTAGAAAACAATTCCATTTTGTCATTTCAAAATGTACAGAACCTAATTGGTACTTCACCAGAACTCTATTTACAGTACATTGTTGTTCACTCGGCGTTGTCTCGTTATTTAAAGAACAATACGGATTATGTATATGCTGTCACTGAAGAATTCTCGAAATTGTATTTTAATGATAAAGTGATGTTAAAAGCTAGAGATTTTCGAAATTTTATGACAGATATGAAATATAGTCCACCCTGCTGTGTTCGATTTTGGCTGAACAAACTTGGTATTAGTATTGAAGAAAAAGTTTGGCTTAATGCAAAAGAAACAACAACAGAAACCAGACTAAAAGAATTACAGTGGAAGATATTACACAATATATACCCAACCAATATTCTCCTCTTAAAAATGGGACTCGCAAATAATGATAAATGTCCATACTGTATTGAACAAGTTGATTACATTGAACATTTCTTTTTCTATTGCAGTAAAATTCACCATTTGTGGAAGCATGTTGAAACATTGTTCTACAATCGATATAACATAGCAATTATTCTACAAGCAACAGATGTGCTGATTTATGTGCGAGATAAGAATGGTTTGACACATGAAATGTTTAAGTATCTTACCCATTTAATCTTGATTGGAAAAATGTGTATAAGTAAATTTAGATATGGGACACCCCTTGAAATATTATTTATTTTTCAAAGGGACTTAACCCTCAGGGGCCTGGTATAAGTTGAGTGTTAAAAAAGATTTGGTGTACTGGAAACTGAGCTGAACATTAGGAATAAATTTATGTTATGATTATTTTTATTTATTTATTTATTTGAAAAAAAAGAAGAAAAAAAAAAGAAAAAAAAAAAAAAAAAGAAAAAAAGAAAAAAAAAAAAAAAAAAAAAAAGTGCTTACTTTTGACAAAAAGCTTACTTTTTCCAGACAATAACTCACCAATGCTATGCTACTGAACTCAGCGAACTAAACAGTGATTACACTGGCCAGTATTATACAAAATGTCAAGAAAGTATTGACCTCGGGACTTGATCGGTCATTTCAAATTCTTATGTCTCAGGTAGTTGTTTTGTCTTTTTGACGTTTTTTCAACCAATATATGACAATCTGAGACAGCTAATTTATCACAGACCGACGACCAACGCTTAATCAAAGCCCTGTTCGATTACTAAAATATTTGCTCTTCACAAAAAAAAGTTAAGACGCAGTTGAGACCTCTGCGCTATGTTTGGATTTGTTTTGATTTAATTCTGACATCTTGTGACCTGATTTTGTAATTTGGAATAGATCCTTCTTTCTCTCCTAATTATCGTCTCCTGGTTGTGCTCCGGACAAGAATTTTACCTTTTTAAAGGACATCAAGATTTTGTTTAAAGATTTGAAGTAAAATCAAAAGAAATTGATTGTTAACCCTTTTTGTTTTACATTGATAGACCTAGTGTAAATAATTTTAAACCAATCAATGAGGCTTATATCGCGCATATTCCGTGGGTACAGTTCTAGGCGCTCAGCAGTGATGCCGTGTGAGATGAAATTTTATACGGCCAGTAATTGCAGCCATTTCGGCGCATATGTACCTTTCACGGCCTATTATTCCAAGTCACACGGGTATAGGTAGACAATTATTAACTGTGCCAAAGCAATTTTGCCAGGAAAGACCCTTTTGTCAATCGTGGGATCTTTAACGTGCACACCCAATGTAGTGTACACGGGGGGGGGGGGGGGGGGGGGGGAGTTCGGACACCGAAGAGAGTCTGCACACAAAGTTGACTCTGAAATAAATTTCCGCCGAACCTGGGATCGAACTCACGCTGACAGCGGCCAACTGAATACAAATCCAGCGCGCTACCAACTGAGCTATATCCCCGCCCACGGAGGTTGCCTTGTGAACTTAGAAAGGGAGCAAACTCGCGTCCATCCCGCATTGCCATATCGGGTGAAGGGACGTAAGCAAAAAACCCACCAGGCAACCAATCTTTTCGTTTGTATGGCCATGTTGGGTTTGATGCGTGCATGCCTGGTTTTCTCCTGTAGATGGGTGTCGGCACAGAAGGTCTGCCCGCTGTCCTCAGCCAACATGCTCCGTCTTCATGGCAGCTCAAATTTTTTATCGAGGTTCTCTCCTCTAGATCCGCCGTGTTTCGCCTAGGGGCTTGCGCTGCCTAGTTGATAGGGTCACCTCGTAGAGGATGTGGTCATAGACCACGCACGGTCGGTCTTGGGATAGGGAAACGTTATGCTAGTCCGGAGGGATTACGCCACAATGGCCACCTCGCGAAGACCCAGGGTCCTAGACTAGGGAGGTCCAAGGGGGAGCACCGGGAGGGCTACCCCTCTACCCGCACCTCCAACACAATCCCTTCCCCTGGTAGCTTCATCCCCAAGGAGGAAACAGAGCTACCTGCAACACCCCGCAACCAATCTAAATTATCATGATTGCGTGCGTCAGATTTTCTCCACAGATATATACTTTAGGTTTGTGTTTATGCGTAGGAATATTGATCGGTCGTCGAAAAGTATCGTGTATGTTATATATGTCGCTCTGTGTGGGCTTTTCCAAACACCAACGAGACCTTTATAATATAAATGTGCCAGCTGAAATAGCCTGTCCCTGCTTTCAGCGTAACGAGCCAATTTCCTAGAAGTATTGTGTAGTCCTTAGGTTAGCCGAGTCTACCGTTCCCGGAAGCTGTCTGTTCACCCGAGAACAGTGACAAAAGAAATGATCTAAATCACAACAGAACTCTTTTGTAATCAAACCGTGACTCGAACCGGAAGTGGTCGTCTAAAGACCAAAACACAAAGAAAAAACAAATGTACTTTACATTTTCTGCAATTCGTGACTCGAAACGGGGGGCCAACTCAGTTTTGGAGACCGAAGTAGAAAACGAGTAAAAAAAACGACACACCAATGTAAAAGTTAAAACAACAACAACAGACACACAAACACACACAAACACACACACACACACACACACGCGCGCGCGCGACGCGCGCGCAGACATTTCTTTGTGTACTTATAAACTGTTTTTCCAGATGACCAGCATCTGCAGGATACCAGAAGAATTAAATTCAGAACGGTTTCTGCTGAAGGAACGAATGACTTTGTTTGTGCTTGAAATTTCAATTTTGGACTTGACCAATCCGATCTCTTACGCTTGGTTCCCACCCTGCCAAGCGGTTTCTTGTGCATACCACCCCAAAATTAACGAGGGGGGAAAGTTTACCCCCATCATCGCCCTATCCCCCTTGTGTGGGGACTTGTTGATTAGATCACGCCAATCCGGCGAAGCCGGTGTCGGGGCCACAAATTGCCCATCACGAAAGCAATGTCCCCTCTCCCGGTTCCCTGCTAATGGCTTGGTTACAGCGGGGCTACTCCGGGATAAGAGATGAGAGGGCCAGTGTGGAAAGAACCCCGTAACGAGACCGTGGGGAGGGGGACGTGGTGGTGGTTTGTGGTGGGTGGCGGTGGGGTGGAGGGTGTTAGGGGGTGGGGGGTAAGATCGAGGAACAAATAGAGAGAAGGGCAGACAAAGAGAGGAGGTGTGTGTGTGTGTGTGTGCGCGCGCGCGTGTGTGTGTATGTGTATGTGTGTGTGTGTGTTCAGTTTGATCCGACTTCATTAACATGATATACACACATGTGAGAAGATGTAGGATAAGATGATAATTTGGCCACATGGCGTAAAAAGGTACTTTGAACAGAAATAGCTTCAAAACATATATTGAACACAAAACGTAAGAAGATGGAAAAGCTTTTGAAACAAATTTTGCAAAAGGTAAATCACTTTCAGCAGACCCAGAGCGAAAAAAGTAATTGCTGATAAACAGTGGAGATGTTCACATACACTGTTCGAATATTAGTGAGAAGAATACTGATACGATCACTCAGAACACACGTTGAAGTTTGTTTGTTTGTTTGTTTGCTTAACGCCCAGCCGACCACGAAAGGCCATATCAGGGCGGTGCTGCTTTGACATATAAAGACAGAAGTCGCAGCACAGGCTTCATGTCTCACCCAGTCACATTATTCTGACACCGGACCAACCAGTCCTAACACTAACCCCATAATGCCAGACGCCAGGCGGAGCAGCCACTAGATTGCCAATTTTAAAGTCTTAGGTATGACCCGGCCGGGGTTCAAACCCACGACCTCCCGATCACGGGGCGGACGCCTTACCACTAGGCCACCGTGCCGGTACACACGTTGAAGTAATAACAAGTCGCGTAAGGCGAAAATACAATATTTAGTCAAGTAGCTGTCGAACTCACAGAATGAAACGCAATGCCATTTTACTCGTAGCATCGTCAGGCCACCGCTCATGGCAAAGGCAGTGAAATTGACAAGAAGAGCGGGGTAGTAGTTGCGCTAAGAAGGATAGCACGCTTTTCTGTACCTCTCTTTGTTTTAACTTTCTGAGCGTGTTTTTAATCCAAACATATCATATCTATATGTTTTTGGAATCAGGAACCGACAAGGAATAAGATGAAAGTGTTTTTAAATTGATTTGGACAATTTAATTTTGATAATAATTTTTATATATTTAATTTTCAGAGCTTGTTTTTAATCCGAATATAACATATTTATATGTTTTTGGAATCAGCAAATGATGGAGAATAAGATAAACGTAAATTTGGATCGTTTTATAAATTTTTATTTTTTTTTACAATTTTCAGATTTTTAATGACCAAAGTCATTAATTAATTTTTAAGCCACCAAGCTGAAATGCAATACCGAACCCCGGGCTTCGTCGAAGATTACTTGACCAAAATTTCAACCAATTTGGTTGAAAAATGAGGGCGTGACAGTGCCGCCTCAACTTTCACGAAAAGCCGGATATGACGTCATCAAAGCCATTTATCAAAAAAATGAAAAAAACGTTCGGGGATTTCATACCCAGGAACTCTCATGTCAAATTTCATAAAGATCGGTCCAGTAGTTTAGTCTGAATCGCTCTACACACACACACACACACACACACGCACGCACATACACCACGACCCTCGTTTCGATTCCCCCTCGATGTTAAAATATTTAGTCAAAACTTGACTAAATATAACAAGTCGCGTAAGGCGAAAATACAATATTTAGTCAAGTAGCTGCCATTTTTCAGCAAGACCGTATACTCGTAGCATCGTCAGTCAAACCGCTCATGGCAAAGGCAGTGAAATTGACAAGAAGAGCGGGGTAGTAGTTGCGCTAAGAAGGCTAGCACGCTTTTCTGTACCTCTCTTTGTTTTAACTTTCTGAGCGTGTTTTTAATCCAAACATATCATATCTATATGTTTTTGGAATCAGGAACCGACAAGGAATAAGATGAAATTGTTTTTAAATTGATTTGGACAATTTAATTTTGATAATAATTTTTATATATTTAATTTTCAGAGCGTGTTTTTAATCCAAATATAACATATTTATATGTTTTTGGAATCAGCAAATGATGGAGAATAAGATAAACGTAAATTTGGATCGTTTTATACATTTTTATTTTTTTTTACAATTTTACGATTTTTAATGACCAAAGTCATTAATTAATTTTTAAGCCACCAAGCTGAAATGCAATACCGAAGTCCGGGCTTCGTCGAAGATTACTTGACCAAAATTTGAACCAATTTGGTTGAAAAATGAGGGCGTGACAGTGCCGCCTCAACTTTCACGAAAAGCCGGATATGACGTCATCAAAGACATTTATCAAAAAAATGAAAAAAACGTTCGGGGATTTCATACCCAGGAACTCTCATGTCAAATTTCATAAAGATCGGTCCAGTAGTTTAGTCTGAATCGCTCTACACACACACACACACACACACACACGCACACACGCACACACGCACACACGCACATACACCACGACCCTCGTTTCGATTCCCCCTCGATGTTAAAATATTTAGTCAAAACTTGACTAAATATAAAAAGGAAAAAGAAAGAAATGTTAAAGCAACGTATACAAGGAGAGTATACATCAGAAAACAACGAGCTGAAGCAAATGTAATGAAAAACAAAATTGAGACCAAGAACGATAAAATTGAGGAGAAAGAGGTAAACAAAAAAAAGTGTCTAATCAGCGGCAATGAGCAGGCTCATGTTTCATTTTCCTTCTTCTCTTTCAGCATCAGATTAAAATCTGAAATCGTTGAGGTCCATTCGCACATGGCTCGCATTCCTGAATCTAATCTTAGGCGACCATCCCCACCGGGCTGAACCTTCCTATTGAAGTAATTTTCTTTTTGCTTCAAATTTTCGAATTGAAGTATTTGTTTTTCGCTTAAAAATGTGTGGTTTATTTTTTTTAAAGCACGAATTGCATGATGTTCGAAAGGAGTTTTGCCCTACTTTGATACGTGGCGTGGTACCGAACTAACAGTTTTGAAAATATTCCTCTGCGTGACTTATCTCCATGCGGATAGGTGAGGCAGGGGTAGGTGATGCAGTATTTAAACCTCCCTATTATCTTGTACCTTTTGCGGACATAGCAACCACAGGTTAGATAAGACAGACACCGACCCCCATCACCCGCTTACAAATCTCGATGGACACACGAACAGGGCTCGTGTCTCTCGTCATGTGTCACGAACAGGGCTCGTGTCTCTCGTCATGTGTCACGAACAGGGCTCGTGTCTCTCGTCATGTGTCACGAACAGGGCTCGTGTCTCTCGTCATGTGTCACGAACAGGGCTCGTGTCTCTCGTCATGTGTCACGAACAGGGCTCGTGTCTCTCGTCATGTGTCACGAACAGGGCTCGTGTCTCTCGTCATGTGTCACGAACAGGGCTCGTGTCTCTCGTCATGTGTCACGAACAGGGCTCGTGTCTCTCGTCATGTGTCACGAACAGGGCTCGTGTCTCTCGTCATGTGTCACGAACAGGGCTCGTGTCTCTCGTCATGTGTCACGAACAGGGCTCGTGTCTCTCGTCATGTGTCACGAACAGGGCTCGTGTCTCTCGTCATGTGTCACGAACAGGGCTCGTGTCTCTCGTCATGTGTCACGAACAGGGCTCGTGTCTCTCGTCATGTGTCACGAACAGGGCTCGTGTCTCTCGTCATGTGTCACGAACAGGGCTCGTGTCTCTCGTCATGTGTCACGAACAGGGCTCGTGTCTCTCGTCATGTGTCACGAACAGGGCTCGTGTCTCTCGTCATGTGTCACGAACAGGGCTCGTGTCTCTCGTCATGTGTCACGAACTCATTGGGGGTCCCCAGTTAACTGTGAAGTCGTTGCCATACCAAGCTTCCTAGTTTTGTTTACCTTTATTCAAGTTTTGACTAAATGTTTTATGATAATCTGGTAAGGGGAGGGCGCGCGCGCGTGTGTATATATGTGTGTGTGCGCGTGTGTGTGTATGTGTGTGTGTGTGTGTGTGTGTGTGTGTGTGTGTGTGTGTGTGTGTGTGTGTGTGATTATGAATATGTCTTGGTGAAAAAATGCAGTGCGTTCAGTTTTATTCTCTAATAGCTTGACTAAATGTATTGATTTCGCTTTACGCAACTTGTTATTTCTGCTATCAAATGTTCAATCCGTTAAGGACGTGAAGATGTCAAATAAAATCAGTAAAGGACACACATTTCAACTGGTAAATGACAGGATATTTTCGGTTCTCGCAGTCTGTCTTCAGAGTTACCAAGATGATTTCCAGTTTTATGTCCGCTTTTCGTAGCCGGCTGGAAACGAAATATCTCCCTTCGGTTGGTTGCGCAGAGGAATAAAACAAAAAACTTGACTGAATGTAAAAATACCGTCACAAGACGTTATACGGTCAAGATCGAACCACACGAATAGTCTCGTTTCTTGATCTCATCCATATTCATAAGGTCATCGTAACGGCTGTGTTTGAACTCCTAAACCCTGCGAAAAAGTGTCCCTATTCACGCAAGATCTGTCTCGAAAACATGAAATAGCTCAGCTGAGGGGGTGTACATTCTGCTTGTCTCAAAACAATATACTATGCACTCGCGGAACGGTTCTCAGTCAGATGAGGACGCAAGGTCAAGGGTGATCGCATCCTTCCAGATCCTCATCAATATTCATTAAGACAATTAACACACCCTATTGCGAAAAAATTAAAGATTCCGTCCTTTAAACGTACATGAACAAAGCCACCAATGAACAAAGTCACCAATGAACAAAGCCACCAAAGAACAAAGTCACCAATGAACAAAGCCACCAATGAACAAAGCCACCAATGAACAAAGTCACAAATGAACAAAGCCACCAATGAAAAAAGGCACCAATGAACAAAGCCACCAATGAACAAAGCCACTAATGAACAAAGCCACCAATGAACAAAGCCACCAATGAACAAAGCCACCAATGAACAAAGAGCCACCAATAAACAAAGAGCCACCAATGAACAAAGCCACCAATGAACAAAGCCACCAACGAACAAAGCCACCAATGAACAAAGTCACCAATGAACAAAGCCACCAATGAACAAAGCCACCAATGAACAAACTCACCAATGAACAAAGCCACCAATGAACAGAGCCACAAATGAACAAAGCCACCAATGAACAAAGCCACCAACGAACAAAGCCACCAATGAACAAAGCCACCAATGAACAAAGTCACCGCCACAGAGTCGGATTTGTTGTTGTTGGCTGAAGTAATCTAGCAGATTGACAGAGGTGTGTCGACGAGCGAAATGGCGCAGTGGTAAGACGTCGGCCTCCTAATCAATCAATCAATCAATCAATCGGGAGGTCGTGAGTTCGAATCCTGGTCGCTGCCGCCTGGTGGGTTAAGAGTGGAGATTTTTCCGATCTCCCAGGTCAACTTATGTGCAGACCTGCTAGTGACTTAACCCCCTTCGTGTGTACACGCAAGCACAAGACCAAGTGCGCACGGAAAAGATCCTGTAATCCATGTCGGAGTTCGGTGGGTTATGGAAACACGAAAATACCCAGCATGCCTACCCAACGAAAGCGGAGTGAAGCTGACTATGCTGTCAGAGTATACTGTTGGGAACCCAAATGGGCAAACAAGCTCACACGTCACCAGAATTTCTGAAACGCTGAAGAAGAAAGAAGACATAGGTGTAACTTACACAAATAATTCAACAACATGTTTCCTACTCTGCACAGAAAGCAGCCGACTTGCTGATTGTGTGTGCATGTGTTTACGTCGAAGGATGGTCCCATCCCGTGAGAAAACCTGGACAGACTTGAGGCTGTCAACAAGATGGCATTCGCAAGAAGGACGGTGTAAAACAAACCGTATACCTTTAATCCGCATCATATCATGATGTACTCAATCACCCTCTTGTTTTCTTCTCACACACAAAACTGCGCTAACAAGAAACATCAGTAAAAACAAATATAAAAAAAAAAGATTAAAAAAAAAGAAAACTCGGATAACAACAGAAGCGATTTTTTGAAATGGTGCTAAAGATTTAAAATTGATTGACGATCGCAAGCCGTGCTGCGCTGTCGTTGCATCAGTGCACAGCACTAAACTGGGTGTTGAATAGAATGCATTACCCCGCACTGAACAGCAGCTAGCGTACGACGAAGCTGAACTGCGTTAATGACATTTTGTGTAGTGCATGCAGTCAGCTGTAAACATTTAGTGCGATTTTGCATTCTGTGTCTCAATTACCTTGCGAGATTTATACTTTTCACAGACAGAAGTCATCGCGTTGGACTTTCGAGCTCGATGATGAAAAAGTGCTGTGTTTCCCGTTCATCTATAATCCAATACGATGCAGTTTGAAACTCGGCATTTTTTTTTTTTTTTATCACCAACGACAATTACCTATTGGTTAACTTGAATGGTAGAAACAATTGTTTCAAATTAACTTCGGTACTATTGAGGAACAGTGTCCCAAAATAACGCTTCTAATCAACAGTCTGGCATGCGGTTATGTCCCTTGAATACGAAAATAAGGTTACGACTGAGTCGAATTTTAAAGTCGAAACTATCGACTCAAAAGACGATTTTACCTCATTTGGAAAACACAACCATGGCTCTGTACGTCTGCAATGTTTGGTACTTTGGAACAACTTCTTTGAATTTGAGACTCTATCCTTGAATATTGCCTCTTCTTCCCTCCACTCGATGAATACCAGGCAACACCATTTTGAGCGATGCATAGTATGTTTGGTTTAAAGATGTTTTTATTCACTTTGAGTTATATACAATCGTTTCACACAAAAAAACAGGTGAGAACGATGACATATAGAACGATAACAAGCAAAATGCTAATGGACACGTTCTAAAACTATAAACAATTCACATGCGATCACAATATATGCGATCATAACATGACGAACAAGACCATCAGCACTTCACGTATTGATTATAAACATAGTATGTGACATTGGTATCTCTAATGTGAGGAGGCCCTTAGTGATAGCAACCTTTAAATGAAGAACATCTTCTGCTGTCTTTCGGTCTATAAACTTGACGAAGGCAGGTCTGTGATGAGAGGACACCTGTGGCAGAAGGACACCTTTGGTTGGTCCCAAGGCTCTACTCTGATCACAGGTGCCACTGTATTTAATCGCGAATCATAACAACCACCGAGTTATCGTCCAACTGAATAGGACGCAGTACTGAGTGGCACCTGCAGTGAGCGGGCCCCTCCGATGAAAGGACAACCCTCAATAAAGGACACGCTCTGTTGTCCGTTTTGTTCCGTTGCATTGCCGAAATATTACTGTCATGACAGGACACCTGTTATGTTGGGACATTTTCGGTTGGTCCGACGGCTGTCCTTTCATCGCAGCTAGGTACCGTGGGGCCACTGTTGTTCAGTTCGTGTAGTAATCATCCGATGCTGTTCGCACTAATAGCCGATTAGTTTTTCTTTGTTCATCCAGGATTAATGGATTATATTGCGAAATTCTACAGCAGAAAAATGTTCCCTGTTTGTCTTTCATCTCACTGGTTTTCATTGATGTTTGAAGAAAAATGTAGCACCTTCAGCACTTCGACACAGAACTGACAGTCAGTTCTCGTCTATCAACCGAGAATTTTGCAGAATTTGCAAAACTTCATCTTCGTACATTTACAAAGCAAGTAATCACGGGTGGTGAAGTGTGCCGAAATGTCTTTCGGATTTAAGCCTAATTTTTGGAAGTGTTATACCTGCTCGCTGCCAGTAATATAGATGTAATATTGGTTGTACTATCGAGTTTCGAGTATCGATGCAGCAACTGTGGTAATGGTATGTACCGGGCCAGCGACATTTCTGGTGGGCTGGTAGCTTTCTTGAAGTTACTCGCCCGATTGGGAGTTAAACTTTTGAGATTTGGCCATCCCTGGTTATCGGCATGTGCGAACATTGAATTGTTTTGCTTTAATGTACTGGCTGTACATCAGGCTAATCAGTAAACCCCTCACACCTAATTGTTATACTTGTTTCTGACGATAAGGATATCAACTAATTTGCACCTTAACGGTATGATTGTGTGTGTGTGTGTGTGTGTGTGTGTGTGTGTGTGTGTGTGTGTGTGTTGTGTGTGTGTGTGTGTGTGTGTGTGTGTGTGTGTGTGTGTGTGTGTGTGTTGTATTAATATCGTTGTTCCTTTATCTTACCTTTTTTGTATATTTGTTGGTTGGTTTTCCATGAAAATGATCAGTTTATTTTACCGATAGTCAAAGGAAGATAAGAAAATCGTTGATTAATCGTTTTTCCTAATTATATAACACTCAAACACGCCAAAATATTTCTCCTGCTCAAGTTATATAGTGTGTGTCCAGCAAAACATGACCAGTCGTAGAGGAAGGTCTGTGTCCAGGCGAAAGTTGATTTGATTTGTGGTGGACACTGCTGCTACAGTACAGGACAGGGCTGACCATTCTACTTTCTAGTGACACGTTTCTACGTTGTTACCTCCCTTGACTGCCTCTCTCCCTTCATTAGACACCTTGTTTCTCTGCACGATGGCCCGGGTTCTAGGTCAGTGTGTCAGTATGTTTGCCTGGTGTGAGCCGAGTTGGGAAGTCGGTCTGGCTCTGTCTGCCTGTGTCTGTCACCTCCCCCCCCCCCCCCTCTGAATTTCATAAAGACGCATTCGTTGTTAAGATATTACGATTACCTTGCGAGATTTATACTTTTCACAGACAGAAGTCATCGCGTTGGACTTTCGAGCTCGATGATGAAAAAGTGCTGTGTTTCCCGTTCATCTATAATCCAATACGATGCAGTTTGAAACTCGGCATTTTTTTTAATTTTTTTTTTTATCACCAACGACAATTACCTATTGGTTAACTTGAATGGTAGAAACAATTGTTTCAAATTAACTTCGGTACTATTGAGGAACAGTGTCCCAAAATAACGCTTCTAATCAACAGTCTGGCATGCGGTTATGTCCCTTGAATACGAAAATAAGGTTACGACTGAGTCGAATTTTAAAGTCGAAACTATCGACTCAAAAGACGATTTTACCTCATTTGGAAAACACAACCATGGCTCTGTACGTCTGCAATGTTTGGTACTTTGGAACAACTTCTTTGAATTTGAGACTCTAGATCTATCCTTGAATAATGCCTCTTCTTCCCTCCGCTCGATGAATACCAGGCAACACCATTTTGGGCGATTCATAGTATGTTTGGTTTAAAGATGTTTTTATTCACTTTGAGTTATATACAATCGTTTCACAAAGAAAAACAGGTGAGAACGATGACATATAGAACGATAACAAGCAAAATGCTAATGGACACGTTCTAAAACTATAAACAATTCACATATATGCGATCATAACATGACGAACAAGTAATACCATCAGCACTTCACGTATTGATTACTAGATGAATACTGCATATAACACTCAAACACGCCCAAATATTTCTCCTGCTCAAGTTATATAGTGTGTGTCCAGCAAAAAATGACCAGTCGTAGAGGAAGGTCTGTGTCCAGGCGAAAGTTGATTTGATTTGTGGTGGACACTGCTGCCGCAGTACAGGACAGGGCTGACCATTCTAGTGACACGTTTCTACGTTGTTACCTCCCTTGACTGCCTCTCTCCCTTCATTAGACACCTTGTTTCTCTGCACGATGGTCCGGGTTCTAGGCCAGTGTGTCAGTATGTTTGCCTGGTGTGAGCCGAGTTGGGAAGTCGGTCTGGCTCTGTCTGCCTGTGTCTGTCACCTCCCCCCCCCCCCTCCCCCGAAATTCATAAAGACGCATTCGTTGTTAAGATATTACGATTTTTAAAGGAGTAATGCCCCCCCCCCCCCCTCCAGCTTCCATGTCACGTCTTTATGTCTGTTTGTCTGTCTGTCTGTCTGTCTGTATCTCTCTCTCTCTGTCTCTCTCTGTCTCTCTCTTTCTCTCTCTCTCTTACTGTCTGTCTCTTTCTCTCTCTCGCTGTCTCTCTCTCTGTCTCTCTCTCTGTCTCTGTTTCTCTCTCTCACTGTCTCTGTTTCTCTCTCTCTCACTGTCTGTTTCTTTCTCTCACTGTCTCTGTTTCTCTCTCTCACTGTCTCTGTTTCTCTCTCTCTCTTCACAGTTACCGCCCTCTTCACCTTTACTTTCTTATTGTTAATGCCTCCACCTCCATGTGTTTCTCACCCACACGTGTTTACACATTACTTTGGCCAATGTGGTTACGAAAATAAACCAGGGGCGGACGAGAGGGGGGGGGGTGCACAGGGTGCAGGTGCACCCCCCCTCCAGCAAAAAAAAATTGGGAAAGCTGATTCTATGACCATTTATAAGTTCAAATGGCACCAGATGGCACCATTTTGCTTCTTTGGGCCAAATAAAATTCCGGGGGGGGGGGGGCATGCCCCCGGACCCCCCTAGCAAATTCGGGCGCTTCGCACCCATCACATTCACTTTCGATTCAAAGTGCACCCCCCCTTACAAAGCAACTGATCCGCCCCTGTAAACTACGTCCTAGGCCTGCTTGTACACTGAGTCACAACACAGTTCCAGGATTTCGCACAAACAATATAGCCGTGTTTATTGCCTTCGCAGTCCGTAAAACAAACTTATTTCCTCATCAGCAGGTCTGATAAGATCTTGTGATATGTGCTGTGTGTACAGAAATAGACGATGTGGGGGAATAACTCTCTCGTGTTGGCGTCACACGGTAAATAGCAAGCCGCTTCGATGTGCTCGCCACACTGGCTACAAATTGAAGTGTTCATTTTTTAATAACCCTTTCTGTGACCAGTTTTGACTGAACACACTGAGACATAGAACATTATAGCTCTACTAGCTAAAGTTGCACACATGGTAAACTCCAGTGTGGTACTCTTACCAGTAGAATGATGTACTACGTCGTGTGTCCCGCGACCTTGGGGGCCCGGGTTGCTCAGGTGGTAGAGCACTGGACTTGTGATCGAAAGGTCGCTGGTTCGAATCCGGGCCGGGACGGACACAGGTCAACTTTATGTGCAGACCCAGAGACGGTATCCATCTCCCACCCCCGTGTCACCACAGTGGCACGTAAAAGACCTCGGTCATTCTGCCATAAGTGCAGATGGCTGATACCACCGAAACACGCATACACTTGTGTATCTCATCTAAAGTCGGGTTAAAACCCGGGAACATGCCCCTAATGGCTTTGCCGTGAGGGCGTAAAACTTGAATTTCTCTCTGTCCCGCGACCGCCTCCCTAATTTCTAGTAGGGGAGAGCGGGGCTGGTAGTAACATTTTTTAATTACGGACCTCTCAAGCTGAATCGTAAGGACATTGTTTAGATCTTTTTTCAGCCAAATGATCCTACGACTATTTCCTTTTGATAATTGTTGAAGGTTTTACTGAAATCTGTCATTTTTAGAATACAGACTATGAAAAGTAATGCTACCTAATGTGTTACAACTAACCCCATATGTGGGGCAAGTTGTAACAGCATGCGGGGTTGGTTGTAACACTGTTACAACCAGCCCCGTCAGAGTATCTTTATACAGTCACAACATGTAGACACTCGTAATACTTAAAAATATGGAAAAATAACAACTTTGGGTGGTTTGGCATTTATTTAAACCACAAAGGGAACAACTATAACATCAAACACAAAATGGTAGCTGGTAGAAGAAAAAACACCGTGATGAACTTTGACCTGTCATTCCGAATCCGAGGCACAGTTCTGGCAGACATAGATGTTCTTTTTCTCAGTACATTCTTCATGCGACCAGTCGTTGCATGACACACACATGGCCCAC
Organism: Littorina saxatilis; assembly: GCF_037325665.1. Classification (NCBI taxonomy): domain Eukaryota; kingdom Metazoa; phylum Mollusca; class Gastropoda; order Littorinimorpha; family Littorinidae; genus Littorina; species Littorina saxatilis. Next base: position 26,087,142 of record NC_090259.1, read on the forward strand.
TGTTCGTTTGGACGACTGTTTGAATATGGTTCACAGCAAACTAAGCAAAAACAGTCATCGTCTTCAGACGAATCACCGCTAATGGCTGATTTTAAGTTCCTGCTTGCTTTCCGCTTTCTCGTTTTGGGGGCTGACTTCTTCGTACCAACTTGAGCTGTACGGGTAGGTTTTTGTTTCTTTTCCTCTGAGAGCCGTTGTTTTTCTGGAGTGTCTGTTAGTATGGCCGACTTTCTCCGTTTCCTACCTTTGGAAGCCATCTGTCTTGGGGCAGCCTTTGGAAATGGCCTGACGTGAAAAGCGGAAAAGTTTGAGGTTGTTGGCTTTGTTGGTGTGTTAGTCATGGGGGTGTAGTCCTGTTGTGGTTTCTGGGAACGCTTGGCACTGGCAGAGTGGGTAACCTGTGAGTCCCTAGCGTCAGGTTGGACATCGGAGTCACGTTGGACGGCCGATGCAGTCTGGTTTGTTGGCTCTTGACAAGGAACGACAGGATTGTAGTGAGCTCCAAGCCCTTCACCTGTCATCTGAAAGCGGACAGTACCAGCCGCGTTGACTCCTGGTCGACCTGGGCCATGGACACATTCCTGAATTTGACCGCCTGTAGTTTGGTAAATGATGGCAACAACGGGAAGCGCATTGCACAGAGCTGCTGGCACTAAATCAATTGTATCAGTGTTGTACTGCTTCTCCACGATGAACCTCTGCAGGTCTGTCTTCAGGTCGTTGCCCTCGCAGGACAATTCCTGGTAGTACTGCAGATGGCCACAAACTTCGTCTGTCAGCTTATCACAGAGGCTGTCAAAAGAAATTGTCATGATGTTCTCCGCCTCTAAGCTTCGTTAAAATGAATGAAGGATACAATGGCCATCTCCTCGCACTCTAAAATACTTCCCTTCCCTGTGGTTTTAAAATAACGGGCCATTGAAGTTGGCTGATTTACTGCTTGAGAAGAACCTGGATTTTGCGTCGAGGCTGAAGCTGCCGGTCTTTGTGTTTCTGGCGAAGACTGGGTCGCGCAAGGTGGAGAAGAACTGTTGTCAGATGATTGACCAGGTTCTGGGCAGGGTCTGTCTACTTCTAGGCAGGGAATATTTGTTTGAGGGCAGGGCCTGTCGCTGACATTATTTTCAGGAGTTTCAGCGGCTTGTGACGGGCAGGGTCTGTCAGTGACAACAGAGGGCTGATATTCCACATCTGTGAATATTTCTGGATCAAATGGGCAAATTCCAGTAACTCTAAAGCCTTTGATTACATTGGTTGGCACCCCTCTTATAATAATAATAATAATGCAAACTTTTATAGCGCTATTCTAGAAAAATGTCTACTCTTAGCGCTTTACAATACATACATCGACCAAGCATACTATACACGCACAGGCAAAGAAACCGACCAAACATAACCAACAAACTATACATGCACAGGCAAAGAAAACGACCAAACATACAATACACGCACAGGCAAAGATAACGACCAAACATAAACAAACATACTATGACCAATCATAACCAACATACTATACGCGCGCAGGCAAAGAGAACAATCAGCACATGTAATAATTACTGACAACTAATGATGCAGGCATACAATGACAATCCAATACACAGCCTAGGCACAAGAACCACATAAGGCTACTGTATAAAAACGTGTCAACAATACTATTTACACACACACAAACAGTGCTGACACAAAGCGCAGAAAATATATATACACGTTATTTTAGGCACTAGGTAGGGGGTGAGGTGGGGCAGGATGGGGTGGGTGGGGAGATGCTGGAGGGAAAATCACTTGCGCTGAAAGAGGTGTGTTTTGAGATTTGTCTTGAATGTAGTGAGAGAATCTGTGTGTCTGAGAGGCAGAGGTAATCTATTCCAGGTCACAGGGGCTTGATAGGCGATAACAGAATGAATTGAACAAAGGCCTGCCATCCGTTTATCATTCTGTTATTCAAACACACAGGAGCGCAGAGACTACAGTAAACACGGGACGGTGTGACTGAAACAACATGACGGGGCTGGTTGTAACAGTGACGGGGTTGGTTGTAACACTGTTACAATCAGCCCCGTCAGTTTTGTTACAACCAGCCCCACACCATAGTACACCCGTGCATCCCAGTGACTCCATTACCGCGCTAAAGTATACGCAAATGTGAGTGCATCACAGGATTAACAAAGCAACAAGCATTCATACTTAGTATGTTTTGAGATTCATTTCGAAAACACGGTTGAACAGTTACAAATTGTTCACAAGTTGAGAAATTTTACTCACCTGCCTGAATTTTAAACTTTTTGGTTTAAAAGTCGAACGTGCTGGCTTCATGCCGCCATTTTTACGTCAGTTTATAGTAAGGGTTAAAGGAAGGTAATACACCTAAATTAAACTGCCAATCATAAAACAATGAAGAGTTATTTCCATTGTTACTTCCAGCCCCTGTTACTTTTAGCCCCGCTCTCCCCTACGTGTTTTGGCTTCTAGTGCGTATAGGGCGCAGGGACGCGCGGTTTGGGGAGCATTGCTTTGTTAGTATCATCAATAATGACTTCACAAATGTGCTATCACTCGCCAAATTTCGCGTGAAAGAAACGGGGGGCTGCTTGTTGAGGACTACGCTAGTGCACTTGTTTCAGAAGCTGCGGAAAGGGTGGTGTCCATTGCTCAACCTGACGCGTTAAGAACATTTGTCATCCCGGTATGGAAACTAATTCAACCTACCCAAACAGGTGGGGGACAAGCAACAACAACAACATGAATCCAGTCTCAGGAAATGTCAACTCAGAAATTGTATAGTAAAGATGGCGTAGTGTCTGGACAAGCGCTGAAATTAGGACAAAATTCAGTCGCTTTATTTAGGAGTTAGGAGTGCAGATAAGCCTTTCAGGTGAAGACATTGGAACGCCCTGGGTATTATTTCAAAGTTTCCAAACAAGGACACGAGAAGAGATATAACGCCACCACCCCCCCCCCCCCTCCCCCTGACCTTTGAAGCCAGAGAACATCACTTTGCGTTGTTATTAACACAGTGTTTCTATTGTCGCTTGTTCAGGGCATTCACTTCCTTGATATATTTACAGCATATGTATTTAGATGTGTCTAAAGTTTAGCAGATATATTAGTTTCCAGCAAGAAAGTGCGCTTTTCAGTCCTTCGATACCTTATGCTTTAAAGTCAATTGTAACACGGCTATCCAAGTCGATGACATAGTTTTAATGAGAAACGTGAACAAATAGCCCGTGCACGTTCGAGCTATTTGTGCACGTCATCAGTGACTGGGCAGAACCGGTTATAAGTGGTACAATCTAGCTAAGTCTACGTCATTTTGAGTCGGTCAAAAGCGAGACAAATGATGGTTCTTAACCGACGAATCTACAGCACCCTGTGGCAATCTCTTTTATCAATATCTCTAGATTTAACTAACATTAACTGACCATGACTGTATCGCACGAGCAAAACAACAACAACAACAACAACAACAACAACAACAACAACAACAACAACAACAACAACAACAACAACAACAACAACACCAACAAAAACTCTCCCACAGTCGAGAAGTCATGGGTAACGCAATGGGACATTACCGTCGTAGGTAATACCCCACTCATAATATTAATAAGCATAGGAGAAATGGAGTGAGTCTGTTCGTCAAAATACGGTACAAATCGACTTCGGCTTTGACGGAGGAATAATTGCCACTAGTGCAATGGCGGAGGGATATTTGCCCGTAGTACGAAGTAGTAATCAGCCAAGTAATTCCCCTTCTGGGATTTCTTGTTGGACTCTGCTTATTTGAGGTGATTGAAGGAGAGAGTGGTGGGAATGGAAGGGGGGGGGGGTGGAGGGTGTAAGGGGGTAGTGATGGATGTCTTGGTGAGGCTGGACAAAAAGCATCACATCAGGTTTGAGGTCGAAAAAGGACAACATGACTTCTCTTGTTAAAGATGACTTCCTGCTGATTTCAGAAATAAGACCGTTGACGCTGGGACTGTAGCGTTGGTCGAGTGTTGAGTCTGTACTGTTTGATTCTGCTATTAGTTCTACAGCATCATTATGTCTGTCTGTCTCACTGTCTGCCGGTCTGTCTGTCTGTCTTTCTTATCTATGCTATTTATCATTCTTTCTATGATATCTATATATCGGTGAGTGTGTAGAATTATTACAGTAGCCTCTCTCTCTCTCTCTCTCTCTCCCGCTCTCTCTCGCTCTCTCTCGCTCTCTCTCTCTCTCTCTCTCTCTCGCTCTCTCGCTCTCTCTCTCGCTCTCGCTCTCTCGCTTATTCTTTAGCAATTTTAGACTAGTCCCTCTTTAGGGCGAGGGCCAGATGTAAAAAAGCAGATCACTGCTTACTCTATTACCCTCATTAAATAAAGAATTGTTCTTGTTCTCTCTCTCTCGCTCTCTCTCTCTCTCTCTCTCTCTCTCTCTCACGCTTTGCAACCCCCACACCACCCCCGCCTCACGCACGCTCCTTCTCCTTTCTTTTCTGCTCTCTTTCTGTCTCCGTCTCAGTCTCTTCTCAGTCTCAGCTGTTGTAACATCTCCCCATGCCTTGGTTTTAAAACTGAGCACGGTACCACCTCACAGAGAGTTTGTTTGTTTGTTTGTTTGTTTGCTTAACGCCCAGCCGACCACCAAGGGCCATATCAGGGCGGTGCTGCTTTGACATATAACGTGCGCCACACACAAGACAGAAGTCGCAGCACATGTCTCACCCAATCACATTATTCTGACACCGGACCAACCAGTCCTAGCACTAACCCCATAATAATGCCAGACGCCAGCCACTAGATTGCCAATTTTAAAGTCTTAGGTATGACCCGGCCGGGGTTCGATCCCACGACCTCCCGATCACGGGGCGGACGCCTTACCACTAGGCCAACCGTGTCGGTCCTCACAGAGAGTAATGTGCTCGTGTGAATCCCAAGTTTGTGATGACTCTGAGCCCAAACTTCAATGCCTCCAGGGTGTTTTAAGAGTCTTCGCCAATTCCTAGCTGTCCCATCCCCGCCATTGCTCCCCTTTTATTCTGCTTCCCCACTCCCATCCACTACGTCTTTTTGTAGCCGACGGCTATTTATAGCCCGGCTGCTTAGGGTTTGCTCTCTGTGGTTGTTTGTCTTTTTATCTGGGGGTGGTCAAATACGATGTTGTAAAATGAAAAACAATGACGTCACAAAGCAGGGGAAGTAACTTGAATTCACTAGTATCCCCTTAAATGTCTTCCTCCCCACCCTGTCTCTGTTCCCGCCCCCCCCTCTCTCTCTCTCTCTCTCTCTCTCTCTCGGTCTATCTCTCTTTTATTCTGATGTCATCTCGATGGTGACAGTAATGTGCTTTCGGTGGCATTTTCACTTAAAATGTTCGACGTTCTTTTGGCTGGCTGGCCAGTTTGTCAGATCTCAACGCCAGTGACTGACTTACTGAGTCCGTGTCTCGCTCGCCGAGTTAGTTTCTCAGAATCAGTCTTACTCAGACATTTACTTATTTACAGTGAGTGTCTTAATTATTGAGTCTGTGTTTTACTCAGAGCTAGTGTCTCACTCACTGAGTCAGTTTCTTACTCAAAGTCAGCGTCTTACCAACTGAGACAGTGTCTTACTGAGACATTTTCTTACTCACAGTGAGTGTCTTACTTATGTGGTCCGGGTTTTACTCAGAGCCAAAATCTTACTCACTGAGTCAGTCTCTTTCTTACTCAGCGTCTTACTGAGTTAGTATCTTAATCAGAGTCAATGTCTAACTCACTGAGTCGATGTCTCAATCATAATTCAAAAACAAATAGACTGCCACCGTTCCAAAATTCAGAATACAAAAACAAGAAAGGTATGTTGTCGGAACGTTATATTTATAACGAAACAAAACATGATGTTCACTGATCTTCGACCTAGCGGTCTTTTATGTGGACAGACAGACAAACACTTAAATACAAAAAATAAACTTATCTGACAAATTGTCCTGAAACTCGCACGGTCAATTCAGTTCAGGTCAGTATCTCTCCCATCTGTCTGTCTCTGTCTGTCTGTCTGTCTGTCTGTCTGTCTGTGTCTGTCTGTCTGTCTCCCCTCCCCAACCAATCTTTCGTTTTAAAGTACAGACATATTCTTAGATGCTGATAAATGTGCCCATACTGACTTTTTGCTTCCCGCCATCCCCTCGGCAACCCCTCGATACCGTGATGAGCCTTTCGCACTGACAGAGCCATGAAGCAACATCATGAACCCCCACCTTCTATTTCACCTTTCCTCGAGATCAGTTCTTTTCGGGTAGACAGTTCCCCTCACCATCTCAGGTCTGGCCAGGCTTTTGCATGGGGTATTTGGACACATACCAGAACTCAACATCCTGAATGTTTACTGTGCAAAGGGAGGAGTTTCTGATGAGTTAATTTTGTAGATTGACACCAGTGGCTTTTAAGAAATTATTTCATTAAAAATATCTCACTGCACAGAAAACACCCGGGCTGTTGATTGTTGGTATGTGTTCAAGGTGGTGTTGAAGGTGGTATGTGTTGAAGGTGGTATGTGTTGAAGGTGGTATGTGTTCAAGGTGGTATGTGTTCAAGGTGGTATGTGTTCAAGGTGGTGTTGAAGGTGGTGTTGAAGGTGGTATGTGTTGAAGGTGGTATGTGTTGAAGGTGGTATGTGTTCAAGGTGGTACATGATGTGTTGAAGGTGGTATGTGTTCAAGGTGGTATGTGTTCAAGGTGGTATGTGTTCAAGGTGGTATGTGTTCAAGGTGGTATGTGTTCAAGGTGGTGTTGAAGGTGGTATGTGTTGAAGGTGGTATGTGTTGAAGGTGGTATGTGTTGAAGGTGGTATGTGTTCAAGGTGGTATGTGTTCAAGGTGGTATGTGTTCAAGGTGGTGTTGAAGGTGGTATGTGTTCAAGGTGGTATGTGTTCAAGGTGGTATGTGTTCAAGGTGGTGTTGAAGGTGGTATGTGTTGAAGGTGGTATGTTTTGAAGGTGGTATGTGTTCAAGGTGGTATGTGTTCAAGGTGGTGTTGAAGGTGGTATGTGTTCAAGGTGGTATGTGTTGAAGGTGGTATATGTGTTGAAGGTGGTATGTGTTGAAGGTGGTATGTGTTGAAGGTGGTATGTGTTCAAGGTGGTATGTGTTCAAGGTGGTGTTGAAGGTGGTATGTGTTCAAGGTGGTATGTGTTCAAGGTGGTATGTGTTCAAGGTGGTATGTGTTCAAGGTGGTGTTGAAGGTGGTATGTGTTGAAGGTGGTATGTGTTGAAGGTGGTATGTGTTCAAGGTGGTGTTGAAGGTGGTATGTGTTCAAGGTGGTATGTGTTCAAGGTGGTATGTGTTCAAGGTGGTATGTGTTCAAGGTGGTATGTGTTCAAGGTGGTATGTGTTCAAGGTGGTGTTCAAGGTGGTATGTGTTCAAGGTGGTATGTGTTCAAGGTGGTGTTCAAGTGTTCAAGGTGGTATGTGTTCAAGGTGGTATGTGTTCAAGGTGGTATGTGTTCAAGGTGGAGGGATGTTCGTATCCCATGTACACGCACGGCAAGATCTAAGACAGTGAGCCGGAAGGACGACAAGCTGTGCCTTTAAATTCACTCGCTCCCCCCCCCCCCTCCCCCCAGCGCATCTCTGGCTGCGAAAAGATACCGCCACTTAAGCATGAATCAATCGTAAGAAGGGGGCCCCTGTATATTTAAGGAGAATCGATTTACAGGAAAGTTTGAAAACTTCCAGACCCGCCCCTCCGTATAAGCTTAATGTTTTGGGACACAGGAAATCAATAGTCTTGGCCTAGGCGTGCATATCCCCGGTCCCTGATCAGCTGAGCAAGCCCGTCTGTATGTGGCGTGGTCGTAAAGTTTTCTTTTTTCTTTTTCTTCGTTATCGTGTGTGTTAGGGGGAGGATGCAGAGAGATCTGAGTTTGATGTCCAAAATGGCTTTAAAAGTGCAAGGCCGGGGGTGACTGGTGAGGGTGAATGTACGATAACATTATTTCTAAATGTGTTGTTTATCCGTCAGTGTTTCCCTGTATGTCTGTGCTTGTGTATACCTCCCTGTGACTCTTGTCTATCTGTTTGTCTGTCTGTCTGTCTGTGTTTGTGTTGTGTGTGTATCTCTCTCTCTCTCTCTCTCTCTCTCTCTCTCCTGGGAGTAAAAACGCAAAGGCGAGTACATTTAGTTAGTCCCCTCCGCCCGTGTACATAATGACGGTGTGTGTGTGTGTGTGTGTTTAGTTCCGGCCTGGCTGAATGCGTGCCATTGCTGATGAGAGAGACAGACAGACAGACAGACAGAGACAGACGGACAGACAAAAAGACAGGGAGAGTTTGGCTGGCTGTTTTTCTTTCTGTGGGCATCACAATTTTATGAAGTTAGGTTTGCTTTACGCGTCAGCACAGCGATTTACTTTCCGGTATTTTCAAATAAATAGCGTTAAAATACCGGAACTTGACGAACACTGTTAGAAGGAAAGGGGGGGGGGGTGACAAGGTGGGCGCGGTTGGGGTGGTGGAGGAGGGGGGGGGGGGTATGGAAGAAGAGAAGGAGGTGGAAATGATTTCTCCTCGCCAATCTGCGTGCCATCTTGGAAGGAAAGTGTGTTAGGAGGCAATTTCCACGGCGGCGTGGCTGTATTGCATGGGTTGGACATTTCATTGCACTGACCCCAATAATGTTCCTGCACTTTTGCTGCACGGGTCAGGACTCGTCGAGAGAAAGACTCGAGGGACAACAGCATGGATAATGAATAATACATTAAGAGAAGTGCAAGGGTACGATAGAGAATGAGTGAGAAAAGAATAATGTTCGTATAAATATAGAAGTAAACCCAAAAAAAAGCCTGGACTCGAGTCTAATACTGAGGAGTATACCTGGCACGAGAGAGGAAGAGAGAGAGAGAGAGAGAGAGAGAGGGAGAGAGAGAGGCACACACAGAGACACAGACAGAGAGAGAGAGAGACAGAGAGGGAGAGAGAGAGGGAGGGGGTGAGAGAGAGAGAGAGAGAGAGGGAGGGGGGGAGAGAGGGAGAGGGGGAGTGAGAGAGAGAGAGAGGTTGCGGACGTAGCCGGACGAAAGACACACACGCACAGACAAACTGGCCTGTACTTTAATACCATCGTACGATGTTGATACCCTCTTTGATCCCCCCCCCACCACCACCACCACCTACACGGGCCACCATCATCACCACCACCACCACCCCCCTCCCCCCCCCACCCGACACACCTTTCGTCTCCCCCTCTCAAGAAATCCAAAATACATCATCTTCTTTATCTGCGTACCCTGCTCTGCCCAATATGCTACTAGTCATACACAAAGACAAACAGCGATGCAGACGTCGGGATTGCCATTGTGTAAGACCCGTTTTTGCCTGTTATCATATACTGGTTTCTATGGTTTTCTCTGGCTGTAAATCGATTGTCTTCCTAGTGTACGCACTTGTGCTGCGTTGGGTTCGTGAGTCTGCATTGCGGCAAAGCAATTTGGGCTGTGGTATATCCCCCCGCCTATACTGCCGTGCATTCTGGTTCGACGGTTCTCAACAAAGATTGTTCTCGAAGTATAGAAGTAAAGCCGAATCTATTAGTCATTTACTGTTGATTACCTTCTTTTTTTCCCCTTCAGATTATGGTGTTTATTTATGGATACAGGTTATAAGGAACTTTTGAGTTAACAAGCTCAATTTTCGTGAACGTTGGGCAACACTTGTGATTTAAGATTCTTGGCAATCAGTCTCAGGCTATGCAATGACTATACTTTTATGTTTTGTTGTTGTTCAGTTTCGTGTCTGTAATAGTGTTGTCACCGAAGAAGGCGCGTAAAGGCACTGTTTACTCACTATAATATACACTGTAGTCGTGCGCTATGTCAGTGGATTTAATAACACGAGTGATGTGAAATCATCACACTTCTGAAGTAAACTTTTGTAAGTCTCTACACGTTTGCTGGAGTGTGCATCGGTGTACTAAATGCTTATAACTATACAACCTGAAGAAAAGGCAAAACTTTAAAACAAAAAGAAGTTACATAGAAATACATACACCCACATGAACTAAATAGGCACGCACTTTCTCAGCTTACTTGGAGGTAAAAGACAAACGTGTACATGCTTTGAGCAAGCATTCCCTTTCTGTGCCAACAGAATCTGACACAGAAACACACACAAACTTACAAGCACTTAACAATCGTGCAATTCCTTTGCAAACGCATGCAGATGCAGAAGAAACCAGTGAAGAAAGACAAACTTGTACATGCATTGAACAATACCCCTCTTTGCCAGGAGCAGCTGGACCATCCATTTCATGGCGATAATAGCGATTATTCCACCCTTTTAAATTCAATAATAAGGCTACCTTGTCGCATCGTCAGTGCACAGCCTCATTTTTCGTTCCAGGGATTTTTGGTGAGCAAATAGTTTGTGTCTTCCTGCTACTTGCTTTTCGGAACAGGCCCATTCGGTCTGAAATTAATGGTGAATATTTTGCGTTTAGCGTGTGTGTAATGGGGGGTTGGAGAATACACTGACAGAGCGAAGGCACCATAGGAACGAGAGATTATGTAAATTAAATACGAGATTGTCCAGTCTCTCATCGGTCTTAGAAACTGATCTGAAGCGAGATGTTTTATTTATTTATTTACTTGTGTGTGCTTTTTTGGCTTAAGTAAGTATGTCAAAAATATCTGGTGCAATGTATGTGGACGGAAGTTGCGTATATCCCAGGGCATGTCAGAATCATGCGGTGTTGTCTTTCAGAATGGCCGACGGATTCGGTTAACCCATAATATGTCAATACCAGTGTTTGATCATCCCATGATATGTCTATTTGTCAAGATATGTCTTTACAATGCAGTGTTGTCTTTGAAATGGCAGCCGGTTTCGGTCCTCCCAAGATATGTCAATACCACCCAGTGTTGTGTATGTGAGATAGGCAGCACGTTTCGGTCATTCCAAGATATGTCAATACCACCCAGTGTTGTGTATGTGAGATAGGCAGCAAGTTTCGGTCATTCCAAGATATGTCTAAACTAAGCAATGTTGTCTGTGAGAATGGGAGCAAGTTCAGTCTGTACCGTAGCTGTCATGCTTCGTCCCTATCAAGTTCCAAAATCTGGCCAAAAATGTTCTTACTCCTAGTATACTCTATCAACTGGTTCAAAGAAAATGTGTTTCTGGAAATATGTGTTCATGAAGCCATATGATTGTGGAGTGCGTGGGTGGGGCTGAGAACTTGGATCTGTCGGGACATCGCGCGAGATGAATAAATCCATCAGCTTTAGGTGGAGTCATATCGAGTGACACAAACTGTCCGTCAGAAAGGAAGAGAGACTGAGCCTCGCTTCGCACAAACTCTGGGGAAACATGCAATCATCATTCGTCACATCCTCATCGCGTGGTCGAAGGAGATCAGTGGAATCTGGGCCGATCGAGACGGCGGGAATCTCGTCCAGGTCAACGAGACCTCTCGTCGGTAAGATCTTATACGTGACCGGACTAAATGTTCCAAGCCGTGGGCTGGCAGAGATTGACAAAGAGGAAAGAAAGGATAATTCAGGTGCTCCATATTTTTAAGTGGACAGGTCTGCATGAAGAAAGTCATTGGAGGGGGGGCGGGGGGGGGGGGGGTGTTCTGGGAGCCAGAATGCAGATGGAGAGTGTGAGGTGGAGGGTAAAGAGAGACTGAAAGGCGGGGGGAGGACGAATAATGAGGCTTGAATGGGGATGTCTAGTCATTCGGGGAGTGTGTTTGGGGGAGCCAGGGGTGAGGATGAAGAGAGACTGGGAGGGGGAAGGACGAATGGTGGGGCATGAATGGGGGTGTCTAGTCATTTGGGGAGTGTGTTTGGGGGAGCCAGGGGTGAGGATGAAGAGAGACTGGGAGGGGGGAGGACGAATGGTGGGGCATGAATGGGGGTGTCTAGTCATTTGGGGAGTGAGTTTGGGGGAGCCAGGGGTGAGGATGAAGAGAGACTGGGAGGAGGGAGGACGAATGGTGGGGCATGAATGGGGATGTCTAGTCATTCGGGGAGTGTGTTTGGGGGAGCCAGGGGTGAGGATGAAGAGAGACTGGGAGGGGGGAGGACGAATGGTGAGGCATGAATGGGGATGTCTAGTCATTCGGGGAGTGTGTTTGGGGGAGCCAGGGGTGAGGATGAAGAGAGACTGGGAGGGGGGAGGACGAATAATGAGGCTTGAATGGGGATGTCTAGTCATTCGGGGAGTGTGTTTGGGGGAGCCAGGGGTGAGGATGAAGAGAGACTGGGAGGGGGGAGGACGAATGGTGAGGCATGAATGGGGGTGTCTAGTCATTTGGGGAGTGTGTTTGGGGGAGCCAGGGGTGAGGATGAAGAGAGACTGGGAGGAGGGAGGACGAATGGTGGGGCATGAATGGGGATGTCTAGTCATTTGGGGAGTGTGTTTGGGGGAGCCAGGGGTGAGGATGAAGAGAGACTGGGAGGAGGGAGGACGAATGGTGGGGCATGAATGGGGATGTCTAGTCATTTGGGGAGTGTGTTTGGGGGAGCCAGGGGTGAGGATGAAGAGAGAAGGGGGAGAGGGTGGAGGAAAGATGGTGGGTGAAAAGGTAACATCTAGGAGGAGCATCAGCAACAGCAGATCCTGGGACTGACACAGGGCGCCCGTTACGCCGATGCGTGTACGTGTCATTGGAGAAATGGCAGGCATGCGTGGGAAGCAAATGGCCAGGGAATGGGTTGCAGCGTTCAACTTGTCACGTGCAGGAGCAACTAGGTTTCTCGGGCACAGTGCAAATGACTGACACCACGCGACTTGTTCATCGTTGGTCGATGCTTGCCGCTGAAGGAGGGAGGTCTGCTAGCTTAGTTCGTAGAGCACTGCACTTGTCATCCTCGGGTCACAGGTTAGAATTCAGGCCGCGACTGACGGACACGGATCAACTTTGTGTCATATTTCCATGTAGCCTACCACTCCTGTGTCACCGCTGTGGCACGTAGAAGACCTCAGCCATCTTCTGAGCGTGCATTCTGTATAAGCTTGTTCAACTCTCTCTCTCTCTCTCTCTCTCTCTCTCTCTCTCTCTCTCTCTCTCTCTCTCTTTCTCTCTCTCTCTCTCTCTCTCTCGTATGCAGGTACACACACACACACACACATTCAAGTTTCAAATTGTATAAATCGTGTAACCCTTCTCAGCTTCTGAGCCCCTTTTGAGTAGTGAGAACAAAACTTCTGAAACTCTGTAACTGGTACTTAATTATATTTATAAACTACCTAAAGTACCAATCCCCAGATTCACACAATTCAGCCAAGAAAAAGAATAGTTCTATTATATTTTATTCAACTAAGTTTTGCCACAAGGATTGATTAGGGAAAAATGACACAATCTTTTAGACTAGGAAGAACATAGAAGGCACTGAAAAGAAAAGAATCAATTGTAAGAATAATATCAAACATTCACATAAAATTATGAATGGACCAATCAGACTCAAAACAACACAAACAATTTAACTAATCAAAACCAGCGTAGTACACCCAATTAATCATCGGGTAAATGACATGTGGCACGTATTCAAATTAATATTCACTGGCAGGATTGTTACATTATAACAACCAAAATATAACGTTACTACAACACTAGGTTAGATGCGGCCAAAGCACACTTGATCAGATTCAATCGCAAGATTAAACCATGAGCTGCCCACACCTAAACTAAGACTGGAGGGTCTCAGCATATCCACAATCCGACACAATGTGGAACGTTAGCCATTAACACATCTAGGCCCAAGCCTAACTAATGACTATGCATTCTTAGCATCACTTCCTCTGCCATTATCAATTTGAACAATCCACAGTCATGTTCCATTTCTCCATAAAATAAATCTTTCACTTAAATCAAGATTAATCATCAAGGAGAAAAACCAATTAACATCAACACTGATGTCAATACAACAATTAATTTATAAAATAATAAAAGTCAAAAGCATAGCCCAAAATCACTAATATTAACCCAATCAAAAGTCAGACAAAGAAGCAAAATCTCATCAGCACATGGTAACATGCTCTTGAAACCAGTCTGCCTATTACAAATCCACAAGAATCAGAAACATCCTACACAATACAAACAAAACTAATATTTAAATTAATAAAATAACATCATTGCAATATAATTGCACACAAAGATAGTCAAAAATACTATAACTAACCTGATTTAGCACCTTTTCAACCTGAGTCTAGCAGAACGTGTGCTATCAGGCAGCCATGATGGGGGGAAGTGGAAAGGAAACAGGAAGTGTCTTCTCACAGAAATACATTATAAAATCTAAGGGTCATAATACCGAAATCTCTACAAATAATAACTACTAACTAAAATTACACTAACAATAAACCAAATTTACTGGTAACCTGAGGTAGGTTACAACTCTTTGAGCTTTGGCGTCATTGTCGTAATTTTATGTGATGTCACTTTTTCTAGAAGATTTCTTGGCGTTCCCTTCTTTTTGCGCTGTTCATCCTGCACAGAATACTTTCTTCAAGTTCTTCCCCGATTTCGTGAGTAGCACTTTTCAAAAATGCCGCGTCCACGATGGTCTTGGTACTTGGTTGCGATGGAGTGCCATAAATAGAGAATACTACATGGCTTGCTGTGTCGTACCAGATTTACACTCGTATGTTTTTTTAAATATTGAACTGCGAGCGAAAGCGAGCTGTTCACTATTTGAAAAAGCAACGAGTGTAAATCTGGTACGACACAGCAAGCCATGTAGTATTCTGTTTATCCTACATACTGTACTTACGTGTATTTTACTGAAAATGTCCTGCATTCGAGGCAGCTAAATTGAAGACGCTTGTTTTGGAACCTCGATCTCTTCTAAAGCCTCGTGCAATCTATTACGTCAAAGCAAAGAAACGTCACTCTGAAAGTGTGGCGTGACGTGTTAGTTCTAAAGATTCATCGAGGGTAATTAGCGAGCGCAATTTGTGTGTCTATAATGACGTTTGTCTCAGTGACTTTGGCATCATACGCAGTGGAAAAACATGTCCCTGCCAGACTTGCTTGACATGACCTCATTTACATGATATACACTCGTGTGATTTGAACGATTATTATCTCACGGGTGTCTCTCTCAGGTATGTAGGATAACAATGTTTACTGTGACAATGCAAAAGATAGTACAGTGTATTAGGCCTACATGTCTCTCGTCACATGGGTTGTGCGCCAGGTTCTTCAGTTGAAATAGTCAAACATTGTTCATCCTCATTTACAATACAATACAATACAATACAATAACTTTATTAATCTCTAAAAGAGAAATTACATTGCTGAGCGTTTGTGTCCGTAATAATAACATACATAACACATTCAAAATAAACATTTGTTCTTTGTCCTGAGAAAATATAGCACATTGGTTATCACATAAGAAAGTATATTAAAAATAAATTAACATGCATTCACCATCAACAATGCACAAAAGAAAGTCAGCACCTTGCCGGTTATCACATGTTGTCTAAGATTAAGAGAGTAGAATGCAAAACAAAATCAACAATACTGAAACAATACAGAACACTGACCCCGTGCATCAGAGCGACAACACCAGCATCTACCGCCCCACCTGAGAATTGAAGATGTGAATTGCAGATGGAATGAACGAATTTCTGTAGCGTGTGGATCTTGCGGTTGGTTGTCTGAATCTGTTGCTCCTGTCTGTCCGTCTACTGTCAAATTCCGGTCTGAGTGGGTGCGAGTCGTCAGCCAAAATCTTCTGTACCTTGTCAGTCAGTCGTCGTTCATGTGTTGATGTGAAATTGTCCTGCTTCCTCCCTACCACCCCACTTGCTTTCCTGATGAATTTATCTAATCTATCCCTGTCTTGCTTGTTGATGTTGCCACCCCAACACACGGAGCCAAAGTACAACACACTATTGCACGTTGAAGTGTAAAACATCTGAAGGATTTCTTGTCTGATGTTAAAAGACCTGAGTTTTCTCAAAAAGTACAGGCGAGAGTGGAGTTTCTTCACAAGGGCATCAGAGTTTGGTTTCCATGTCAACTTATTGTCTATAATCACCCCCAAATACTTATACTGCTCTACCTTCTCTACGACCTCCCCCTTGATCACTATCTCCCTGTGTACATGTTCCCCCCTCCTGTTGTCCATTATCATTTCCTTTGTCTTCCCCACATTAAGCTCTAAATAGTTGTTTTCACACCACCCCACAAACCTATCTACCTCCTGCCTGTAGTCAGAGTCGTCGTCAACAGTCAGCAGTCCGGTCAGTCCAGTGTCGTCAGCAAACTTGGTTATGGGGCAGGAGTCACTAGAACTTCTGAAATCTGCTGTGTAGAGAGAAAAAAGAAAAGGTGAGAGTACTGTGCCTTGTGGTGCCCCTGTGTTTGTGCAGATTGTGTCTGAAACTGATTGCCCCCCCACCCTAACATACTGTGGCCTGTTTGTCAGGTAGTCCATAACCCAGAGGATGGTTGCTGCTGGGACATTCATGCTAAAAAGCTTCTCCGCCATTAAATGAGGCTGTATAGTATTAAAAGCGCTGGAAAAATCAAAGAACATCAAGCGAATATAAGAGCCAGGCTTTTCTAAATGAGAGTAGATCTTGTTTAAAACATTCAACACAGCATCATCAACACTCCTGTTTTTCCTGTATGCAAACTGACATGGATCAATAAAATCTTTCACACAATCACTCAATTTGAACAAAACAACTCTCTCAAAGACTTTCATACAAACAGAAGTAAGTGCCACAGGTCTCTGGTCATTCATGGTTATCACAGTCTTTTTCTTTGGCACAGGAACAATGCATGAAGTTTTCCATAGGGCCGGTACCCTGCTAGCACCAAGCGACATGTTAAAAATGACTGAAAAAATATAACTAAGTTGCTCTGCACATAGTTTTAAAACTTTGGGCATCATCCCATCCCATTTCTATCTCCCACTTCAAGAACGATTTGTGGTTGATTTTCCCAAGACCTCTAAGTATAAAGTTCCATTTAGAGAACATTTATGTTTGCTGTCAGGCGATGGGAATGCCATGTAGATCTAGATTACAGAAATATTCGATTCGCCATTCCAGGGGTCAAAAGAAAGAAATAACAAGACTGCATTTGATGTTCAAGTTCAGTGTCACGTCATTGCACTGACGCTTTTGATCAGGAGAACGCGAAGACTCGGCTAAATAGTTCTGAATCATCACACAAACACTACTTTTTCATTCAGAAGCAAAATCGTATGGAAGGCGAAAAGGGTCAAATGATCGAGCAAAACTTTTACTGCGGAACGCTCCGGATGTAACCTTTTGTGGCCTTTGAACCTGGTTAACTGCCGGTAGGTTTCGATCTTCCAAATGTTAAGCTCAAAGAGAATGTGTTGTGTATCATTTCACGGGGTTTGAGGCTGCTGTGTCCCTCATCAGTTATATTGGACTAATTGCAGGCTGCTAGAATGTTGTACACTCTTGAGAGCGTACGAAAAGCGGAAAACATCGGCGCGTGTTGCACTTTCGATTCGTCGACGCTCCAGGTTCCTCTCATGGAGTGGTGTGGACACCGAGCCCGTTCTTGACAAACTTCTCGAAGTTGGTGAATGGTTATTTCGAGTTTGTTACTTGAAGTGAAAGCTTAATCATTTTTGTTTTTGTGTGAGGTTCGTGCGTTTACGAAGGGGGTGCAGAAAGTGATGTAGAAAGCTTGAAACGGAGCGAGTCGGCAGTGCCGAGCACTCTGCGTTATATTCCTTGTAGTAAATAGTAGTAGTAAGGAGACTGTATGGAATAAGGAGTAAATAAATGGAATAAGGAGTAAATAATGATCGACCGGCGATTGGATACAAGCTCCTGTGTTCAAACTTCGAATAATCCACGTGTGATTTTTGGGTGTAAAGTAGTTCGTTCTAATTTCTCACTTGTCTAAAAATAATCAACTAGATTTAATCCACTCCTCGGTTGCATTACAGGAGTTGTATAAACAGAAGCATTCAACATCACGACGAAACACAGAATTCCTCTTCAAGTGAATAATCTGCAAGAGCACTTGTTTTCGTTACAAAAGCAATTGCATTGCCACATCAACCAAAAACATCTCAAAATAGTAGGTTAAACCAAAAATCACGGACACTATTTACTATGGTACACACGACACACACACACACACACACACACGCACACACACACACCATTTTCTCCTCAGTGTTCGCCTTTCGTTTTTGTGTGGAGCAGTGTTATTTGTGTCTGACACAAGCGTTTGCTTTGTGTCTTGCATTCATGAAGATGCCTATTTCTGTTGTGCATAATTATTGTGGTTAGTGGATGGGGGGTGAGCCGGGTAGTGGTGGTGTTAGTGGTAGCTCTGGTGGTTGTGGTGGTGGTGGGTGAGACAAACACAGAAAGATCTATATAGAGAGAGGTGTGTGTCTGAGTCTGTTTGTATGTGTCTGTGTGTGTCTGTCTGTCGTTGTGTGTCTGTGTCAGTGTGTGCGTGTGTGTGTGAGACAAAGACAGAAAGACAAACAGACACGCGAACACACACACACGCACGCACGTACGCGCACGCACACACACACACACACACACACACACACACACACACACACACACACACACACAAACACACACACCTCAAAATCCGGGGACAGACACAGAAGAGATGAACTATTTATTCTCAGTGTCTAGTCTGTAAGCAGTAAGTGATTTGGGGAGAGAGGATGGCATCACACATAAATCCCCGACTGCCATTAGCAACCCACACCCCTGTCTGAGAGTTTGAAAAGCCGGGCAGACAATCCGCGGCTTCAAAGAGATGTGTTTCTTTGATTAATTGGATTTTTCTTTTTCTCTATCCAATTTCAGCGCTGACTGACGAGACTACCAGCCTGCTTCTTTTTGCACTGAGGGAGAAAGGCAGCGAGCACTTCTTCGTTAGCACCTCAACACCGATGACAGTGTATTCGCCAGCGTTTGAAACAAGTATCGACTCTCGGTGGTTCTTGGGGAAGTAACAAGCGCAGTGACCGCACCAACTGCAGAACACAACAGTGAAAAACACAATCAGTAACGCTAGCGAACCATCATCCTCAGTGCGTGCGTGACACCGCAGACCAAAAGTGATCCTGAGATCCTGAAGAGAAATAGTGATACCGAGATTCTGAAGAAAATTAGTTATACTGAGATACTGAAGACAGTGTTACTCAGTGAGGTTCTGGCGAGGACATGTGATACTGAGATCATGAAGAGAGTGTTACTGAGATCCCGACAAGAACCTGTGATACTAAGAGATCCTGAAGAAAGTGTTACTGAGGTTCTGGCGACAAACAGTGATACTAAGATCCTGAAGAGAGTGTTACTGAGGTCCTAACAAGAACCTGTGATACTAAGATCCTGAAGAGAGCGTTACTGAGGTCCTGACAAGAACCTGTGAAAGACATGGCCGGCCATCCTGCCAGTAAAAAAATCCGTTGGACTTATCTTCACTTTTACCGAAATATGACCAGCAGAGGAGTCAAGCGCAAGTGTGGTGTTGTTTTATTCACAGGGTATGGCTTGAGTTGAGCTGAGCTTTTTAAGAATACATAGTCGTCTACAAGAGTCCCACAAAGAATCAAATTAAATGCCAGGACTAATCAACAAGACAGTGTATGTTTGTAAAAGGTTTGCGTTTTGAAATTGATTTATGATAAATCTGCGGAGAACAGCGAAACAAAACCCTGCAACTGACCAAGCACAAAAAATCATTTCAGAACATTCTTGTGAAGTGAACAGCGAACCAAGAAAGTCCTTAACCTTAGCACAAGCAAAGCAGCTACACCACCAACACCGCCCGGACCGCCACCAACAGCGACAAACCCTGCCCATCACCCAGCCACAACCAACCAGGAAAAGCAACGCCTAGATCTAGACGAAGAAGGGGCGGGGCTAGTAGTGGTGTGTGGGGGCGGGACCGGAGGGGTGGAGCCCTGATGCCCGGGGGTGGAGCATGGGGTGTGGTCGCAGTCGCCATCGGTCGCCCTCCCTGCAGCCTGACAAGGACAAATCGGACGCAACCGCTACCACCAACAAAGAGCACGGCGGCAGCGGCGCAAAAGAAACCAAGAGGGGTTCATCAGGGGCCGGCAAGAAGCAGGCCAAACAGGCAGATAAAAATGTCGCCAAATCTGGTAGGTTTCGTATGTACCTTATTGCATCACATGTTTGTTTCTTGTTTGTTTGTTAGTGTTTTCTTAAATGAAATGGTGTGTCTCAAATATATATTTAAACTGGTGGTTTTCTTTTTCTTTAAAAAAAAATGTATTTACTTGTTCGTGTACCCCTTGGGGTTTCTGAAATAACGTTTGCCTTGCAGTTTCTCTTGTGTTTCTGTAAAAGTAATGTTAATTAGAGTAATATGCGTCTATGAAAGTGTGCTACTCATACCAGGACAATCATGTAAGGCTTGTCTGCGATATGGCGTATTATAATCTTGTTGTGCTTGTTGTCATGTGTATAAGCTTTCCGAGAGCTCCACATAAATGTAACGTTGTAGATCAGAGATTCGAAGGATCTGTCCGCAGGTCACACACACAGTGCGCACAGACACCCACACCCACCCACCCACACACCTACACACACACACACACACACACACACACACACACACACACACACACGCATACACACCTATAACTTTTTAAACAAATCCAGTATTTATTGAAACATGTCCGTAGATCCAAAACCTAACTTCTTTCTGTTTTTTGTTATCCCCAGTCAACAAACGTGAGGCGGACGTCGCGTTCGGCTCGCCCAAGAAGTCCACCAACGGCAAAACAGGGGAAGTCAAGAACGACTGGCAAGGGGGCGGGGCCAGCAGTAAAAGAGAGGGCGGAGTTAAACGTAATTGGCAGCTGGAAGAGGCGGTGGACAATCCCCCAGAGACGGTCATGGCCGTCTACAAGTCCTCAGTGCCCGCCTCTGCGCGCGCCTCTCTTAGCCCCGCCCCCAAGAAGAATGCGTCCAATAGTTTTAGTTCTAACGGCTCGCTCCTTAACGGCGGCTCTCACAAGACTCCGGCCACGGCGCAGGATATCGAAATGCAGATGGTGAGCAGGAGATCTGTCTCTCTGTTTCTCTCTGTCTGTCTTCCAGCCTGCACCTGTCCATTGCCCGTTGTGTCTGTTGGTATATTAAAACTCTGTGGGTTGTTTAAACAAAAATTCAAAAAGATCCGATGTGTATGTTATCCCCAACAACTCTGTATGTCTCTGTCTATTTCTCTGTATGTGGCTGTGCTTAGAGCCTCTCTCTCTCTCTCTCCCTCCCCCTCTCCCTCTCTCTCTCTCTCTCTCTCTCTCTCTCTCTCTCTCTCTCTCTCTCTCTCTCTCTCTGTGTCAAGCCATGAAGCAATGTTGTATGTGAATACTTTATCGTTACAGGAAATACAGGATAAAACATCAGTACCGAGTGGCAAAGAGAAAAGTTCCAAGCCAGCTCAGTGAGTATTTCCAGTCTGTTTGTCTGGCATCTTTCCCTCTGCCTATCCATACGAAACCTTAGGCAACGTGTGTGTGTGTGTGTTTGTGTGTGTGTGTGTGTTTTGTGGTGTGTGTGTGTGTTTTTTTGTGGTGTGTGTGTGTGTGACCGACTAGTTACGTTTCAAAATCTACAATAATTAGTTGTCAAAATTGTTACCTTGAGTTTTTGGAAGTATTTAAGTGTGGGATTCACTATACAAAAATATGTTGTCTACATCTTTGTAGCTTTTGCAGTGAAATTCTAGAACCTTTTGAATACATGATGGTAGTGGTAGAGCTTTAACTGGAGGAAAGATGTTAGTAAATCAGAGGTCATCATGTTCCATGCGCAATACTAAAAAAATCAATCCTCACAACATTATCTAATTATGTAGCAGTGGCAGACTGTCAATTTTCTCGTTACGAAATTCCGCTTTTGCGTCTTACGCATTTCATATGATTTGTCGGGTGTCCCGAAGAAGTATGATTCGTAGGCCATGGAGGCATTTAGAAAATTTACATTCGACCCTAGCCATCCACTTTTAAAGGTAGCTTCCTTTTCGTGAAAACTGTTCGGCCCACCGTCTCAGATTTGGACAGGCTTTGACATGGGATGAGACCATCCCTCCTATTGGTCACATACCAAAATTGAACTTGGGTGCTTGCTGTTCAAATTAGGATTTTTTGTATGAATTTTATATGAATTTTTTTATGAATTTTATGATTTCGTAAACGGCACTGGTGGCTTTTTAAGAAATTAATTCATAAAAAAAAATCCATTTCACCACAGCGAGCGGTCTAGATGTTGAGTTTTGGTAAGTGTCCAGGTAGAAGAATGGTCTCTAAAATCAACTGAGTCCTGTGAGAAGACCGATTTAAAAAAAAAAAGAGTCAATTTCGTAAGTGACAACTATGTCAATAATCAAAATTAATGAAGCAAAAACGTTACCACTCTGCACTATAACTGAGCAACCATGCTTTTGGCTTTGGGTAAGCGTCTAAGCGGAGGGAAGGTCTTATCCCATGCAAATTCCTGGACAGATCTGTGCTTGTTCTGCATGGCCAGAAGGGTTGTACCTTTAAATGTCATACAGACAGCATGCGGTGCATTTTTCTGTATCACTCGCTGTTTTTCCCACCGCCTAGTTCTCTTTATATCTTACTTGGAATCGATTTGCCAGAAAATCTGGCTCATCTTTTAGTCTAGCTCATCTCAATTTCCTTGCAATTTTTGTTTCGCCTCCCTCATCCCTTTTGATGGACTGTTGTTGTTTTTGGTTTATTGTCACATCTGCAGAACATTCAAAGCCCCTGTTTTGCACATCAAGAACTCACCCGCCGAAGTTCAAAATCACACACACACACACACGCGCGCGGGCGCGCGCACAGAATGAAAGGGAATCCTCATCGATAGACACTTGCAGAAAAAAAGGGGTTAAAAACTACTGCTTCCATTTGCACACTTTATTACCTCGCTAGAACAAAAATGTAACAACAGCATCACAGAGTGCAAAGAAGTCGTGAAAACACTCAGGACCCATAGAAGTTTAAGGACCCTCCGTTTTCACTCTATTTAGTTTTTCCTTATTTTCTTGTTTTGCTCGCTCTCTCCGTCTCTGTCTCTGTCTCTCTGTCTCTGTCTCTCTCTCTGTCTCTGTCTCTCTCTCTCTCTCTCTCTCTCTCTCTCTCTTTGTCGTTATTATACGGTTTTTGTTTTTTGTTTTGATGATGTTCTGAGAGCTTCCTGGTTGCTGTGTAAGATGGGGTAGCTTACCTCCCTTGGATGAACACCCCCCCCCCCCCCCCCCCCCCGCCCCCGAGCTGTAATTAGCTCGTTACAGCCCTGTGATTGCCGCTGAATTCAGAGCAACACAAGAAAAGACGTCCTGTGAAGTTAGGCATACCTGCAGGGCAGATAAGAAATGTCGCTTTATTCGGTCGATTAGTTTCTGTTTACTTTGATTTTCTGTGCGTCCGCCTATCTGGCTATTTCAGGCACCGTCTCGTGTCAGTCTTGGCGACATCGCGGAAACTCGAACGAGAGTTGCTTAGACTCGGTGTGCCTCAGGGTTCTAAAACTCGACCAGCTCCTGTCCCTGATAGCTCAGGGGTCACAGCTGATGAGGTGTTACCACCAACGCTGTTTTTCGCCTCTATATTGACTTGTTGAGTTGGCTCAAGTTCGGATCTCATGTCTTCTGATTAAAAATGATTTTTTCTTCACATTTGTTTTTTCAATTTCAATACTTCATTGCCGCATCGTAAGGAAATTCGGGTCGCTTTCTCTCGGTTGAAAGCTAGCAGCTAAAGAGTCGCGCTACCGCGCTGTGTGCCTGTTTAGGTGTACTATGATAATCCACCTGCTGCACTTATGACAGAAGGACCGAGGTCTTTTACGGGGGTGGGACATGAATACCATCTCTAAGTCTGCACATAAAGTTGGCCCGTGTCCGTCCCTGGTATTAGTCATTTTCACTTTCAGCTTGACAGAAGAGGTATCATTCAATACATGAGTAGCAGAATTTTTTTTTAGTGGAAAGTGATAACTCATCATAAACGAATTTGCCTTTCAATGTGGTACACAATATTAAAAAGTTTGCTCAAGCATTATCCTAGGAAATTTTATTTGAGACTGCCGTGCATTTGCTAAAATGTTAAACAGCATGTCCATCTATGCTACCCCTGCCATTTCTCTGAGAAAACGCCCCAACTTGTTAAGGATACCTTCCTGCAGATCGTTTTGAAAATCATCATAGTTCTGTCCAGGCTCCTGGATTAAGAGCTTGGACACTTTACGTCTCCACAACTAACGGCCTTACTGCTTCCCGATGCACAGTCGCATGGGAGGGGGGGGGGGGGGTGGTGGATTATTTGTGTAGAATGCCAGTCTTCAACATTAATAAAGCACACACAACAAAAACAAACACAACAAATCCTCGCTCTGCACTGTTAGCTAGAAGGCTGTTGATTGTTGGTATGTGTCCAATCTGAGATGAACCTCTTACCCCATGTAAAATCCTGGACACATCCGTGCACAAGATGGTTTCCTCGCCGTGGAAAGAAAGGTCTCTTTAACATGTCCGAAGAAATATATGGCCCCTGGGTATGAAGA
The DNA here is from genome assembly GCF_037325665.1 of Littorina saxatilis. Classification (NCBI taxonomy): domain Eukaryota; kingdom Metazoa; phylum Mollusca; class Gastropoda; order Littorinimorpha; family Littorinidae; genus Littorina; species Littorina saxatilis. The sequence goes on from NC_090259.1 coordinate 26,111,681, forward strand.
TACTTTGTTTTTCAAGTTTCAGTTGTCGTTCTTGTGTCCTTTTTCTTCCTGGTCTTGTTACATTTAGTCAAGTTTTGAAATCAATTTAAAAACACTTTCATCTTATTCCTTGTCGGTTCCTGATTCCAAAAACATATAGATATGATATGTTTGGATTAAAAACACGCTCAGAAAGTTAAAACAAAGAGAGGTACAGAAAAGCGTGCTATCCTTCTCAGCGCAACTACTACCCCGCTCTTCTTGTCAATTTCACTACCTTTGCCACGAGCGGTGGACTCACGATGCTACGACTATACGGTCTTGCTGAAAAATTGCATTGCGTTCAGTTTCATTCTGTGAGTTCCACAGCTTGACTAAATGTAGTAATTTCGCCTTACGCGACTTGTTTTTATTTTGTGGGGATATTGTAGAGAGACATCCCCACCCCCTCCCACCCCAAATCTGACTCGACCAAAGTGCAGTTGTTGGCGGCAAAAGGCAAGGGGTCGTTTGGGGGAGTGCCGGCGTGTTTGTCTGTGTCTGTCTGTGTGTCTGTGTAGAGCCTATGTGTTAGTACGTCAGTGTTTGCGTGTGTGTATGTCAGTCTGTGTGTGTGTGTGTGTGTGTGTGTGTGTGGCAGTCTGTGTGTGTGTGTGTGTATGTGTTTGTGTGTGTGTCTGCAGTGTGTGGGTGTGTGTGTGTGTGTATCAATCTGTGTGTGTGTGTGTGTGTATCAGTCTGTGTGTGTCTGTGTATCAGTCTGTGTGTGTCTGTGTCTCTGTGTGTGTGTATCAGTCTGTGTGTGTGTGTGTGTTAGTCTGTGTGTGTGTGTATTAGTCTGTGTGTGTGTGTGTCTGTCTGTCTGTCTGTCTGTCTGTCTGTCTGTGTCTGTCTGTGTGTGTGTATCAGTCTGTGTGTGTGTGGCCAGAGCATTGCTTTACTTCAGCTGACTAAGAAGGGCGTCCTGTATTGCCTTCAGGACAGGAGGACAATGCCGCTCAGCTGATGCTGTTTTGTCTTCTCCATCCCTCTGGGGAGTAGAGAAGGGGACTTTTTTTTCCCTTTTTTTTTTTGGAGGGGGGGGGGGGATGTTGCACTGACGGACCCAGATCTATTTTGAGCTTTGTTAGCCTTAGTATCACTATGGTCCAAAACCTGGATCTTTAAAGCTTACATCCAACCCTCCACACAAACACACACACACACACACACACACACACACACACACACACACACACACACACACACACACACACACAGACGCACGCCTAAAAAATCAAATGTCTGCAGTGCTTAATGCAATTTTATTCTCTTTTTGTTTGTTTCAGCATCACAAGTAGTCAGCTGGAGTTCTTTAAAATGCTGGACGAAAAGATAGAAAAGGTGAGACCTTTTGAAGCTATTTTCATCGAGAGAAAATGAGAGAGAGACTCGAAGAGAGAGAGAGAGAGAGAGAGAGAGAGAGAGAGAGAGAGAGAGAGAGAGAGAGAGAGAGAGAGAGAGAGAGAGAGAAATTAATATGTAAATCGCCGTGAGCTCTTGTGTGAAACGGCGATAAATAAATGTCCATTATTATATTATTATTATTAGAGAGAGAGAGAGAGAGTTTTCAAGTATTCTGAAAAAAAATTTCTTTCCGTGTGAAAGGAGAGAAATGAGAGACTAGAAACATGTTCCTGCTTCATCAGAATCGGTTACATAAACCATATTTTGTCAGCATCTGACTGGTCAAGAGATAATGTTGAACTGTATTGCCATTGTGTGGGGGGGCGGTACCTGTTCACTATGGAGAAAGTCTGGTTGATACTCGTCAACTTCCATGGCCACAGTGGTGTTAGGGTAAAAAAAAATAAAAAATAAAAAATAAAAAAGTTGACTTTTTTTTGTTTGAAGTGTTTGAATGTTTTTGAGGCTGCACTTTTGTCAGTTTCAAGATATGATGACCTCCACACGTGATGGAAGCGTGATTGATGCGAGTCCAATGTTATGGTCGCAGAGGGGTTAAAATCTAGTTTAAAAATGAAAGGGAAATGTTGTTCCTTGCACGTTTTTGGAGCTTGTATGGGCTCTGAGACTTTGCACCCTTTAATGCTGTCCATCTATGATGGAAGTGTGGTTGGCCTACGTCAACTTTTGAAGACACAGGTGACAAGAATGGGTATAAACATGAAAAATGTTCATGTTCTTAAACGTTCTTGAAGTCACTTCTGTCACACTTTATACACTTCCAGAAATCCATTATCTTCAGACGTAATGGAAGTTTATTTGATCCTCATTAAACTTCAAGGTCACAGCAGGGTCGAGGGCGACAAAAAGAAAAAACAATGCTACAGCTTTGACATTTCTCACACTTCCAGGATTCGATGCCATCTAGGCATGATCAACTTTCAAGGTCACAGAAAGGTCGTGTTCATGTCAAAAAAGAAAAAAAATGTCTCTGTTTTCTTTGAGGTTTTTGGAAGCTTGAGCTTTTTAACTCGGCTAAGGAATGGCCTCTGACTCACCCATTGTAGACGTTGACTTTCATTGTTTGTGTTTCTTTTCTCGTAAGTGACTTTCATCGAAAGTCAGTTTTTGTGTGTCTTGTAAGTGTTTAGAAGGAACCCTGCAAACTCAGAAAACCTTTCTTTGTTGTTGTTGTTGTTGTTGTTGTTGTTGTTGTTGTTGTTGTTGTTGTTGTTGTTGTTGTTGTTGTTGTTGTTGCATTGTGTGTACATCCATTACATAACGGTGTAACTGCTTGTTGACAGGGTCAAGACTATAGTTCTGATGAGGATTGACGTCAACTGTTGTTACCGGCGTCCAAAACTTCATCCACATGCATACTTCCCAGAAATTGATCAGTCATCCTTTTTGGGCTTCTGAACTGATACTGACTGAACTGCAGGCCACTATCACAACACTCTTTGCATCAGGACATGAAGAAAACTGTGGAGTTGTAGAGTTTTCTCTCCAGAAGATTTATTCAGTTTTTATCTATGGTGAAAGAGAAAGCATCTTCTCTGTCTCAATATTTGTATGTATTTGTAGTCCAGCTTGGGGCTGGTACACTGCTGACGATTCAGGTGGGAGAGGAGAGAGAAAAAACTGTTGAGAAGTGTTATTTCACTCCAGAAAATGTTTCCCGTTATCACTGATGACGAGAACATGACTTGGCTGTCACTGTATCTGTAGGCCAGCGTGTAGCTGTTAAACTGCTGACGGTCCAGGTAACTGGCTGATAATAAAGCAGAAAAAGCGGGGGTTGATCAGCAGTGACTTAATGACTATGATCGTTAGTGGCTGTCGGTGTACCTTAAAATCTGTCTGCAGTCTTCAAGTGTATAAGACTGTTAAGACTGCAAGTCCCAGAACTACCTGGAAGTTTGTGAGAATGCTGGTTTTTGTCCTGGGATTTGGAGTCGTATAAGTTCACAGTGTTGGGTACCTGCATGGTTCTGTTGGAGAGAAACATGTGTGTGTTTTACCTAACGGATCAAGTCAGTGATAAAAAAAAAGCTTCGGTAGCTTTTCCGCCTGAACTTGTAAAACTGATGGAATCTGTGTCTGCTTCTCAGTGTGTGTGTGTGTGTGTGTGTGTGTGTGTGTGTGTGTGTGTGTGTGTCCCCACTCCACCCTCATGTTGAAGACAAATGATAAGCAGCTACGCAAGACACAACAAAAAGAAGCTTTAACATCATGAGTTGGTATGATTTTTTAAACAATAGACCTGTGGCCATTTGATTTTACATAAAAGGGTCACGTGTGTTTGTGCATTTCTACCGTACCTCTCCAGAGAAGAGCTAAGTGATACTCGATCATCATGTCATGGGTATGATTTGTCAAGTCACATACCACATTTTGGCTCAACTATGACCACCCATTCTGCGAACAAATCAGTTAATATATGCTGTGTGCTTTGCAATTTCAGTTTTGAACCTTGTATTTTCTATGGTGCATGTGTTCCGAATTAATGCAAATAATGTTGAACTACTCTTCGTGGTGAGGGCAATGAGTTCTTTTAACCTACGTTTTTGAAGAAGTCGTTCCGGAAATAGAAAAGAGATTTGACAGGAACTTTCTGAATCAAAGGCACGCATGCTTTTACAGCACACTTACAGGCAACGGCAGCAGACTTGCTTCAAGACTGACTCGAAAATACATCATGACTGTGATTAGTCGTCCTGGAATTGTTCTTGTGGAAAGGAGTAAGTTGTTGCTGTTGCCTACCCGCGCTTAACCCTCACTGGACCACGTGGGATGAAGAGGGGGACTCTTGGAAGATTACGTGTGCGACTGTTTTCAATCACCCCGCCATAAAGGCAGCCATTCTACATCTTTGGATGAGAAAGGAGTAGGGGCCTGGAGTTGTTCTGAGTTACGTGTCACAGTCTGCTGTTCTTATTTTCCCTGTTGTTCTTCTGCATGATCGTTTGGTAACCCCCAGCGGGTTAGGGGGAAGAATTTACCCGATGCTCCCCAGCATGTCGTAAGAGGCGACGAACGGATTCTGTTTCTCCTTTTACCCTTGTTAAGTGTTTCTTGTATAGAATATAGTCAATTTTTGTAAAGATTTTAGTCAAGCAGTATGTAAGAAATGTTAAGTCCTTTGTACTGGAAACTTGCATTCTCCCAGTAAGGTCATATATTGTACTACGTTGCAAGCCCCTGGAGCAAATTTTTGATTAGTGCTTTTGTGAACAAGAAACAATTGACAAGTGGCTCTATCCCATCTCCCCCCTTTCCCCGTCGCGATATAACCATCGTGGTTGAAAACGACGTTAAACACCAAATAAAGAAAGAAAGAAAGTTGTTCTGCATGATCGTTTGGTAGGGGCTGAATTGACCGTCTCTTGAACACAGTGACACAAACGCAAAGTTGACATGAAATGAACTATAGACTTTTTGTGAAAGTGAACTTGAAAAGTGTCTGGAGGAACGCTTCATTCATGACTTCTGGATGTGCAGAGAGAAAAAGGTAGAGAACATTGAGACAAATGGATACAAAGTACTACGTGGTACACGGAAGGCTGTGAGAGTGAGACAAATGGATACAAAGTACTACGTGGTACACGGAAGGCTGTGAGAGTGAGACACTCAGGTGTGTGTGTGTGGGGGGGTTGGGCGAGGAAACGCTTGCTCTCACCCACAAAAAGATATTTGTTTCCTGTGCAATCAAATCAAACTCTGCTTGCTTTATTCTTTTCATTCCATTTAAGATTGTTGTGCGTCCCCAAAATGCATGTTTCCACCCTGGTTAACAGTCTCTTGGCGTAATAGATGTAGCGAACGAGAAGACTACGAAGATGTAATAAATGTAATAGATTGTAAAGTGAGATGAAATGGTGGAGGGAAGATTGTAATGTGAAATAAAAGGGTGGGGGTGGGTTGATCAACAGTGTGAGGCGGAGGGTGGGGTTGAGATGCCATACAACGTTGGATGGGCCATGTTTCATTATTGTGAATGCCTTTGCATGGCTCATTTCCTTGCTTAACAAATATATGACATGTATAATGTATGCATGCGAGACTGAGAGAGAGAGACACACACATTGTGTGTGTGTGTGTGTGTGTGTGTGTGTGTGTGTGTGTGTGTGTGTGTGTGTGTGTGTGTGTGTGTGTGTGTGTGTGTGTGTGAGAGAGAGAGAGAGAGAGTATATGTGCCCCATCTACATCAACTTCTTCGTGTCATGCTTTATCTACAATTATACCATGCATGCTTGTTTCTGTTCAACATTTTTTAACTGTTGACAATGTCTGTTGGAGTATTGAGAAGAGCTACAAGAAATGAATAAATAAAAAATAGGGGTGGGTGGGGAGTTGTCTGTTCTGTCACCCATCCTTTTCTTCTCCTCTCTCAAGTCTGCTGCACGCAATTTCACTTTTCCCCAGCGTTTTCCAAGAAGATAAACTGCTTTAAATTATATTAGGGATATGTAGGCTTAGTATTTGCATGGCTATGAGTATTAACAGCAGTAAAAATCGAAGTGGCACTGTCACGTTTTGTCTTTACATGTAGTCATAATCAAGTGAATGGCAAGACCAAAGAAACAAAGGGACGTAAGTGCTCTAAATATAGTTAACAATGATAACTCGTGACAGTTACCTGGAACCAGTCTCCTGGCATCTGAGAGGATAAGCATAAAAATGAACACTTGACTTTCATCTTCAAAGGTCTTGTTGTAATTAATCAGATGAATATGCTTTTGATCCGAGAATTCTTTCTCAGATGATGTTTCTGTCGCTGATTTTTATTTCTCAGCGACGACTTTCGTCAGAGCAGAAGATCTAACTAGCAAAAAACACAATAAAATTAACATACACAAAAACGTAGTTCAGTGTTGATTAGAATAAGCACTGTTTTTATCAATCCTGTCACTAAAAGACCGAAATACGAAAACACGCATTGGCAGCGGTGAAATTTTTTCATAAGGTGCAATAAACAATATCCAAAGCACAGAGAAGAAGAAAAAAGTTTTCAAATCGCACCGAATGTTGCCTTTTTCAAAAACAAGTCCGCAATCTCAAACACCAATACTGCCTCACATAGGTAAGAGTTGTCTACGCTTCAATCTCTCGTCAACAATTCTCAAACAAACTTGGTGTATTTTAAGACAAAAGAGCGTACTCCACTCAGCATTTGAACATCCATGATTCAAACGCGTCCATCGCAGCATTAAGCAAGTTTACCAATACATTTAAAGCGCATGCTTCTTTCAATGTTTACTGACAAAAACTGTAATCATGTGTCAAAACAGGACCAGCTTCGGGATGCGCTTGTGTTTTTCCACTGACCGTACTGATCGTATTCTAGACAATCATGCGTACGAAATACGGCAAAATCGTATGGGTTCCCAGGTCTGTTTCTTCTTCAATTTCCTGAGACAATCTCTTTACAAGGCAACTATCCTCATTGGTTGGTGCGCCTAAGGTCCCTAGAGTGAAAGATAAAGTGGATAGTGTAACTATGCGGGAAAACAAAAACAACAATAAAACACGAGTTGGTTAGTAGGCAAACCTTATAAGATTCGCCCAGGAGTTTCCGGCCGCCTAGCCCACGGTCGTTGGGGGAAGGGGGGGCAAGGTACTTCCACTAACACCAATGTTTTGGATTCTCCAAGGCGTCACACTATGCAGAACTTAAAAACAACATGAACTCCACTTTTCAAGATTGACAATGGCTTTCCGATTCTCATTCAGCAAATGTTGCTCTTTATGTACACATCTTTATGTATATCTTGGTCTCTTCTCGTGGTGCCAAAAGTAGCCCCACCAAAAGCCAATGTTTTGGATTCTCTGGGGCGTGCAAGGTTAACTCCATCTGCCAAAAACTGTAGTCATTGTAGTCATGTTCCCAATACAAAACATTTGAGAGCAGCGAAGCCCCTTGGCGAAGCAGACGGGTTACGTTGCCTTGCAATGGCGTTGTACTTGTGGTTAAACCTGTATTTTGTTTATGGGAAACACGGCATCAGTTGACACAGAATTCAATCAATCAATGAGTCTTATATCGCGCATATTCCGTGGGTACAGTTCTAGGCGCTCTGCAGTGATGCCGTGTGAGATGAAATTTTATACGGCCAGTAGATTGCAGCCATTTCGGCGCATATTTACCTTTCACGGCCTATTATTCCAAGTCACACGGGTATAGGTAGACAATTATTAACTGTGCCTAAGCAATTTTGTCAGGAAAGACCCTTTTGTCAATCGTGGGATCTTTAACGTGCACACCCAATGTAGTGTACACGGGGGGAGGTTCGGACACCGAAGAGAGTCTGCACACAAAGTTGACTCTGTGAAATAAATTTCCGCCGAACCTGGGATCGAACTCACGCTGACAGCGGCCAACTGAATACAAATCCAGCGCGCTACCAACTGAGCTATATCCCCGCCCGCTTTGTACTCCAATCTTGCGTCCTTGGATCACTGACAACAAGACCAGAATCTAAGACGAAATCTCATCTGCGTGACAGTCACAGGAAACGTCCTTGTCTCCAATCAGCACACACATATTACTCCACATAAATTTCATTTCATTTTGACCGATAGTCCTGACCAAAATTCTTCATAATGATGCTGAACTTAAATTGTTACTTTGAATTCTTAAATACTGACCAATAATGGCACGACAAGAAGAGACCAAAAAATACATTAAACAAGAAATTCCTCCGAGGTAGGAAAAACACCCCCGTTGGTCAAAGGGAAATAACCATTCTCACTGCACCCATTCTCACTGCCACCAACTGAGAAGGTTATTTCCCTTTGACCATGAATATGTTTCTCTATAAGTCCTTGTAGAATCTTAATCCACCAATAACTCCCTAACCGTGTGTTTGACTGGTCCCAATTTTTGTAAGGACCGTCTCAGGAATGTATAGAACCTGTTCACCAAGTTTGGTGACGATCGGTCCGTTCATTCTTGAGATCTATATGCGAACACAAACACACAAACAAACAAACACATCGACCGAATCCTATACACACCCCTATACCGGGGGTGTAAAAACACACACCATTCACTGAGTGAGAAACGTAACAAGCCATTGTCAATGACAAGATCTATAAGGAGAAAGGGAAGTTAGCGCTCCAAATATGACACATATATAATACTAGACAACCGGCTACAGTAAGTGACAGTTATGGAGGCTCCTGACACCTGAGAGAATAAGAAGCTTAGAAATGATCGACTTCCATCCTTAGATGATGTCTATACAGTGGTACCTGCCATAAGAGGACACCCTTGTGGGACCACTCGAAAGTGTCCCTACATTGCAGGTGGCCTGTCATTTTTTTTCGTTTTGTTTGTTTGCTTAACGCCCAGCCGACCACGAAGGGCCATATCAGGGCGGTGCTGCTTGGACATATAACGTGCGCCACACACAAGACAGAAGTCGCAGCACAGGCTTCATGTCTCACCCAGTCACATTATTCTGACACCGGACCAACCAGTCCCAGCACTAACCCCATAATGCCAGACGCCAGGCGGAGCAGCCACTAGATTGCCAATTTTAAAGTCTTAGGTATGACACGGCCGAGGTTCGAACCCATGGCCTGTCATGACATATTTTTTTTAGTCATAATGGACAACAGAAGCTGTCCTTTATTGGAAGGTGTCCTCCTATTGGAGGGGCCTCTCAGTTGCATGCACATGTATTGCTGTGTTTATAGCGCTTACTTCCCTTTGCTTCACATCAAATGAACACCCTAGAACTGACTTCGTTTTCTTGGATCTTTTCTCTCCCTGTCCTGTAATCATGTTCATCCAATAGCTCATATTTTGAACATTGCGGAGAACCCATTGCAAGGAACATCTTCTCTCCCTGAATTCAGTAGATTAGAAAGCACCTCAGCAGGGGAAAAGTGATTTTGTAACTTGTTTCTTTTAGCTCTAATGCACAAATCTCATTCCTCTTTCTTTATCATCTTGGCAGAATGCAATCAGATCCTTTTAGGGGAAAAACGGCTTTGAATAGAATTGGAGAGGAAGGAGAGAGAGTGTGGGTGTGTGTGGGTGTGATCTTTATGAAGGAAGAACATAAAGTAAGCTCATTGTTCAGATATATGGCAATGCTTCATTAAAAACAAAGTTATAACCTAGACTTTGAGCAAAGAATCAAATCCGGAGTACGTAATCTACTTCAGTTCATGTCTTATGAAGAATAATGCAATGGTCAATCATGAATCCTTTTTTCCCATGTGATACAATGGTGCCTGTATTATGAGGCCCCTCGTGTGTGTGTGTGAGAGAGAGAGAGAGTGAAAGAGTTTTTTTGACGAAACCCACTGGGTTAATTGGAAGAATAACTGCAGTAATTATGAAAGTGGGGAGTGGATGTGGGAAGACAATTCTCACCATCTCAAACATTAAGCAAGTATGTTTACATTTGTCCTTTTTTGAAGATCATGTAATTTTTTTATGAATAAAAATTGAAAGAATGAAGGAAGCAGGAAATGGACAAGAGAGACAACTGCATGAAACATAAGATCAAACCAAGCAGTGCAGATGAAACTTTCATGTTTTATGCAGTGCTGAAGAGAGACAAATCAAAGAATGCAGCTGTTTAAAGAATGCAAAATATCATTAGAGCTAATTAACATTCTAAAAGCACCCATAACAGAATGCATTCAATGATCGAATCTTCTGTCTATCTCAAAAACCAGGGAAGACCTGATTTCTAAAACATAAATGCCTTCGAGAGGGGTTCACTAGTCCGAGGGTTCACTTGTCCGAGGGTCCACTAGTCCGAGGGTTCACTAGTCCGATGGTTCACTATAGACGCTTGAACAAAGGATATTCAATTTGATTTGTTTTTATTTTGTGTGTATGTGTGCGTGTGCGTGCGTGCGTGTGTTTTTCACTGCTGTGGGAACCAAATCGAAGAATATTCTCATATAAACACTGAGTTGTTTTCATTCAAAAAGATAATGTGGTGTTTTATATTTTGACTGAAGAAATCTCAGACTATTTCCCCCAAGAAACTTAGTTATTTATATTTTGACTGAAGAAAGGATATTAAATTTATCAGAATACCGCCCCGACTGGACAATTACGTGATCGAACTGCCTACAGTTTTTAGTCATATTATATAGCACCTCGGGTTTCCTTTTGCCCGTGAGGGTCAATTAGTTATCCCACCGACCTGAATTATGGAGAGGATCGAGCCTGGGTTGTACCACAGCCTCACACATAATTTCATTGAAATCGGTTCTCAAACATCGGATATCTATTTGCGGACAGACACACACACACACACACACACACACACACACACACACAGTGAAACCTATATACCGCCTTTTAAGGGGCGGTATCATAACTGGAAAATCAAGCGTCTATAGTAAACCCTCGGACTGGTGAACCCTCGGACTAGTGAACCCTCGGACTAGTGGGACGTCACCGAGTTCCCATGCCTTTAATGCATGCTGAGACAATTAGTCCTTTTCATTCTAATACAAGCACCGATGTACCTGCGATGTGTCCTTCATTCTAATACAAGCACCGAGGTACCTGCGATGTGTCCTTCATTCTAATACAAGCACCGAGGTACCTGCGATGTGTCCTTCATTCTAATACAAGCACCGATGTACCTGCGATTTGTCCTTCATTCTAATACAAGCATTGCAGGTGGCCTGTCATGACAGGTATATTTTGTTCAAGATAATACACAGGGACAACAGTTGTCCTTTTTGGGGAGGTGTCCTCTCATTAGAGGGCCCTCACAAAACAGCCACCACTGCAATTTCAAATTCAGGATGTTCACAAGTTCAGTTCATTCTTTCAAGATGTGTGCAAGCTTGTAATCATGCTTGGGAGACTAGCTCTTTAGAAAGAGTGCCAAAAGTTATTTTCTGATTTTGTTGTTCACTAACCTATTGTGATTCTCTCGAGATACAGTGATTCCTGTACATGTTTGGGCCCTCAGTTTCCACACCAGGACAAAATACCATTGGCTGTTATGCTATATGGCGGAATAAATTCTTGTTTTTCTTGTTCTTGTTCTCTTGAATACAGGCACCCATGGCAGTGCAGGTTGTCCCTCTATTAACTTCACCAAATGATACCTGTCCTGAAAGGCCACCTCTCATGTGGGGACACTTGGCTGGGCCCAAAAGTGCACATGTACATCCTTTATCATGGGTATTGCTGTACATGCCAACATGAAATGACTGCTTGGAATACACTTTTCTTTCCAGAACAAACACTGTTAGAAATTAAATTTCTCATAAATGCTCAATTATTTGCGCATGATGCATGCAAACTTCTAATGCATTCTGGGAAGATTCCTTTGAAATACAAGTACTGTTAAAATTTAGAATTCAAATTTTCATACAATTTTCGCCTCATTCTCGAAAGACAAATGCAAACTATAATCACCATGCTAAGAAGATTCTAGTTTTATCCCAGTACAGGGGTGCTGCAATGAAAGGACACTCTATGAGACCAGCCAAAAGTGTCCGGCCGTATATTGCAGGTAGCCTAGCTACATCTTTATATTGTTGTGTAATTGATAGACAATAGGACTTCACAAGGTGTCCTGTCTTTGGAGGTGCATAGCTGCCAACCCTCCCGGATTTTCTGGGAAGCTCCTGAATTTTACAACTTTTCCCTGCTCATATTCAAGACTAAACGGTCCCCCTGGACCCCTGCATGGCTCCTGGATTTTGACTTCAGAAGGTTGGCAGCTATGGAGGTGTCTTTTTTATCAGAGTGGCCTCACATCACAGGTACCACTGCACAAGCACTGCTAGAAATCCTTTTAGAATTCATCATGTTCACAAACGTCTCCTCTCCTTTCCTCCCCCCGCGGGTTAGGGGGAAGAATTTACCCATGCTCCCCAGCATGTCGTAAGAGGCCACTAACGGATTCTGTTTCTCCTTTTACCCTTGTTAAGTGTTTCTTGTATAGAATATAGTCAATGTTTGTAAAGATTTTAGTCAAGCAGTATGTAAGAAATGTTAAGTCCTTTGTACTGGAAACTTGCATTCTCCCAGTAAGGTCATATATTGTACTACGTTGCAAGCCCCTGGAGCAAATTTTTGATTAGCGCTTTTGTGAACAAGAAACAATTGACAATTCCCATCATCTCCCCCCCTTTCCCCGTCGCGATATAACCTTCGTGGTTGAAAACGACGTTAAACACAAAATAAAGAAAAGTAAACTCTCCTTCCCTCGTTCTTTTAAGATTCATACATAGTCGAGTCTTGTCATTAACTTCAGTGGTGCTTGTGATGCAAGTCCTAGACTGGTCAGAGTACATCTAACAAAGGACACATTCGGTTGTCCCTTGACTTATTCATACCAAAATATATACTTGTCATGACAGGCCGCCTACAATAAAGGGACGCTTTTGGCTGATCTCCGGGGTGTCCTTTTATCGCAGGTACCACTATATTTTCTGTTCATAACCTTTGTAAATTAATACCTCCATTTTAAGACTCCACTGCATTTGTAAACAGTTCTCTCTCACAAACAGAATCCAAAACAACTTTACTTCTTTTTGCCAACAAAATCTTTTCCATCTGCCTTGTTTATTCCTTTTAAATGTCCCTTGTATCATTCTCCTACAGGGCAAATAAAAAACTAAAATGAACACAAACAAAAATAAGGCAAACACTTTTACACACAAAAGGACATGACTAAGTTAAATTGAGCCGTGGATTTTATGCAATGTTTTCAACTATGAGAATATGTCACTTGACTTATGTCACTCATGCCCCCTCCCCCCCTCCCCTACACTGTAAGCATAATAACTTGATTCATTAAAGATCCTTTCTCCTCTATGTAATCTATCCAATGAATTAACATAGATCTGTTCAGACTTTAACATGGGATAATTAGGCTGTCGAGCCTTCCAGTTAAACATGCCAAAACTCCACAGCATGGCTGCCCTCCGTGCAGGGCAGGAATATTTGGCTGAATGGATTTTGTAACAGACACCTACATACATCAATCTGTGAAACTATAATTCAGCAAAATGGATTATCACACTGTACAGGAAGGGGAGCATCTCGTTACTCCCCCGGGTTGTTATACTAACCCTAACCCTAAGGGGGAGTAACGAGCCGGGGGAGTAACGAGCTGACACGAAGCAGGCATGCTGCAGAGCTTTGGTAGTTTCAAAGACACACTCGACCCTTGCCTTACAAACTGTTTGGCTCACTGTCTCAGATCTGGCCATGCTTGTACATGGGATAAGACCATCCCTCTGCTTGGTCACATAACAACAATCAACAGCCTGAGTGCTGTGCACACTGGGACATTTCTGTGTGAATTCAGTCATCAAATAAATGTCATCTTGCCACACCACTCATGTTAAGTTTTGGTATGTGACCTTCTTCTTCTTCTGCGTTCGTGGGCTCAAACTCCCACGTACACTCATGTTTTTTGCACGAGTGGAATTTTACGTGTATGACCGTTTTTTACCCCGCCATTTAGGCAGCCATACGCCGTTTTCGGAGGAAGCATGCTGGGTATTTTCGTGTTTCTATAACCCACCGAACTCTGACATGGAGTACAGGATCTTTTTCGTGCGCACTTGGTCTTGTGCTTGCGTGTACACACGGGGGTGTTTGGACACCGAGGAGAGTCTGCACACAAAGTTGACTCTGAGAAATAAATCTCTCGCCGAACGTGAGGACGAACTCACGCTGACGGCGGCCAACTGGATACAAATCCAGCGCGGTACCGACTGAGCTACATCCCAGCCCTTGTATGTGACCAATTGGAGGGATGGTCTTCTTCCATGTAAAAGCCTAGTCAGACGTGTGAAGGTTTACAAGCCACTCTATGGTAATACAGTGGAACCCCCCTTTTAAGACCTCAAAGAATCTGAGAAAATCAGGTCTTAAAAAAGAGGGAGTCTTAAAATGGGGGTATTTTTAAAGTCTGAGAAAACAAGGTCTTAACAAGTCGCGTAAGGCAAAATTACTACATTTAGTCAAGCTGTGGAACTCACATAATGAAACTGAACGCAATGCAATTTTTCAGCAAGACCGTATACTCGTACCATCGTCAGTCCACCGCTCGTGGCAAAGGCAGTGAAATTGACAAGAAGAGCTGAGTGGTTGCGCTGAGAAGGATAGCACGCTATTCTGTACCTCTCTTCGTTTTAACTTTCTGAGCGTGTTTTTAATCCAAACATATCATATCTATATGTTTTTGGAATCAGGAACCGACAAGAAATAAGATGAAAGTGTTTTTAAATTGATTTCGAATATTTAATTTTGATCATAATTTTTATATTTTTAATTTTCAGAGCTTGTTTTTAATCCAAATACAACATATTTATATGTTTTTGGAATCAGAAAATGATGAAGAATAAGATGAACGTAAATTTGGATCGTTTTATAAAAAAAATTTTTTTTTAACAATTTTCAGATTTTTAATGACCAAAGTCATTAATTAATTTTTAAGCCACCAAGCTGAAATGCAATACCAAAGTCCGGCCTTCGTCGAAGATTGCTTGGCCAAAATGTCAATCAATTTGATTGAAAAATGAGGGTGTGACAGTGCCGCCTCAACTTTTACAAAAAGCTGGATATGACGTCATCAAAGGTATTTATCGAAATATCGAAAAAAAGAAAAAAAACGTCCAGGGATATCATTCCCAGGAACTCTCATGTAAAATTTCATAAAGATCGGTCCAGTAGTTTGGTCTGAATTGCTCTACACACACACGCACAGACACAGACACACACACACACCACGACCCTTGTCTCGATTCCCCCTCTATGTTAAAACATTTAGTCAAAACTTGACTAAATGTAAAAAAGAGGGAGTCTTAAAATGGGGGTATTTTTTACAGAGGTTATAAACAGAAAGTCTGAGAAAACAAGGTCTTAAAAAGGAGGGAGTCTTAAAATGGGGGGTTCTACTGTATACATGCGAAGTATTGTTTCTTCAAATTCTTTTTTGAAATGTTGGAGGCTGTAATTGGGCCATATTGTGTCATGTTGCAATTTTCTTTGGCTGTGTTTGTGATATTGTAATGTACCCTCCCATATTTACATGCAAATTCTTTTATTGTTCAGACTACATGTACTGATTTTGTTAAGACTGTTTGCGTGTCATTTTTTTACAATGGGAATTTCATTTTTTAACTGACCCAAACAGTGCTGAGCAGTATACATATAAAAACATTTTGAAGCTGCTCCACAAAATGCATAATTTATGTTATCTTTACTGGGTGGCTGATGTTGAATGTTTTATTCAGTTTTTGTCATCCCTTTAACATGCTGGATTTTTTTTTAATGTTCATTCCATGCTTATGAACAAATGTTTTTTGGCTGTTTATTAAACATGTTAACACCCTGTGTGTGTGTGTGTGTGTGTGTGTGTGTGTGTGGTGCTCTCTCTCTCTCTCTAGCATAATACAACAAAGTAGGAAGGGAGACTTACTAACATACAAACATTTATTCTTTAACATATCTCCAGCCCTTTGACGATACTTCAAAGCAATCCAAACACCAGAAAGGCACACTGACGGAGTGAATAGAACACACATCTTTGCTTCAATGATGAAAACTTGCTGCACATCAACTACATATGACTAAAATGTTACATAAAACATAGTTACACCATCTCCATGCATAAGCCCCTAAAAATGTACAAGCATCACATTTTTCTACATTAATCACACTCACAACTCTATGTAGTCTCTACACAAACACACCAACTGGCAAGATAACAAACGTAAGCTATAAGCTAGCAAACAAATACAAAATACCAATCACAAACGTAAGCTAAGCTAGCAAACAAATACAAAATACCAATCACAAGATCTGAGGTTCAATGGCATTCATATTTTCATGAAGGGTGCCCGTCTTTGTATAATCTTGTTTAAGGCACATTCTTTGCCAACAAAACTATCTCAAATGGCCAATGCAACCGTTTTGACTTAATTCTTGATAATATTACTTGAGCATGATTAATGAAAATTAACAGCACCTAAATTACTTTTCTTCCTGTAACAAGCAAAAGTCCTAATTACATGTAAACAGTAAAATGTGCAGTACATACAATGTTAGTCTTCAATATACATTTTTCTTAAAACAATCCGAGATCATCCTTGGTGAACCATGACAAAATTAGATTTCGCTGCACATTACAGATGTCAATACAGAATTCATGTCTGATGCAAACACTTTTTCTTTCATGGATGGAGTTAAACATTATTTTGTCATCACCCAGCAAGAAAACAACCACTGGCACTTTTTTTTTTAACACAAGCAACATGCACAGGCTGTGATTTAAAGCTGGAGAGTAACGGTTTATACTAATGAACTAGCTTTTGAAAAAGACCTTGCACACCATACAGCCTGAGTCATCTTTGACTAGCCTGAAAAGTGTTCCCTGATGTGTGTGTATGTCCCAACGGCCCAACCAGTATCCCACTAGGTGCCCCCTTCAAAGGCCCAAGAGTTCTTCACGCCACAAACAAGTTCTACATCCACACCTTGGTTTTACAACTACAGCTTCTCTTCATCTCAATCAATCAATCAATATGAGGCTTATATCGCGCGTTTTGCGTGGGTACAGTTCTAAGTGCAGGGATTTTAATTTTTTAATTTAAAAAAAATAAATTTTTATGCAATTTATATCGCGCACATATTCATTTATTTATGCCGTGTGAGATGGAATTTTTTGTACACAATACATCACGCATTCACATCGGCCAGCAGATCGCAGCCATTTCGGCGCATATCCTACTTTTCCCGGCCTATTATTCCAAGTCACACGGGTATTTTGGTGGACATTTTTATCTATTATTATTATTTTTATTATTTTACCACTCGGCCACCCAGTCCATCTGCTATACCTCAGCTTCCAACCAACTACTACAACAACCACAGCTTTGATCCAATTACAACAACCACAGCTTTGATTCATCTACCACAACTACAGAAATGGTTCATCAACCATGGCCACAGCTTCAACTTAACTACCACAGCTAGAGCTTTGCCCATCAACAACACCGACAGCCAACCCACAGCTTTTTCCTCCTTCTTCAAGCCAGCCGTCTTTAGTGTATTTTTAAACTTTTTTTTCTTATCTAAAGTCGGGGTAACACCCGGAAACATGCTCCTAAAGGGTTTCACCGTGTTCATCAGACAGTTAATTCTTAGCCCAACTGCAGTCACTGTGCTGTTCTAAACACCAGAAAATCGTTCACAGTCCAGGGATGTCGTTAGGCGTTGGACATCGGACATATTCACACCGCCGCATGACGGTCAGATGTCCTATTGTTTTGAACTGAGCGCGGTCCTTGTCTGATAAGAACACCATTTCTTCGGACTGCGCGTTATGTGATAATTTTCCTTTCGTGATAGAAATCTTCAAAAAGCGACGAGCGCTCTCGCGTACAGGTGCACTGAAGTTGCGGTACTACTTGTGCAGTGCAGATCTTGCGTTTTCCGGACCGTTTGTGGTATGAGCCGTTTGTGTACACCCGTCTACAGCGCACTAAAGTTAGGAGTATGAGAGACAACTCTAACTGACCGAGGCTCGCGTCTGCTTTAATTTGCTTTCGGTTAAAGATGAAGCGCACGGCACTGAATTATGCCACCGAAAAAAAAACTAAAGCCTGCCAAAGAACAGCAAACGCTGAACACGTTTGGCGTTTCAACGGCATCGTGTGCTACATTAGAGCCAAGAACATGGGAAAACATGGCTAGCTATAGCATCATTCAAGAAAAAGACAGGGCCAATGACAGTGTTGCCGCTGAAACCTCCACAACCACGGAAATTAAAGTTTCGTCACTTGAAGATGGTGTCGGTACAGCAGGAAATTCACACAAACGGTGGCTGACCCAGTACTAGTTGGTTAAAATTTGACAGCAAAGAGACCATCTATATAGGCAAACTGTTTTCTCGAATCTGTCAAGAAAAAGCTCTGTCAGGAAATCATGCCGTTTGTGTGCCAATCAAAGTAAGAGTGCCGAGGTTTTTGGTGACTTTTAAGTTTCTTTTTTTGTGTGTGTCCTGTTTGAAACAAAAGTAATAAAACAATGTAGGCACAGTGACACAATGTTGGTGCATATACTGATATAATATATATGTGTGTGCACATGATTTTGTGTTTTGCACAAAATTATAATGTCCTATTAAAATGTCTGAAAGCAGTCAAATGTCCTATTGATGCCGAAGAGCTCATGACATTTGTCCTATAGGTATGAATTTCTGGCAACACTTCCTTGATAGAAGTGCCGTAGCAGTGTGCATGCAATCCGCCTGAGAGCTCACTTCACATGGGCACAAAGTGAAAGACTTATATGTAGATACCACAGGTGAGACAAATACTCACATTAGGGGCCACTATCCAGGCTAGTCAAAGCTGAACTCAGGCTGTATAGTGTGCCTTTTTGTTTTAAAGCTCTAGTTTAAATGAGTAAAAATCATTACTCTTCAGCTCTAAATAAGCCAAACACATCTTGTTATACGTAATACAGCATCTGTAGCAAGGGCACTTTTAAGAAGAATTTTCTTGTGGTACAAATATTTTTAGTCGAAGCACAGCATCTACAATTAAGGTACATACATACACACACATTTATGGTATCATAAAAACGTTAAAAAATGAAAACAGGCGCAACACTTGAGTATTTACAATTCAGATATCACTGTACATTACTCTGAGCATTTCATAGAAGAAGTATTTACAAAGATTGTTTCTTGAGTTATACTGACACAAATACAGAATACAAATATGAAGTACAGAATTTAAGATTTTTGAAAACCATCTTGTTTGGCAAATGTTTTTACGCATCACATCTTACCGTCTTTGTTATTTTAGATCTGTATTCATTTTCATTGTTTAATTGAGCCAATGATTTTTGTTTTTTGTTTTTTTTGTACACAAGAAATAATAAAAACCAAACTCACCCAACAAATAATTAACACCGAAACCCTTCCCTCGCTGTAAACAAATCCTTTCCCTCAAGCTACTAATAGGGGAACGCTGAGACGGCTATGTGAATGATGAAAGTGGTTTGGTATTGTATATAGCGTCGGGCGTTGTCGTAAGATTTGGCTCGCACCATTACTCTGTACGCCTCAGCATCCAGCGGCTCCATGGTGTAGACGATCCCCTTGCCGCCTTCAGGTCGAAGGTGAAAGGTTAGCTTGGGGTCGTTTTCCAGAATAGTGAAGGTCGTTGCTGCCAAGATCTGAAAAAGAGTAAGATGTAGATATGAGAAAGACACAGGATTGACATCTTATTTCTCAGAGTCAACTTTGTGTGCAGACTCTCCTCGGTGTCCGAACACCCCCGTGTGTACACGCAAGCACAAGACCAAGTGCGCACAAAAAAATCCTGTAATCCATGTCAGAGTTCGGTGGGTTATAGAAACACGAAAATACCCAGCATGTTTCCTCCGAAAGCGGCGTATGGCTGCCTAAATGGCGGGGTAAAAACGGTCATACACGTAAAAGCCGTGGGAGCCCATGAACGAACAAACAAAAAAACATCACATCGCACCATGTTATTCTCACACCTCACCTCACTACGTCCTGTCCTTAGATTGTTCTCATCATCATCATATTCCTGACGTATTACTTAGCACTTTACCACCCGCGGGTTAGGGGGAAGAATTTACCCGATGCTCCCCAGCATGTCGTAAGAGGCGACTAACGGATTCTGTTTCTCCTTTTACCCTTGTTAAGTGTTTCTTGTATAGAATATAGTCAATGTTTGTAAAGATTTTAGTCAAGCAGTATGTAAGAAATGTTAAGTCCTTTGTACTGGAAACTTGCATTCTCCCAGAAAGGTCATATATTGTACTACGTTGCAAGCCCCTGGAGCAAATTTTTTTATTTGTGCTTTTCTGAACAAGAAACAATTAACAAGTGGCTCTATCCCATCTCCCCCCAAACCCCGTCGCGATTTAACCTTGAACGGTTGAAAACGACGTTAAACACCAAATAAAGAAAAGAAAGAAAACTTAGCACTTTGCTGTACTGGACGTAAAGTGGCATCGCATTCATAAGTGGACCCCCCCCCCCTCCCCTCCCACCTCCCATACAATTCACACGTGGTGATATCATGTAAATGAGATTGTGTCAAACTAGTCTGGCAGGGAGCTGTTTTCCCACTGCTCATGATGCCAAAGTCACAGAGACAAACGTCATTCTGGAAACACTTTTGCGCTTGCTGTTTCCTTTGGAAATGTTTGTACAACTAACAGGTCACGCTATCATTTCTACAGTGACGTCTCTTTTCTTTGACGTCAAAGATTGCAAGAGGCTTTGGAAGTAATCGAGGTTCCATAAGAAGCGTCTTCAATTTGGACACGTCGGCTCCGGGATGTTTGGAGCTGAAGGCACGCAAGTACAGTATGTAGAATTAACAGAATACTACATGGCTTGCTGTGTCGTACCAGATTTACACTCGTTGCTTTTTTTAAACATTGAAATACGAGCGAAAGCCTGACCACTTAAACAATGGCTTTACCTGATCGTGCTGGTTGTAGGCGGTGAGACGAATGAGGTCCTGCCTGGGTGGTATGCCACCAGGAAGCGCCACTGTGCGGAACTGGATGACATCTGCATACTTGGACCCAGGGGGGCAGGCGCTAGGGTCCACGCATTCCAGCACACAGAAGCTGTGGGATAAAAACAGTTTAATAAGTGGTTGGTGATAATTAATTAGGTTTTTTCAAGACCAAAAACAAAAATATATATCTTCAGTCCAACCTGTTTACAACTACCACCCACGGTGCCAACCGAAAGTCGTTGTTATAGTCTTGTTTGTTTGTTTGCTTAACGCCC
Source organism: Littorina saxatilis (assembly GCF_037325665.1). Classification (NCBI taxonomy): domain Eukaryota; kingdom Metazoa; phylum Mollusca; class Gastropoda; order Littorinimorpha; family Littorinidae; genus Littorina; species Littorina saxatilis. The sequence goes on from NC_090259.1 coordinate 26,132,905, forward strand.
AGTCCACCACGAAGGGTGATATCAGGGCGGTGCTGCTTTGACATTTAACGTGCGCCACACACAAGACAGAAGTCGCAGCACAGGCTTCATGTCTCACCCAGTCACATTATTCTGACACTGGACCAACCAGTCCTAGCACTAACCCCATAATGCCAGACGCCAGGCGGAGCAGCCACTAGATTGCCAATTTTAAAGTCTTAGGAATGACCCGGCCGGGGTTCGAACCCACGACCTCCCGCTCACTGGGCGGACGCCTTACCACTAGGCCACCGTGTTGCGGTTGTTGTTATATATAGTCTGGTGCATGGTCAATATGAAGAGGTGAATTGTACAGGAGGATACAAACTGATGGGGGATCCAATAGGTTGGTCTTACCTGCAGATGGTTGTTATAGAGAGAGCCTACAAGGCCAGGTTAGACTGTATTTTCTTCAAGACTCAACAAGATTTCAGTTCTGTTTATTCTGTTGGTGGACCTAGGGATTGACAAACCTACCTTTATCTTTTGTTCTTCTTTTCGAAGAAAGAAGATTGAAAAGTAGTACATGCATGCACGTTATAACAATACACACACACACACACACACACACACACACACCAACACCCACACACACATCTTACTTGGTGGTAGGATCTCTGATGTAGTCGGTTGGACAAGGAACGTCAATGCAGGAGTACGAGCCACGTGTGTTGAAACACATCTGGTCCTCTCCACACTGTATGCGCTGCTCCCAACACTCGTTGATATCTAGTGACAAAAGGACACACAAATCATGAGATCCAAATGAACCAGCTAGTATCTTATTAGTCTTATGCCTAAGTACCTTTACTGTATTCTATCAATATCTATATACGGCTTGTGTGTGTGTGTCTGTCTGTCTGTCTGTCACTTCGCGATGCACGGCCAAAGTTCTCGATGGATCTGCTTCAAATTTGGTGGGCATATTCAGGTAGACCCCGGACACAATCTGGTCGATGAACATTTTCAACACGTGCTCTAAGCGCGGCGCGGTGAACCGATTTTGGTTTTTCTGTAGATCCATTCCCAGTAACTCTTCCTCATCTTCTCCAGTGTTTTGCGCGTTTATCTCCCTTCCTTCGTGTGGCGTCAATCACGTCAACACGTGCTCTAAGCCGGCGAACCGCCACGCTGCATACTCCGTCTCGCGATCCACCCGGCGAAGCGGGTAATCATCTAGTTACTGTATGCTGTTGTAAGTACAAAGATGAGAGAGTTGAGAAATAAGGTGGTTTGGGTGGATTTTTTTCTCCAGAAATCCTTTCTTGTACTCTGTGTTATGTCAGTCACTGCAGCTGCTCAAATTGCAATACAAACAAACATGCTCAAATTATAGATATGTCTTTCATTGATGTCAATAAGTATCTCAAGATGTTACAGGCACACTTTCGTGCCATACTACAATACTTATGAACATTCTAAATGTTAGACTAACTTATTGTCTTGTACAGAATAACAACTGTGTGAATGGTGCTATACTGAATGAAAGAGTGTGACATGAAGTTCTTGTACATCATTGCAAAGAGTGTGAATGACGTTTTAGTTTAGATGTCAAGCGCTTAGAGCAAGCCTTTTTAACGAAAGTTTTTGATTTAGCGCTATATAAATGTTCTTATTATTATTATTATTATTACTTACTGATTTTCTAACTGACAATTTTGACAAATTGTTCATGAAAATTGTGAGCTGAAGAATATGTGAAGTACATAGCTTAGAAAGTCCTATATGCCGCACCACAAAAAGAAATCTACTTGATCACAAAGAAACACATAAAACAAAAGACTAAAACAGTTGATAATAACTCAATCTTTGTTTTTTTCCACAGATGCAATAATAACTAGAGAGCTGTGGCTGTAATATCTACCTGTACAGGAGTAGCCATCAGAGCCCAGCCGATAGCCGTCGGGACAAGAACAGACGTAGCTTCCCCGTGTGTTGGTACAGTTGTGCTGACAGATGTCCGCCCTCACACTGCACTCGTCCAGATCTAAACATCAAGCAATTTGTATGTCTCTATTTTACAGATCTAAACAGTAAGCAAATTGTATGTCACTATTTTACAGATTTAAACATCAAGCAATTTGTATGTCACTATTTTACATCTACTGTGTTCGCTTAAACCAGAATTCCTGGCTCTTCTGCGAAAATATCGGAAAATAAATTGTTAAATGGTCAGTCCTACCGATTTTCTTTATACCAGACAGCTTTTCATGTAAAAATTAGATGTTGATGTGTTTTGAAATCTTAATTTGAATGCTTCTTGTTGACTGTATTCTTCTTGCCTTTCAGCTACAGTGGAACACCCCCCCCCCCCCCCCCTTATCTTCTACATGTGTGTTTATCATATTCCAATGCCTTGAGGCTTTTGCTGCAACCTTTGGATATTTAATTTAAGCATCTATTTTACGTGTAGGAACACAATCTCTTCATGAGGTTATACCTATAAACTTTTACATGCCAAAGCGCATCAACATGTAATACTGCCTGATGCATAAAAAGCAAATGTGTAAAACCACAGTGAACAAAACACAGTGAACAAAACACAGTGAACAAAACACAGTGAACAAAACACAGTGAACAAAACACAGTGAACATGACAAAGGAGAGTCAGAAAAGCAAATGCTTACACGGACGGACACTTATGAATCCGGAGTCAAAAATATTTAGCACATTACTTTTTCATTTCTTGAAATTAATTCTGTCTCAAGTTTGTTGTTGTTTTGCCATTCCAGAGATTGTTCAGCACTATTACTCAATATACATCTGACAAAAACGAATAAACACATTCAAAACAACATCAACAACATGTACAACAACCAAGACACCCTCAACAAGGAAAAAGAACAGGCATACAAATCTATTGACTACTCATGCAGAGGTTAATCCAGCTGTCTCAAGTTGATTGGAACCAAGCTAAAACCTGTAAAGATGAATGTTTTAGCAATACACAAGACAGTACGGGTACACAATTACATGTAGGTGTGCACATCAGTGTACGTATCAAACACAGTGCTCAAAGAGGTAACAAAGAAAGCCATGTGCTGGTTAAATGAAAAGATGACTTTGTATCACGGTGAATTCTATGCTACAAGTGGAAGGATTTTTCAGGTTATTTAACCCTGCACTTTGTGACATGCTGGTCAAGGGGTCTGTGAAATGAGAAGGGCCAAGTTTAAGCTAGGCCATACTCACACACGAGGATTTACAACATCAAGGCAAGGTTTCTGGACAACATTAGTGAAAAGTCATCACCAATGCATTTTGACATTGTGAAGTCAAAAGATGAAGATTCCATTTTTTTAAAACAGAACAAGATTTGGTGGAGGTTTTTGTATTGACAAAAATGTATTCAAAATGCAACAACATTTAACTGTTCTTCTCAAGATGCCACACCGATCACTACAAAACATCAGATCTCCCACCTATACACAATCCAGGCTGTCTGGGATGAGCAATTGTTCCATTTGGACATCCAGCTGTGTCCTTGACCTCAATGGTGTCTCTTTTGACCTTGACTTCAAGGTTGGAACTTTCATCACGACCTTTGCCTTTAACCTCAAGGTCACTACAGAAACCATTTCTACACAAGACATCCCGTCGGATGCGGTGCCTATATCGTCGATAGCTGTTGCCATAGCGACCAGATTGGTTGTCTTGGAAACGGTTGCCATCGGCTGGGAGAACACGTCCAGGTTCTAAAAATTCCAGACCTGGAATCATTGGCAAAATATTTGTAGAGTTTTTAAAGGGGAACAATATAGGAAAGTATCTCAAATGATAAGGTGTTTATTCTCATTCTTAGTACATGGACTATAAACCATTTTTTTCACAGTACTCAGGGGTTTGTCTTTTCCGCCCAAGTTTGAAGTCTACATAAAAAGTCAATTCAGATATTCTCCAAAAGTCAAAAGCCAAAATTAGTTTGAATGGATGATTTAAAAAATCTATACAATTTTAAAAAATCTATACAATCTCTGGGGAAAGGGCTTTAAATCAACACTTTTACGGCGGGCGGGGATGTAGCTCAGTCGGCAGCGCGCTGGATTTGTATCCAGTTGGCCGCTGTCAGCGTAAGTTCGTCCCCACGTTCGGCGAGAGATTTATTTCTCAGAGTCAAGTTTGTGTGCAGACTCTCCTCAGTGTCAGCACACCCGTGTGTACACGCAAGCACAAGACCAAGTGCGCATGAAAAAGATCCTGTAATCCATGTCAGAGTTCGGTGGGTTATAGAAACACGAAAATACCCAGCATGCTTCCTCCGAAAGCGGCGTATGGCTGCCTAAATGGCGGGGTAAAAACGGTCATACACGTAAAAGCCGTGGGAGTTTCACCCCATGAACGAACAAACAAACAAACACTTTTACGTCAAAAAAGTTTTGAGTTTGACTCATTAACAGAAACAGCATGTTCCTGAACGAAAAAAAGAAAGAAGGGCAAGAAAAGAGGGGAGCTAACCAGCACATGACTTCCTGTCAGCAAGACGTAGTTGTCCCAGGGGACAGAGACACTCATAGTCGCCCGGAGTGTTGCGACAGCGGTAAGCACAGATACCAGGATTCTCCTCGCACTCGTTCATATCTGAAAAAGTCAGCTGGCACATCAGAACTTACCAGTGTTTTGTCACTTTATCTCCACCTTGTGCTCATAAATATACGCTGCAACGCAAAAGTGTATTCTGTAATAAATGGCACAGACGTATGCCCCTTGAACAATAACTGCTGCAAACACATAACATAAGGTAACAAAGTGCATACAGACAAAATAAAATAAAAGAAAGAAAAACTGTTCCGTTGGCAGAAACAAGTCTGACAAGAACGTCATGAGAGGTAAAGATCACAAGCGGAAAAAATAAACAGAACAAAATACTATACCAATAGAACAGCACAGAACAAAATACTATACCAACAGAACAGCACAGAACAAAATACTATACCAACAGAACAGCACAGAACAAAAGACAACCAGAAATCATCTCACAGTGGAAAACAATCTTCAACAACAAAAAAGTGTTTGTAAGCACATGTGAACCACATGTTTACACTCATATCCACAAAGCTGGACCTATAACTCGCTCATATCCAGACTGTCAAACAAGTACATCCACATTTAAGCACAATCGCAGTGAGTCAACATTCTAACACACACAAACACTCACCAACACAGGGCTCTCCAACTCCTCTAGTCCTGAATCCCTTCGGACACTGACAGCGGTAGCCGCCCTCCGTGTTGATACAGCGCTGGTTGTAGTAACACCGATGTTGGTCTGTCGAACACTCGTCAACATCTGTAACAAATGATCAACCCATTATTCAATACTGCGGAAGTCATCTTGCCGTTAAAATGTCTGGCTTGCACTGATAAGCATCAGAAATAAGTATCATGCTCATATGATTGTTTTCGAATACAGTCAAGTCAAAGATTACACGAGGCTTTCGGAGAGATCCAGGTTCCATTTTGAAGCTTCTTCAATCAGGGTGCTTCGACTGAGGGACGTTTGGAGCAATAGACACGCAAGTACAGTATGTAGGATAAACAGAATACAGTATAACCTGTCAAATAAGGACACCCTTGGGACCAGTGAAAAGTGTCCTTATTCTGCAGGTGTCCTTATTTTACAGGTTCAAGCAAATGTGGTTGCGAAAAGGAAAGTGCTATATTGTATGTACATGTTTAAGAGTAAACAAGTCGCGTAAGGCGAAATAACAACATTTAGTCAAGCTGTCTAACTCACAGAATGAAACTGAACGCACTGCTTTTTTCACCAATACCGCATACTCGTAGTTTCGTCAGTCCACCGCTCGTGGCAAAGGCAGTGAAATCGACAAGCCAGAATTAGTGCGGTAGTGGTCGCGCTGAGCAGGATAACACGCTTTTCTGTATCTCTATTCTTTTTAGCTTACTGAGTTTGTTTTTAATCCAAACATATATCTATATGTTTTTGGAATCAGGGACCGACAAGGAATAAGATGAAATTGTTTTTAAATCGATTTCGGAAAATTAAATTTAATCATAATTTTCATATTTTCAATTATCAGAGCTTGTTTGTAATCCAAATATAACATATATGTTTTTGGAATCAGAATATGACAAAGAATAAGTTAAAATTGTTTTTGGATCGTTTAATAAAAAAATAATTTTAATTACAAGTTTCCGATTTTTAATGACCAAACTCATCAATTAGTTTTTAAGCCACCAAGCTGAAATGCAATACCAAAGTCCGGCCTTCGTCGAAGATTGCTTTGCCAAACTTTCAACAGTGCCGCCTCAACTTTTACAAAAAGCCGGATATGACGTCGAAAAGATGAAAAAAACGTCCGGGGATAATTATCATTCCCAGGAACTCTCATGTCAAATTTCATAAAGATCGGTCCAGTAGTTTAGTCTGAATCGCTCTACACACACACACACACAGAGACCATAGACCAAATAGCCTGGACCGCCAACTCGTCACGTGACCCTTCGAGGTTACGACTCTCGACTTTCAGGGGCGCGTCGCGTCCGGTTTGAAAGGCCAGCGATTCGAAGACAGTGAAAAGAAAGCACGCTCCAGTTATTTGTGACAATGGGAGGTGACAATGAACTGGATTTTCCAAAACTCCAAACTAAACTTAACAAAACTCATCGAAAAACATGTTCCATATGCACTTTTGCTGAGTTTATTTTAGCATTTTCAGAACTTACCTCGGCAACTTCGTCCATGTTTACAATCGACACCGGATATCACGTCCCCCTGATTTCTGAAAGGCCATGTAAGCGTAGGTTCCTAAATGCAAGAGGCGCTACCTCGTAATAGAGAGAAAGAGCGGATAGAAAGCTAGTTGGCGGTCCAGGATAAATGGTCTATGCACAGACACACACACACCACGACCCTCGTCTCAATTCCCCCTCTATGTTAAAACATTTAGTCAAAACTTGACTTAATGTAAAAAATAACAAGTAAAAACAGTGAAATACAGTATTTTATTACCAGTTGTAACAGATCCAGTCCACAGAGAAGGACTTTTAAAAAGAACACTCTATCACATGTTGTTAACACAGGCAGAACAAGAATATATAAATTATTTAAAGTAAAAATAATTGGTCCTTCAGACAACTTATCCCGATTCCCACAAAGCCATAATTTTTTCTCTGTCTATGCTGACTTTTGAAATCTGCGTCCTTCCACAGCCCAGTTCTTGCGCGATCGATCGGCATGATTGTCCGCTCTGCAGCTTTTTTACCACAGACACTCGTTGCTCTAAAGTGAGAGCGTTTCGTTCCTTCCGCAACCTAGAAGCCATCGTGATTCATTCAAACTTCGGCAAAACGCGACTGAATCAGCTGTGCAAGTGTGTGAGAATCTTCGATGTTGTTTTTTTTTTTTTTTTTTTTTTTTTTTTCGACCTCAGTTGCATGCAAGGCTGCTTCAACCCATCTTTTTTGCCTCTTTCGTCTTTTTTTTTTTTTTTTTTTTTTTTTTTTTTTTTTCTTTCTTTTTGGGCGGTGAGCATATCCTTCTTCATTGGTCTTTTTTTTTTTTTAATGAAGTTTTAATTTTGTTTTCTTTTACATTACAATTTAACTAATGTCTGCGTGTATGTGCGTGTGTGTGTGTGTGTGTGTGTGTGTGTGTGTGTGTGTGTGTGTGTGTGCGTGTGTGTGTGTGTGTGTTGTTGTTGCTGTTCCCATAATTCTGTTATATAATACATTTTCAGCGGGACAATACATAACAAGTTAATTAATCCAACGCTCGATAGACAAAGGCGAGAATTTACAAATTACCAATTACAGTACCAGTTTTCAGCACAGCATCATACAGCGCATATATAAATAACTTTACATTAACAGCACAATACTACTAGTTATCTATATTCTTATACACAGTTCAATTTTACTAGAAATTTCGAACTCGAGCTTGGTTCTGAAATAAGATCTTCATGTTAGTTTTTGGATTTCCGTACTTAAACTGGCTTATGCACATTTTCGATATCAATATAAGGTGATTAATTATGAAGGTTTTCTCTCTGGGGATATCACGTGTGAAATACCCAAAAAGAGCCTCTTCGCAGCTTAACTTTATATTTTTGCCTGTACATTTAAATATGTACCCTTGACATTCCTGCCATATGGGTTGCACTGCTCTACACTGCCAAAAAAAGTGCTCGATGAAGTCGGTTTCGTTACAATACTGACAAAGATTTGTTTGACGAATTCCCATCTTATGTAGCAAAATATTGGTGGGATATATATTGTGTAAAATTTTCCAATGCAATAGACGAAGACGGGTTTCTGTCGAGCATTCGTTAGCTAATTTCCAGTGTTTATCTTCTAATGTAATATTTAATTTGTTCGACCAAAATCCAGCTGAGCTTGGCTCCTTTATCTCATAATTTAACATCTTTAGGCGAATTTGGCGTGGAGATAATTGTATAAATGGCATATGATCAGAACGGGCCTGACCCGTATCACGCAATAATAGAGCTTTAATGGCAGTTTGTATTGCATTATATTCAAATAGGCGAGACTGTTTCTTCGATGTTGTTTACAAATGTACCGACTTCCGTCGAATACTTTCGATGCATTTCATTGGCTATGTGGTTGCTGACCAATCGCTAATAAGCTTGTTTCAGTTTCAGCTCAAAGCCGACCAATCGCGATTAAGCTTCTTTTACCTCTCAAATCAAGCTTGCGAGAGAGAGAAGACAGACAATCGCAATGATGTTTGGAAGTTAAACGAAACATCCTTTGTCCGTATTGAGCAGTTACACAATTTAGTAGGGACCTAAAATAAGCGTCCGCGTTTGTAATTCCGAGGTGTCCGCTAAGTACAGTGATTTTAATGAAGGAAACGATCCGTGCCAATAAAGACTGTCCGTATTGTGCGAGTGGCCGTTAAGTCCAGTGACCGCATTCTACAGCTGTTTTACTGTACTACATGGCTTCCTGCTTGATACCAGTTTTACACTCGTGTTTTCAAATATTGAAAAGCTCGCTTTCGCTCGCAGTTCAATATTTAAAAACACAACTCATGTAAAACTGGTATCACATAGGAAGCCATGTAGTATTCTCTATTCATGTTCAACCTCAATTATAAATAGCTTGACTTGAAAAATGTAGACCATGAGAGTTAGGAGCTTCAGCCGACTTTTATACAGCACAATCCAACCCAGTTGTTCCTACTTTTCATCGCAGAATGTTTTTCACTGACCTTGACATTGTCCAGTGGTGGTGCGCACGTACCCAGGGGGACACAGCTGCACACACTCGTAGTTCCCTTCGTTGTTGATGCACTCCTGGTCTGCGCTACAGCGATGGGACCCTTCGTAGCACTCGTTCACATCTGTCAAACAAACCAATGGGAAAATCACGTTCTCTTTCAACACCTCACTTTTATCCATGATCGCAAGGTTCGGGACTGTGTGCATGGTGGCCGTCATTATTAGTCTCAGCTACCCAATGGGTTTATGTGGCGCATGAAAACTCTGCCTTCAAATTATACACAACCCCCATTACCACAGGAAATTTGTTACACTTCTTTACTGCAAACTTTCATTTTGTTCCGGCATGCAGCTTGCCTGAACACGTACTCATCAAACTGCTGGTACTCCAGCTTCAGATATATTAACCTACATACATCCATGAACCTAGCAGGGGCAAAAAATAAAGCAAAAAAACAACTGACCAGCACACACTCTGCCGTTGGTCAGCCTGTAGCCGCTTGGACAGGCACAGCGGTAACTGCCTGGGGTGTTGACACAGTCGTGGGTGCAGATGATACCTGGTCGCTCACACTCGTCCACGTCTGAACACAACAACACCTTGTCAAGGTTCACACAAAAGTTCGTTCATATGTGAATTAAGTATAGAATCCCCATTTTAAGACCTTAAAAAAAAACTGAAGAAAGTTAGGAATGAAATAGGACATAGTCTTAACACAGAGGTAAACTTACAGAGGTTATGAACAGAAAACACTGTGTGTGTGTGTGTGTGTGTGTGTGTGTGTGTGTGTGTGTGTGTGTGTGTGTGTGTGTGTGTGAGTGTGTGAGTGTGAGTGTGTGAGAGTGAGAGTGAGTGTGTGAGAGTGTGTGAGTGTGTGTGTGCGTGCGTGCCTATGTGCGTATGCATGCGTGTGTGTGTGTGTGTGTGTGTGTGTGTGTGTGTGTGTGTGTGAGTGCCTGCGTGCGTGTGTGTGTGTGTGTGTGAGTGAGTGTGTGAGTGAGTGTGTGTGCGTGCGTGCGTGCCTGCCTGCCTGTGTGCGTACGCATGCATGTGTGCGTGCGTGCCTGCCTGCCTGCCTGCGTACGCATGCGTGTGTGCCTGCCTGCCTGTGTGCGTACGCATGTCTGTGTCTGTGTTTGTCCAAAAAGGGGGGTTCTATTGCATTCGTATAAAGGTTTCACTGTATTCCTTCAATTACAGAAATTTGTTTTAAACTAAATAAATGCTGCTATAAAGGAGGCACACAAGACTGTGACGGACTCCAAGCCAAAAAAGATGAGTCAATACAGTTATTTGAATTCGTGTGCAGAATGTCTGACATTGGACACCTGACATAACACCCTACACACTTCTTCTTCTACACACTAAAACCATAGACAAGTAGAGAGCAGCATTTCACTCACCAACACAGCGACCACCATCTCCCAGCCTAAAGCCACGAGCACAGGAACAGCGGTAACTCCCCATCAAGTTCTGACAGCTCTGCTCACACACACTGGGCGTCTCCACACACTCATTCACGTCTGAAATATAATTTAGTTGGCCACTTACATGCTGATTTCACTAATCTTTTTCTCTATGACAAACAACAATAAAACTTTTTTTTAAAATCTTTACACACTGCGCAATTTACTCATAATTCCCACTTTCTTGTATCATTGGGCATTTTAGCAAAATGTCACATTAGTTTTTATATTATCAAAGTCGTTGGCAAATATGCTAAAAGGCCTAACTTAAATTGCAAAGATAATAAAACTTTCTTCTCTTGAAATACATGCATTTTTGCTTGGAACAGCCAATATTTATCAAATGATGCTGTCGTTTTTGTCGCAGACTAAATTTTATTCTCTATCCATATTTCTGTCTCAAACACCTTACTGATTGCCAAATCCAAAATTTTAATAATAAATTTTCATTTAATTAATATACTTACCCAACTCACATATAGCAATTAACTCTAGTTCAGTGCTGGTAACGCTGTACGCGTTCCCCTTGGTAACAAGGGAGACCACCCTAAAAAAGAGTGATCCATCCCATAATATCAGACCGATGTCCGGTCCAACATCCGTATGCGTGCGCATACGCCGCCATTTGTATCATTCGAACGAAGCCCAACTCACTACTTTTTTAGAACCCAATACCACCACAGCGGGGAGGCGGGAGGGTTTAAACGATGTGAGTTGGGTAAGTATATTAATTAAATGAAAATTTATTATTAAAATTTTGGATTAAATTACATATTATTACCCAACTCACATATAGCAGATTGCTACTATAGGTGGTGGGTACTTACCAAAACTAAGCACGCAGGACTTGTCCCGCCGCTACCATGGCAGGCAGCGCGGAGCTTCCATCCTGTCTGACAGAAGCGACGTCTCTGAGGTAAAAGTTGACGAAAACGTCCTCAGAGCGCCAATACGCAGCTTCCAGTACCTCGGCTAGCTTGCCGGACCGAAGAACTGCCACTGAGGATGCCCAGGCTCTCGCCTCATGGGTTCTAGCCGCGGTGAGAGGCAAAACTGCCCTATCATCACCCGACTGCACTAGCCACCAGGCATATGCTCGTTTGATCAGAGTGGAGATCCATTTGGCCAGAGTCACCTTCGCTATATCCTTACACCTAGCCGTGTTTAAAGATATGAAAAGAAGCTTTTGACTTTCTGACCTAACAGGCCGAGTTCGAGACAGGTAACATCGGAGAGCTCTCACAGGACAATTTGCAATATCGGGATCTCCAGGAGCCAAAATCTTGCTCAAGGGTGGAATGCGCAAGATTGGAGAAAGCTGGCCAGGTTTCTGGTTTTTCGCGAGAAAGCCGGGAACAAATTTGAGAGAAATGGAACCATCCTTCTCGAACGCAATATCCTTGTCTAAACCCGACAAAGAATGCACCTCACTACCTCTCCTAGAAGTAGAGAGAAGCGTTAAAAACACAGTCTTACGCGTCAAATCGGCCAAAGTGGCTGACAAAAGAGGCTCGAACTCATCCGAGGCTAAGAAACGTAAGACCAGGAACAAATCCCATGCAGGGAGAAGCGATTTTGAACGAGCTGCTAAAAGGGCAGCCCCCTTAATAACACTAGCGATAACCCCTCCGAGCGAAATTTTGTGGCCTAATTGCGCGAGGGTCGAAGAGATCGCCGACCTCCGGACCCTAATAGAAGAGGGAGAAGCCCCCTGATCAGCCAACCAAGACAGATGGTTGGCTACCTGAATAGACCTAGGAGAAAGAGGTTTAACCCCGTTAAGCGCGCACCACCCAGACCAAGAGGCCCAGTGCGATGAGTAAACCGAAGAAGTCGATTTTCTATGCGCATGTCCAACGAATCTCAGAGTAGGGGAAGAGGCCCCTGCCCTACGCAAAGCGCTTCGGACAGAATCCACGCGTGAAGGGCCAGGATCTGTGGGTTCTCGTGCTGAACGCCTGACCGAGGCTGCACGAGATCTCCTCTTTTCAGGGCGAGAGGGATTGGGGGCCGAACTGCTAGACGCAGTAGGTCGGGAAACCAGTGCTGGCTTGGCCACAGAGGAGCGACCAGAACCAGCGCTGGTTTCTCCAAGTCCACTTTCCTGAGGACCTTGCCTAAGAGGCAGAACGGAGGGAAGGCATACGCCGGAAGATCTGACCAATCCACTTCCAGAGCATTCACCTTCCAGGCCAGAGGATCCGGGAAGGGGGACACAAAGAGAGGCAGTCTCGCCGAAAACCTCGTCGCAAAGAGATCTATCTTGGGCTTGTCGATCTGCGACCAAAGCCGCTGCAAAGACTGGTGTGTGAGAGTCCACTCTGAATGAACAATCCTGTCCCCTCTGCTCAAAGTGTCTGCAAGGACGTTCAGACTGCCCTTCAAGTACACTGCTGACAACAGAATGTGCTGGGCGTGACACCACTTGAGAATGCGACATGCAATGTCGGAAAGACTGTGAGACCGAGTCCCCCCCTGCTTGTTCACATACGACGCCACAGACATGTTGTCGGTGTGAAGACGTACATGACTGCCCTCCAGGAAAGGCTTGAACGCTAGAAGCGCCAGGGAAACGGCCTCCAACTCCAGTACATTGATATGTAGGGAGGCCTGAGAGCAATCCCAAACTCCCGAAACCATGTGCTCGTCCAGATGAGCACCCCACCCCGTCAGAGATGCGTCCGTAAACAACTCTCTCTCCGGCGGTGGACGAACAATGGGAACACCCCGGAACAAATCCGGAAGAAGCCAAACACCTGTGGTCTGCTGAAACCAAGTTCCCAGTGCGATCGGAGCACTCCAGTCCTGGGATGTCTGATCCCACCTTGACTGCAGGGAGGCCTGAAAAGGCCTCTTGTGAACCCTGCCCAACGGAATGAGGGAAGCCATGGATTCCATCTGACCCAGAACCGAAGTCAGAACCCTTGCACTGGCGTGATTCTCTCCGTAGAGAGACCGAATCAGACCCTGAAGCTTGTCGATCCGCCTTTGAGACGGACGGACAGACCACCGAAGCGTGTCGAATTCCATGCCCAGGTAAGTAAACGTCTGGGATGGTTCCAACTCGGATTTTGTCAGGTTGACAGAGAAACCCAGCTGTGCCGCCCGGCTCAGCACCCTGTGCGTATGAGCCTCGCAAAGCCCCCTGTTCTGGTGAAGGATTAACCAATCGTCCAGGTATGCTCTGAGACGGATGCCTTCCTGTCTCACAAGAGCGCAAAGCTGCCTGACCACAATCGTGAAAATCCACGGAGCTAAAGACAGGCCGAACGGCAGAGCCCTGAACTGGTAAGCTTTGCCGCCCCAAGGGAAGCGAAGCCACTTCCTGTCCGCGACATGTATGAGGACGTGAAAGTAAGCGTCTGTAAGATCGATCGACGTTGCCCAATCTCCCGGCCGTAAGGCCTCCCGAACCGAAGTTGGAGTTTCCATGGTAAACTTGATTACTCTCAGAAACTTGTTCAAAGGAGAAAGATCTAACACCGGCCTCCACGCCCCCGAGGCTTTCGGCACTACAAAAAGTCTGCCGTAAAACCCCGGGGACCGCGCGTCCAAGACCTCCTCTATAGCCCCCTTGAGCAGCAGAGCCGAGACCTCCTCCTGGACCGCGTTCCGTGCCACCAAATCCTTTGGCGCCCTGCAGGGCGGGATTATCCTGACCAGGGGAGCCTTCTGCCCTGACCAGAGAAGCCGGAACCCCGAACACACTATCCCCGTGACCCACTTGCTGGCCACCAGTTGCAGCCAGGAAGAAAGGGCCCTGGACGGGCCGCCCGCTACAACTAGCGCGGGGGCCACCGGGATGTGTTGTTCGGGGAAGTTTCATTGGGGGTGAGGCTTACGCCCCGACCCCCTGGAACCCCCGAAAGACTGACCCCTCTTAGGGTATGGAGCTCCACGCCCCCTACCCCTGGAGGAGAATGACTGCTTCTGGGCCTTCCCACCACCTGACGAAGACGTCTGAGGCTTAGCAGACGAAAACGCCTGAGTCTGAGACTTGCCCTGAGGCTTCTGGAAGCCCTGTGAAGCCAAACGCGCGATCGCTACATCCCGCGCGTCCTGCGTCTCTTTCTGGAGTGCATCGAAAGACGCCTGCCCTAAGAGAGACCCCTCAGCAAAAGGGGAGACCTTCAGCCTCTCCACAGTCGCGGTGTCCCGAAATCTGGACCCCGTCAAGAAGGCTGATCTCCTTGAAAGCACCGCGTGAGTATACAGCCGGGCAGACAAAGTAACCTGTTCTCTAGTCACCTTGCCCAGAGTAGCCAGCAGTGTTGAAACATCTGTCGGCGACGCATCAAACCGAAATTCAAAAGGATCAAGAGATGTGGCAATCGATCTGGATAAAGACCTTTGCAGAGACTCCGACACGGACGTGAGCTCCAGCAAAGACCTTCCAACTTCCTCCACAGCTGTGAGAGAACCGTCAGTACATGGGACAACTCTATCCCTATTGTACCCGTCCTCTCTCAAAGCAGCAAGTTCCGGCGTCACCGGAAGTGCCCCTGACGGCAGAGCAAAAGAGTCAATCAGATTCACAGGATAAGGGGTGAGCTTGAACTTCGGAACACCGGAAGCAGCCCGAGCCCCAGGCTGAGCCAGCCAAGAGACAACGTCTTCCGGGGCCTCGCCGTGCTGAACCAACAACGGCACCGCCGGTTTGCGTTTACCACACAAGACGTTAGCCATTTCATAGGCAATAGTTGACGATTCCCGGAAGCGGTAGCGAGGCCGTTGCTCCTGAGCACTCCGGAAATCGTCAAAAGCAGAACGAGGTGGGTGAAGCTGAGCCTTGTCCTTCACCACCCCTTCCGGAAAGTATCTGAACGCCGTTTCCGCCGCCAGCGCCACTGCGGCTGACAGCTTCACGGGCAAATTCAGTTGGGAATCCTCTACCACTGAGGCATCCCCGTCTTCCGCCCTACACTCCGACTCGAGATCAAGCTCGGAGCCAGGAGGCAGAACATCAGACAGTTTATCGTCGGCAGAACCGACCACTTCCTGCCCCCCGGGCGGAAGAGGACTAAAACGGTCCCCGATATTCTCATAAAGAGACGTACGGAGGCGTTCGTCCTTTCGCTGCTCGTGGGAACTCTCACGACTACCAACGCCAGAGAGAGCCCCCTGAGCTCGCACACCGGCAAGCGGTGTAGACATACCTTGAACTGGTGTCCCATAAAGGAGAGACACCAACTTGGTACTCCCATCCTGCGAAGCATGGACATCCGCCCGAGTCACAGTCGCCGAAGGCAAAGCGGAAGTCGAAGCCGGAACTGCAGGAGACTGCCGAACCTGTGCTAAGGAGAGAACATCAGAAACACCAGACGGAAGCGCTCGTAATTCCTCCCTTGTGGAAGATAATTCCGACGCAAGTGTCGAAACTTGAGCGCTCAAAGTCAACAATAAAGACGCAACTTCAGTTGGCGCTAACCCAGGGCAGCCATCTGAAGTTGAGGCAGAAGCAGAAGCAGAAGCAGAAGAAGAAGAAGCTTTGCCCGAAACACCACTCTTGCCAGAACGTAAACAAGCCTGACCGGAAGTTAAACTGACGTCTGCTAACACGGGAGATTTAACAGAAGTTGAATCAGAAGAAACAGACGCGGATTTTCCTGCGCCCTTCTCTCTCCTAGAGCTACGTTTTGGAGGCGTATCGTCAGAAACCTGCCTCGAACTAGGCTTCCTTTTGGCGCTATCAACAAGCGCAGCCTCCGCCATAGCGAAAGAACTCACGAAAAATTTCAAAGAAAAACAATTTCAGAAAAATTTCACAAGTACAAAACGAGCGACGAAAAACGTCGCTAAAGTTATAACAAAACGGAAAGATCTCACCACACAGCGTAGGTAAAGGTGAACAGTTAGGCGACGACCAAGGGGAGATGCCAAAGCCAAAGACTAAGACAAAATGCTGAAGACAGCAGGAGCGTACATCAGGAGCGTCCTTCCCAGTTGAACCGCTGAGAGAGAATGATACAAATGGCGGCGTATGCGCACGCATACGGATGTTGGACCGGACATCGGTCTGATATTATGGGATGGATCACTCTTTTTTAGGGTGGTCTCCCTTGTTACCAAGGGGAACGCGTACAGCGTTACCAGCACTGAACTAGAGTTAATTGCTATATGTGAGTTGGGTAATAATATGTAATTTAATGTGATTTAACTCTGCATTTCTCCCCTCCATACGCTCCTATACTTCAGTTTGCACTTGTTTGTTCTAAGACAGACGTTTTGCTCCAACTTTGTCTCTATCTGACCTTCACACTTGGTTCCATCCTGGGATCGTCGGAAGCCGTTGCCACAGATGACAGCGCACTGATAGGACCCCTGTGTGTTCAGACACTCCTGGTTGGATGGACACTCTGCTCCCGACATGCACTCATCTAGGTCTGCACACAGAGTGACATGCACGCACGTTAACGTCAAGGTTTAACATAGTCACTGTCATTTGGTTGCAGTCTGTTTTGCATGCATGCCAATGAACACGGAGGTGAAACATATTCACCGTCATTTTTGATCTGTTGATATTGTGTACAGGGGAACCCCCTTTTAAGACCACCAAAAATCTGAGAAAATCACGTCTTAAAAAGGAGGGGGTCTTAAAATGGGGGTAAACTTACAGAGGTTATGAACAGAAAGTCTGAGAAAACAGGGTCTTAAAAGGGAGGGAGTCTTAAATTGTGGGGTCTTAAACGGGGGGTTCCATTGTACTGTAGTTCATAGTTTAATATTATAAAGCGTGGAAAGCACAGAAGTTTTCTGTGGTTCACGGGTTCGAATCTGGGCAGTGACGGACACGGGTCAACTTTATGTGCAGATTTACAGCCAACATCCATGTCCCCCTTCCACGTCACCAGTGTGGGCTAGAAAGACCTCGGTCATTCTGCAAGAATCGCAGGTGGCTGATTACACCTCAACACGCACACACACCTGGGTGGCATGACTCTGTTTTAGCTAGCTTTCCACTGGTGGGGGGATGGGGAGCGCTTTGAAGTTACCAGCAATGGGACAATAACAGGGCTAACACCACCAAAAAAAAGCGAAAAACCTGAAAGGCCAGGGTCCACGGCGGCGCCCTCCAGCAGCTGAGGCTCTTTTTTATTATCTTGTAGGGACAAAGAACAAAGTTTTACTCTAAGAAACCGGATTTTCCGGTTTTAAAAGTTTTCAAAAACCAGATTTCCGGCGAGAACCGGAAAGGTGTTAGTTAGCCCTGCAATAATAAAGTGATGAAAATGAAAATTGTTTGTTTGTTTGTTCGTTCATGGGCTGAAACTCCCACGGCTTTTACGTGTATGACCGTTTTTACCCCGCCATTTAGGCAGCCATACGCCGCTTTCGGAGGAAGCATGCTGGGTATTTTCGTGTTTCTATAACCCACCAAACTCTGACATGGATTACAGGATCTTTTTCGTGCGCACTTGGTCTTGTGCTTGCGTGTACACACGGGGGTGTTCGGACACCGAGGAGAGTCTGCACACAAAGTTGACTCTGAGAAATAAATCTCTCGCCGAACGTGGGGACGAACTCACGCTGACAGCGGCCAACTGGATACAAATCCAGCGCGCTACCGACTGAGCTACATCCCCGCCCTGAAAATGAAAATGAAAAGTGAAATACCTTCACAAGATCGAGCGTCGCTGGTGAGAATGTAGCCTATGGGGCAGGAACAGGAGAAGCTGCCGGGAGCGTTGTGACAGTAGTGACTGCATGGTGATAGTCTGCCGCACTCGTCAACATCTGAAATGTCATCATGGTCATTTCTGTCATCTTTTTCAATGTCATTGCTGTCAGCTTTATCATCATCATTGACATTTTTATCATCATCATCTTGGACATCTCTATCACCATTGCTGTCATCTTTAACATCATCATAGTCATCTTTATCAATGTCGTCGTCATCATCACCACCAAAATCATCATCATCATCATCATCAATTCATCATCGTCATCTTTTTCATCATCATCGTCATCTTTATCATTGTCGTCACCATCAGGATCAGGATTTTCACCATCATCACCACTAAGATCAACATCATCAGTAGTCATCATCATCCATGATGTAATGACACTACAGTACCATTTCATCGGCAGTGTCTATTCAATGGACAATGAAAGGATGAGATATATGAGTGTGTACCTCGACAGTATGGTCCCTGGTCATCGTGGATGAAGCCAAGAGGGCACTGGTTGCTGGGATCACCTGTGTCAACAACAACAAGAAGAGCAAACGCTCGATCGAGTCACTTTCGCAGTTCTGAATATTATATGAGGCATCAGATGGACAGGAAGAAATTGCTATTCACAACACAATGAGTCACGTTCACATAAAATTTGAGCCCGGTCACTTTTATAGTTTCCGAGAAAAGCCCAACGTTAAGTTGTGTGTTGCCGAACAGAAAAGGCTAGTTATCTCCCTTGTTTTTCTGATAACGTTCGTAAAAGGCTACAGATGTAAATACTTTGATGTAAAGAATAATCCTACAAAGTTTCAATCACATCCGATGAACTTTGTCAAAGATATAAAATGTCTAATTTTTCCTTTGACGCTGACCTGTGACCTTGAAAAAGGTCAAAGGTCAACGAAACCATCGTTAAAGTGTAGAGGTCATTGGAGGTCACGACTAAACAAAATATGAGCCCGATCGCTTTGATAGTTTCCGAGAAAAGTCCAACGTTAAGGTGGTGTCTACGGCCGGCCGGCCGGCCGGACAGACTAACACTGACCGATTACATAGAGTCACTTTTTCTCAAGTGACTCAAAAACTGTATTACCAGAGAGAGAGAGAGAGAGAGAGAGAGAGAGAGAGAGAGAGAGAGAGAGAGAGAGAGAGAGAGAGAGAGAGAGAGAGAGAGAGAGAGAGAGAGAGAGAGAGAGAGAGAGAGAGAGAGAGAGAGAGAGAGAGAGAGAGAGAGAGAGAGAGAGAGAGAGAGAGAGAGAGAGAGAGAGAGAGAGAGAGAGAGAGAGAGAGAGAGAGAGAGAGAGAGAGAGAGAGAGAGCGTGAGAGCGTGACAGACAGACAGACAGACAGACAGACAGACAGACAGACAGACATGTTCTTATTCATAGTTAATATGTAAAGTGCCAGAGCATAGATTACTGTAGTTCGCGCTATATAAGCTGTCATTACTATTATTATTACTGTATTATTATCAAACAGACAGACAGACAGGGCGAGACAGAGACTGAGGCAGAGACAGAGACAGAGAGAGAGACACACACACACTGACAGTTGTCTACTCATTCCTCCTTTAACCGAGTGCCAAAGCACAAAATTTACCTTTGGAAGCAAAGCCAGTCAAACAGGATTGAGATTTTAAAGCTAATTTAATAGCCCTATAAAAACTGCCATGGGTACGCAAAGGTTCCCAAGAGCATACAAGGAGACAGCAGCTAGACCCTATCACAATCAGAACTCTAAAATTGACAGGTGTCTAGCCCGGGACGTAGAAAAAACGTCGAGCTACAATAAATAGCTCGTGCTCTTAGGCGGCAGACAACTCTGCAAAGTCTGCTGTAAAGGGAGGCTACTATGTCACCCTGTCACATTCCCATCACCATTTAACCATCACATATCCCTCCTTTCTCTCAACACACCTCCTTTCTCTAACAAAAACACACCACAAACAACAAGAATGCATGGGTGAAACCTAGGAAAATCAAATTGACTGAACATTTTTTGAGGCAGGGGTCCAGGGGCCGCCCAGGCCCTGGCGGGGTACGGGGCAGGGCCCGGTTAGGGGGTCCAGGGGGGCAACGCCCCCCGGCCGAAAACGAATTTTTGCATTATTCATTGTGATTTTGTGGCCTTTCCTGGCAAAAAAATACACTATCATGCAGGTCAAAAAAATACCTTCAGATTCTAATGATATGGTAAAAAGGGTAAACAAAATCAAAACAATTCACAGAAGTAATCATTTTTCTTTTGTATCCTTTCACACTTGCATCTTCCAACACAACGACACAATTGATAACAATTAACATTGACAACAGCCATACTACATGAAATAGAAAGTGAACAACTGAACAACTGAAATAAAAGTTCGAAATATTTAATTATAAGAAGCAAACATTGCCAGACAGGCATTGAAATAAATGATGAAACAGAGTGTCACACATGCAAACAGCATGATGTAGCACTGCACAAAGTAGCAACTAAGCAGTAGCATCTCTTATAGTGCAAAGTTCTCAAGGAAAAGCACTTGAGTTTCAAGCACCAAACTTATCACACACAGTTTTAGTTTCATGAACTCCAACCAGTCCCATCGCCATTTGTTGGCTAGACCAGCATCAATAAGATCTGTCCGTGCGTTTTCCGTCAAAACCGGCATCTTTGTCGCAGAAATCGTGTCACCACTTCGTAATGCCTGCCAAAACGCGAGAGAACTTTTTTTTTTTATCGTGATGCAGAGCGAATCCGAAAGCGAAGAAACCTCACCTACGGGGTTTACCGCGAGCACGGGCAAAAGCGCTTCCGTTTCCGGGCAAACTGCAACCGGTTCACTATAGCAGTTCGAAAACGCGTCCCGCAAGTAGTTTTGGTTTTTTTTCTTTCTTTCTTTTTTTTTCTCAAAATTGCGGATTGACGGAATTTCCGTCAGACTTATTTTCAGATTGACGGATTTCAGTCAATTGACGGGCTAGTTTCACCCATGAGAATGCTGAAGCGTGATTAACCATTCAGTCAATCAAATGCACTGAAATACGTCCCCTTTTCTTTCACCTTCCACACACACACACACACACACACACACACACACACATTAACACATGCACACACCTGTGCGCAGGACTAAAGAATAAGGACAGCACTCGAACAAAATCATAATAGATCTGAATCCACACAGGGTTTCAATAAGGCTAGGAATTGCACACGCCACAAAATAACAAGAAGGGCAAAGCCCATACGACTCACATGCTTGACCTTGACATGACCTTGACCTTCAGGGTCAAGGTCAAATAACTAAACCTAACAATGACATAATACACTAAGAACTGCTTTACACATTTTTCCTACCAAAATACATGTGACCTTGACCCAAGGTCAAGGTCATCCAAGGTCATGCAACACAAAGCTGTTAATTCAAGACATAGGAAGTACAATGGTGCTTATTGGCTCTTTCTACCATGAGATATGGTTCACTACCTTATTTTGGTCACATTTCATAAGGGTCAAAGTGACCTTGACCTTGATCATATGTGACCAAATCTTGAAATGTGTCTCATGATGAAAGCATAACATGTGCCCCACATAATTTTTAAGTTTGAAACAGTTATCTTCCATAGTTCAGGGTCAAGGTCACTTCAAAATATGTATACAATCCAACTTTGAAGAGCTCCTGTGACCTTGACCTTGAAGCAAGGTAAACCAAACTGGTATCAAAAGATGGGGCTTACTTTGCCCTATATATCATATATAGGTGAGGTATTCAATCTCAAAAACTTCAGAGAAAATGGGAAAAATGGGAAAAATAGCTGTTTTTTAGACAACATTTATGGCCCCTGCGACCTTGACCTTGAAGCAAGGTCAAGATGCTATGTATGTTTTTTGGGGCCTTGTCATCATACACCATCTTGCCAAATTTGGTACTGATAGACTGAATAGTGTCCAAGAAATATCCAACGTTAAAGTTTTCCGGCCGGCCGGCCGGACGGACGGACGGACGGACGGACGGACGGACGGACGGACGGACGGACGGACGGACGGACGGACGGACGGACGGACGGACGACTCGGGTGAGTACATAGACTCACTTTTGCTTCGCATGTGAGTCAAAAATGGGCCCACCTGGAGCGATGGTAGCGTCAAGCGTGAAGGTCACGCTCTGCTGGTCAGGAAGAACCTCCACGGTCATGTCCTGGGTCCGGAGCTCTTGCACGAGGTAAGGCTGGTGGCCCAGCGATTCTTCGTACGTGATGGTGTGGTTCCACGCGTAGGGCAAGGTCATGCCGTCTGCTCTCAGCATGCGGGAAGAGTGGGCGTAGATGGTACCTGAAAATCAAGAAGGCATAAGCTGAATGCATTTTTGAAAGAGCATGTTCCCCCAAAAGCAGTGTATGGGTGCCTGAATGGCGGGGTAGAAACGGTCATACATGTAAAAACCCTCTCGTGCAAAAACATGAGTGAACGTGGGAGTTTCAGCCCATGAACAAAGAAGAAGAAGAAAAAGATAGAGCATACACATTTCTTGGCAAGACCTTATAAAATTGCCTCAAAAGCTGTAGCTTTCAGCTTTTCTGATAACTTAGTATCTTTTATCATCTTGTGTAATTGGTCAGTTTGTGTGCTGTGCGTAAGAACTGTGATAGTCTCAGTTTCTAGTTTCTAGTCTCATCAGTTTCTTCTTAATAATTATTATAATAATGAACACTTATTAATCGCCCCTTTTCACCAGAGCTCAGGGCGATGTACGATAGCAAAACACACACACACACACACACACACACACACACACACACACATTCACACACACACTCACACACACACTCACACATGATAAAATCCAATTAATACAGTGAAAGAAAACAACTATCCCAGAGCCCAACAAATATCCAAAATTATACAATGTTTCATAACAACCCTCTCCCTCACGCACACATCCACACACACAGAAGAGCCAAGTTGTCACCTGGTCCAGTCTGGATGTACTGTTCGTTGTACGGCGCCAGGTAGACGGAGTTGATGGGCCCCAGGTCCGGCACCTCACCACGGATGATGATGTCGAAGGACAGCATGCCCCTGCGATCCACACCATTGGCGTAGTGAGACATCTTCAGGATCTCACCTACACACAAGGTAAGGTTGTTCGTTCAATTCATTCAGAGAAAACATGCACTAAGAATGTGGCTTTGCTTTACAGAAAAACAAGAAGGGCAAAGCCCATACGACTCACATGCTTTACACATTTTTCCTACCAAAATACATGTGACCTTGACCAGGTCATCCAAGGTCATGCAACACAAAGCTGTTAATTCAAGACATAGGAAGTACAATGGTGCTTATTGGCTCTTTCTACCATGAGATATGGTCACTTTTAGTGGTTCACTACCTTATTTTGGTCACATTTCATAAGGGTCAAAGTGACCTTGACCTTGATCATATGTGACCGAATGTGTCTCATGATGAAAGCATAACATGTGCCCCACATAATTTTTAAGTTTGAAACAGTTATCTTCCATAGTTCAGGGTCAAGGTCACTTCAAAATATGTATACAATCCAACTTTGAAGAGCTCCTGTGACCTTGACCTTGAAGCAAGGTAAACCAAACTGGTATCAAAAGATGGGGCTTACTTTGCCCTATATATCATATATAGGTGAGGTATTGAATCTCAAAAACTTCAGAGAAAATGGGAAAAATATGAAAAATAGCTGTTTTTTAGGCAACATTTATGGCCCCTGCGACCTTGACCTTGAAGCAAGGTCAAGATGCTATGTATGTTTTTTGGGGCCTTGTCATCATACACCATCTTGCCAAATTTGGTACTGATAGACTGAATAGTGTCCAAGAAATATCCAACGTTAAAGTTTTCCGGACGGACGGACGACTCGGGTGAGTACATAGACTCACTTTTGCTTCGCATGTGAGTCAAAAAGAGCAAAGAAAGAAAGAATGAAAGATAAAAAAATAAAAGATAAAAAAAGAGAGAGAGAGAGAGAGAGAAAGATGGACTGGCAGTCAGGAAGAAACAGAGAAAAAGAAACCGTATGCAAAGTTCCTTCAGATGTGAAATACAATTACTGAGATTTACAAGATTTCTGCAGCACTTTTACCCAGTATTAACACATTGAAGGCCATGTTAACTAAGGAAAATCATCTGCAATTACATATTAAAATATATTAGAACTCTTTCATAAAACAAAACAAAGTCCATCTCAGATCTGGCCAGGCTGGGTATAAGACCATCCCTCCATGTGCACATACACCGTGCTTTTTTGTGCAGAATGGAAAAATGTTTATGAATTATGTTTTTAACAAGCCCCTAGAAAGACTTGCATTGGGTAAGTAATCCAGAAAAACCGTACTGACCTGTAGCAAACTCCACCTGTATTTCTCGCATGAACTCTCCGCCGGTCAGTGTATAGCCATTGACCGCTCCATCCAGCTCTGTTGCTGTCGTCCAGTACACAGGGTTCAGCAGTGAAATCAGCTGCTGCAGGTGATTGGCTGAAAATTAATATATGAATCAATTCAATTATCATTGTAACTATGTACAACACTGGCACTTATTGTTGTTAAGCTGCAGTTGAATGGCTCAAACTTCCTAGTCAGCTTGCATTCATATCTTCTTATTCTTGTTCGTTCGTGGGCTGAAATTCCTACGTTCACCCATTTTTTGGCACGAGTGGGTTTATACGTGTATGTCTGTTTTTACCCCGCCATGCAGGCAGCCTTACGCCGATTTCGGGGAAACATTCATATCTATCCCCAAAACAATCACATCCGCACAAATCAATAAACAAATAGGTTATTCTCTGAAAATACATGGTCAGCTCAGATTCATGTCCGTGAGCCAAAAACCAAAATAACTATCGTTTTTGGTCACATTACCCTAAACCAACATATATTTTTGTTTGGCCTAAGAGAAAACAATAACAGAAGAGAGACACAAAAGGAAAGACTGTCAGATTGTGATACTTACCAGCTTCAGGAGGCACATTACGTATTGTGCCCACAACCCTTGTGCCGGTGTCAGTCGGTGTCATGGTGGCTACGATCGTAGAATCAACAATGTCTACGTTATTGACATAGCCAATCAGATTCCCTTCTGCTGTCACTGGCAATCCTGAAAAACAAAAACGAAAAGTTGTGCATGTGTTCACGTATACATTTCCGTAACTGCCATACAGTTCTTGCCAAATTTTTTATTTTTATTTTTATCAATGAGACACACATTGACATGATCATGAGAGAAAATCCCTCAAAATCAATTAACTTTGCTTTACTTAAAGGCATATGTACGCGCTCCCGTGTTTACAAAGTGTAGTTTGCCCATAATCGATGTCAAACGCACCATAAGACCATATAATGACGATACGTCACCATGCGCGGACCATAATACATGCATTACAGCTTGTTCTAGCCTCTGAAAAAGTGAGGATGTCAACAAAGCCGCGGTGTTCTCTCCCTTGCATCAACGTTACATGTGTTGCCAAATCTATAAATAGGACGATCCAGATCAAAATGAAAATTCAAATATCTCAACATTTAAGGGGTCCTAGACCACAATATTTTGCAGGGAACTTAATTTAGTCTGTCTCCAGCTGTTGGTAAAGCAATTAGCGTGTATAGTCATCGAGTACATATGGCTTTAATGTGAACTCAAGATACATATTTCAAACAAATATTCACTGGAATCATCTCAGGACGCTCTGAAGGTTATTCACCGGTACATGTACATTTATCAAAAACAGAATAAATTTTATCTTTTTCAAATGAGTCTTAATTTGGAAGAATTCAAACCAGAAACCATCTGAGTTGGACAAAATATCCTGGAATTCTAGATAAATAATCCCAGAATTTCCAAAAACCCTTTCACTGCCTGTAGGGCGTCATCTGACATCCTGGGTAACTTTCTTTTTACAGGTAACAAACCGTTCAATAAACAACAGAAAAAAAAGAAAAAACAACAAACAATGTGTGTGTGTGTGTGGTGTAATCATTTATAGATCAAGGCCACATTGTAGGTTGTTAATAGACGATTTTCCGAAATAACTCTGTCAGGATTCTTTCTTTCTTTATTTGGTGTTTAACGTCGTTTTCAACCACGAAGGGTTATATCGCGACGGGGAAAGGGGGAAGATGGGATAGAGCCACTTGTCAATTGTTTCTTGTTCACAAAAGCACTAATCAAAAATTTGCTCCAGGGGCTTGCAACGTAGTACAATATATTACCTTACTGGGAGAATGCAAGTTTCCAGTACAAAGGACTTAACATTTCTTACATACTGCTTGACTAAAATCTTTACAAAAATGGACTATATTCTATACAAGAAACACTTAACAAGGGTAAAAGGAGAAACAGAATCCGTTAGTCGCCTCTTACGACATGCTGGGGAGCATCGGGTAAATTCTTCCCCCTAACCCGCGGGGGGTACTCTGTCGGGATCATATGGGTTGAGGAAGAGTGACCTTTTCTTTAGAGGGGCCAATCACTAGCGAGGGGTGTGTCAGTGTCCGTGTTTCCGATGCTCCCCTCTCTTGTGATTGGCCCCTCCAATGTTTGTACGAGGTTTTATAAGGAAAGGTCACACTCGTACAACCCACACAAACCCGACGGAGTTATTTTTGGAATTCCTCTATTGAAGTAAATACAGGCAGCGAGCAGGTGAAAAGTGATGAATTCTTGCCCTTCACTTACTGTTGCAGAGTTGTGTGTTGCACGTGTTGACCTCCGTGCTGTCACCCAGACAAGGTCGCCCGCCATGCTGAGGTGGCTGACACACACGCTGCCGTTCCTGTGAGCCTCCGTCACATGATCTCGTGCAGGGAGACCACTCTCCCCACTCCATCCACTGGCCTTCCACTGCAAAGAGAGATAATTCCTTATTGTCACAGTAAATCACTTTTGGAGGAAAAGTCTGAAATGATTTGTTTGTTTCAGTATGAGTATTTTAATATTTTTGTTTGTTTGTTTACTTAACGCCCAGTCCACCATGAAGGGTGATATCAGGGCGGTGCTGCTTTGACATTTAACGTGCGCCACACACAAGACAGAAGTCGCAGCACAGGCTTCATGTCTCACCCAGTCACATTATTCTGACAACGGACCAACCAGTCCTAGCACTAACCCCATAATGCCAGACGCCAGGCGGAGCAGCCACTAGATTGCCAATTTTAAAGTCTTAGGAATGACCCGGCCGGGGTTCGAACCCACGACCTCCCGCTCACTGGGCGGACGCCTTACCACTAGGCCACCGTGTTGCGGTCAGTATTTTAATACAATGCCACACTACCGTTACAAAATACTCTGTGAAAAGTGAAGGATACATTTGTCTCAGGAACATAGTGATCGATCCAATTGGAATAAAAAACTTAAACAATCTCCCCACCTAGTGTTTATTGGGATGTCTCTCTTCATTTTTGTCAACCTACATGTCTTATCTTGTAGATAAACAAGAAAGGTATGTTGTTGGAACGTTTAATTATTAACAAAACAAAACGTTACGTTCACAGATATATCGACCCAGTGGTCTCTTAAATGCACAGACAACACTAATAAAGCTTATGACAAAATGTTGGCCGTCTATTTATTTTTGGATTTGTGCAGATAAACACTCAAACTGATGTTATAACCTTTGTTTGTTCGTTCATGGGCTGAAACTCCCACGGCTTTTACGTGTATGACCGTTTTTACCCCGCCATTTAGGCAGCCATACGCCGCTTTCGGAGGAAGCATGCTGGGTATTTTCGTGTTTCTATAACCCACCCAACTCTGACATGGATTACAGGATATTTTTCGTGCGCACTTGGTCTTGTGCTTGCGTGTACACACGGGGGTGTTCGGACACCGAGGAGAGTCTGCACACAAAGTTGACTCTGAGAAATAAATCTCTCGCCGAACGTGGGGACGAACTCACGCTGACAGCGGACAACTGGATACAAATCCAGCGCGCTACCGACTGAGCTACATCCCCGCCCGATGTTATAACCAAACTGTGATAAATCCTGCAAATAAAAAATATTATTAAAAAAAAAAAATTTAAAATTTTCAATTTAAATCCTGCAGCCAGACACAAAGCATGTCGAAATACAGTGGCACCCACCCTTTCAAGATGTCTCCCTGATTTTCAGACTTCCCCATTTTTAAGACCCTGTTTTCCCAAATGTTCACGACCTCTGTAAATTTACCTCCAGTTTAAGACTCCCTTTCTTTTAACACCTCATTTTCTCAGACTTTTCTTCACTGTACCTAAATCCAGCATGGTTAAGTCCAGCATGTACAGTGGAACCCCCCTTTTAAGACCCCCCAATTTAAGATTCCCTCTCTTTTACGGCCCAGTATTCTCAGATGTACTGTTCATAATCTCTGTAAATTTACCCCCATTTTAAGACTCCCTCCGTTTTAACACCTCATTTTCACAGGTTTTTTTAATGTCTTAAATGGGGGTCCACTTTAATAATATCCAGTTTAAACATTCTCCAGACTCTCTCGTTCCACTGTTTTCTATATTCCCAACCCAGCTAGTGACCGTCTCACCTGGGCAAGGTGTTACGTTACACCTGTCCATGTTCTCAGCAGACCCCAGGCACGGCCGACCGTTGTTGGAGGGGGCGGGGTTAGAACAGGTGCGGAATCTTTTGCGTTGACCTCCGCCGCATGTCAAGGAACACGACCCCCAGCCGCCCCAGGCCGCCCAGTTACCGTGCACTGTGGGCACAGAAGCAAGCAGTGTTCACATCACAGGGAAATAGCTAGGACTTTTATCTTCAGCAAATAAAAGTCAAATCAAAAGCAAATTTTGTCGAAATTGCCTCAAAAGTTGTGGCAAATTTGGGATCTCTTCTTCTTTTTCGTTCATGGGCTTAAACTCCCACATTCACTCATGAGTGGATTTTTACGTGTATGACCGTTTTTACCCTGCCATTCTGGCAGCATTATTCCGATTTCGGGGGAAGCAATTTTGGGATGACTTTACCTTTCCCACTCTGTGAAAAAGTTTGGCAGTCCTGCGGAAATGACGGCAAATTTTTTCAGCAAATTGAAATAAGTTTCGGCGTTTTGACGCCAGATCGCAGGAAGTCATCCTCATGGACACATGGGATGATTAGTATTTAATTACTGACAGTTAGGTCGGTCCCACATTACCTTTCTGATTAGGTAAAAAATACAAATCTCATACCACATAAAACTTCAACCTTTGTTTCATTTCACTGCAAGGACATGAGGCTCGGTCTCTTCTACTTTGCTTCCACAAAAAAGGGAGGTAAGCAAGTCTGCTTGCAGAATTATTTGTTTAGCATTACTGACACCGGATGATTCCAAACAGCATATGGTATTGTCAAAGGAAATTTCTCATTCCAAGCACACAGTCTGTTCAGGTTTAGGCAAGCAATGAATAAGTAAAATCTGTGATGATTCAATCAAACATTGCTGAAGCTTGATGAACATTTCTTATCAATTTTCTCCATTTAAAAAATTATAAAAACACATTTAAATACTTGCTTACTGCTTACCAGGACATGGATCGTTATTACAATAGTCTCTCTGAGTCTCAGAGCCCATACACTCAGTGCCACCAAACTGGGGCCTGGGGTTGTCACAGCGACGCTGACGTGATCTGATGCCTCCGCCACACGACAGACTGCACTGCGACCATGACAACCACGACCCCCAGTTGCCGTCCACTGAAATCACAATACAACACAAAGTGACAAAGTCATGGTTGAAATCTAAAACTTCAAAAATCAGAAGGGTGAAAGGGGGAGTAGCCAGCCCCTGAAATAAGAACACACAATCAATGAATCATGGGTAAAATCTTAAAGTTTCAACAATCACTTTCCTTCACAGAAATAGCAACATAAAGCACTCAAAGAAGTATGCTTTATATACCGGCACACTCCTGATTCCTGCAGGGTTGCTGTTCCACTCCACTGCCCAGGCATGATAGGCCTCCGTACTGCGGTCGCGGGTTGTTGCACTGGCGCTCTCTCTGCCGGTATCCCACGCCACATGACAGGCTGCAGGGTCCCCATGGCTCCCATTGGCTGAAGCCACCATCAACTGCAATAATTGATGGCCAAGGTCAAGAGAGGTCAAGGTCAAGCAAGGTCAAAGTTTGGCTACAAGGTCTTCATGATTGCCATAGGAATCCATCATCAACTACAATAACTGATGTTTAAGGAAAGGTTAAGTCAAAATTAGGCTGGAAGGTCATTGTTCCAACTAACTGCCACAGCTGAGGGTCAAGGTCAAGTAAATCCAATTAGTTAAAGAATAGTGAACAGGGTCCTCAAGGCTTTCACTAAAAAAATATGACCATCAACGTCAACATTTGAGGGATCAATGTCAAACGTTAAGCTGCAGGTCATTGCTGAAATCCATCACCATCTGCTCAATGGCTCAGGTCTTAAAACCAATGTAGGTCAAGGTTATTGGTGATACAGCTGTAATAACAGAATGATACAGTTCTAGGAAGTCAGGTAATTGGCCATACCATTTTTAACCGAAAAAACCCCACTCAACTTTGTGAGATGTTTGATTCAACTGCACGCACACACACACAAAATAAAATAAAAATGTCATTGTTTTCAAGTGTTAGCTCATATCCATGGTGGCCTGTTTTTGGCACAAGCACATACTCACTGGGACAGGGGCCGTCGTTACAGAGGTCAAACTGGACGGCGTCTCCCTCACACGGTCGTCCACCCAGCTGAGGAGGGGGGTTGTCACACAGGCGCTGTCGTCTGCGTTCTCCAGCCCCACAGCTGACGCTGCACGGTGTCCACCGCTGCCAGTTGCCCCACTGACCCTCCTCTGAAGCCACAAACAGGGTAGTGTTAGCAAAGTGGAACCCCCCTTTTTGTTTGTTTGTTTGCTTAACGCCCAGCCGACCACGAAGGGCCATATCAGGGCGGTGCTGCTTTGACATTTAACGTGCGCCACACACAAGACAGAAGTCGCAGCACAGGCTTCATGTCTCACCCAGTCACATTATTCTGACACCTGACCAACCAGTCCTAGCACTAACTCCATAATGCCAGACGCCAGGCGGAGCAGCCACTAGATTGCCAATTTTAAAGTCTTAGGTATGATCCGGCCGGGGTTCGAACCCACGACCTCCCGATCACGGGGCGGACGCCTTACCACTAGGCCAACCGTGCCGGTACCCCCCTTTTAAGACCCCCAAATTTAAGACTTCACTCTTTTAAGACCTTACTTTTTCAGATATTCTCTTCATAGTCTCTGTAAATGTACCCCCATTTTAACTCACTCACTACGAACCACTGCTATCGCAGTGGTCCCATGCACACCACTTCCCCACGAACCACTGCGATAGCAGTGTTTGACCTTTGGATTTTTTTAGCTCAATGACGTCAATTTTTGTACGAAAATAGAGAGGCTGGCTCTCAAGTTTAACCAATCGTCTGCAAATTACCAAGCTAGTTTCACTTCTGTCTGCTGTAGAACGATGACGCGAGGTTTGATTTCGTACTCGCTGGCTTTGTGCAAATTTGCATAACAACAATGGCGTCTACCAGTACGACACGTGCTGAAACACTGCCACGTGCTGAAACACTGCTATCGCAGTGGTTCGTGGGGAAGTGGTGTGCATGGGACCACTGCGATAGCAGTGGAACCACGCGAATTTGAAGTGATGGCCCTGCGTTCAGCGTAATTTTGATGCCAGAAAAAGGGTTATTTATACCCCCCCACCTAAATCAGCTATTTTCTAAGTAAAACACTTGAAACTTTGCACTGAAGGGCATCAACATATCAAAGTTTCAAATATCTGTGTTGAGTACTTCTTCAGTAATGATTTTTTTACCAACTAATACAAGTGGCCAGTATACAGTGAAAAGCATAGGAAAAATCGCACAGTAGGGAGTGAGTTAAGACTCCCTCCTGTTTAAGACCTGATTTTCTCAGATTTTTAGAGGTCTTAAAATGGGGGTTCCACTGTAGTCAGAAAAGCAGACCGATGTGCATGGACAAATATGTAACATTCAGTTTTTGTGGAGAAGCAAGAGGATACATTGATGTATTTATTTACGAGGATTTATATCGCGCACGTATCTCACCACACAAGGCGACTCAAGGCGCATGTTACCTATTAATGCCGTGTGAGATGGAATTTTTTACACAATATATCACGCATTCACATCGGCCAGTAGATCGACTGCCTTTAGGCGCTGCATCCACCTTTCACGGCCTATTATTCCAGGTCACACGGGTATTTTGGTGGACATTTTTATCTACGCCCATACAATTTTGCCAGGAAAGACCCTTTTGTCAATCGTGGGATCTTTAACGTGCACACCCCAATGTAGTGTACACGAAGGGACCTCGGTTTTTCGTCTCATCCGAAAGACTAGCACTTGAACCCACCACCTAGGTTAGGAAAGGGGGGAGAAAATAGCGGCCTGACCCAGGGTCGAACACGCAACCTCTCGATTCCGAGCGCAAGTGCGTTACCACTCGGCCACCCAGTCCCATTTCTTAACAAATCAAGAACATTAATTGTAAAGAAGGAAAGAATTGCAATGGCATGTCAACATGTATTTGCTGAGATGCTGCATTATGTTACAGTAAATCAGTAAAACTAATAAATGTACACATTTCCTGAAAATGTATAAATTTACTGTTTCACTGTCTGACGGTTTATATAGCCCTTCTAACAGCGAACGACAAGAAGAAGAAGATATAGCCCTTCTAAGATTGAGAAAAATTAATTGTAACAGAGGCAAAAACTCAAGAAAAATACCACAAAATAAATAAATCACAACAGTGTATTACAGCAATTATCATAAATTATTTCAGATATAAAAAAGTTAAAGTAACCTTACCTGGACACGGCACAATCTGACAGGTGGCAGACTCCCTCCGCTCTCCCATGCAGTCACGTCCTCCATTCATTGGTCGAGGATTGTCACATGACCTTGAGCGATAGTGCACGCCTTGTCCACAAGAGGCACTGCAATCGCCCCAAACACCCCAATCCGAGTAACGTCCGTGCACTGAAAGTCAACAGCATAAACAGAAGGGTACACGTAGATCTTTTTAAAGTGAAATCCCCCTTTTGAGGCCTCCAATTAAAGGCTTCTGCCCTTAAAAGTCATTGCTTTTTAAGATGTTCTGTTTTTTCCATCTGTAAATTCACCTCCATTTTAAGACCTTCTCCTTTCATTCTGATTTTGTCAAATTTTGGAAGGTTCCATTTTAATAATATGAGAATTTATAACGCGCACATATCTCACCACAAGGCGACTCAAGGCGCACTCATACACATTCTTTCGCATTAACAACTCGAGCACACTCATTTTCACTTACGCATAATGTGAGTTTAATTTTATGAGTGTTCACCTTTATTTGTTTTGAAAGCAAGGCCACCTGCAACTTAGAGACACTTTTTGCTGTCCAATCATGGCAGGTACCACTGTAATCTCTACTCTACCAGCTCCTGCACTGAAGATAGAAGGCTTTGTTGAAGAAGCGATGGACAGTACGTACCTACCACTTTCAAGACGGTCTCCACAAAAGTCTTGCCCAGGGGGTTGCTGGCAAAGCAGCGGTACAGGCCAGAGTCGTCAAGCTGTGTGGCCACAATTCTGTAACACAAAGCACCACATGTTAAGGATGTGTTTAATCTTATTCAGGCATGAGATCGTGAAATTGTAAAAGAGCATGAAAGCATGGCCAGGGTCCAGGGGCTGGGTAGGCCTTACTGGGGACCAGGGCCGAGGTGCACAAGAAAGTTATCAACCGGGTGGGAGCTAGCCGCGGTCAATCTGATGGCCTCTCCTGACAGCTCAATCAGATAGAGAATGCAATTAGGACACACATGCAGCGTCGCAACTCATCAACGCTTTATGGACCAAAACTAAAGCCGATGCCGAAATAAACTGCTCCTCAAACAGTTTCTAGAAAATTGTTTCCTCGTGGTCCAATTTTTTCCAGCTCTTTAAAGGGAGACAGCTGCTTTCCTCGGAAGTTCTTGGATCTGAGAGAACTCTTCAGCCTGAAGAATCATTAATTTATCTCTGGCTCTACCTGAAAGAGATGTTGGGTAGAATGGTGACTCTACCTCTGGACAATTTTCCTTTAACCTCAGGCCACTGCACTGCATTTTAGCATCCATCATCATTCTTCCCTGCAAAAATGTCCAAAAAACTGCAAGCATTCAGCCCCAGCCCTACCTGAGAGAGTTGTTGGGTAGAATGGTGACCCTACCTGAGAGAGTTGTTGGGGAGAATGGTGACCCTACATGAGAGTTGTTGGGGAGAATGGTGGTGACCCTACCTGAGAGAGTTGTTGGGTAGAATGGTGACCCTACATGAGAGAGTTGTTGGGTAGAGTGGTGACCCTACCTGAGAGTTGTTGGGGAGAATGGTGACCCTACCTGAGAGAGTTGTTGGGTAGAATGGTGACCCTACCTGAGAGAGTTGTTGGGGAGAATGGTGACCCTACATGAGAGAGTTGTTGGGGAGAATGGTGGTGACCCTACCTGAGAGAGTTGTTGGGGAGAATGGTGACCCTACCTGAGAGAGTTGTTGGGGAGAATGGTGACCCTGCCTGTAGACTTGAGCTCCGTGGTTTCCTTCCACCAGTACATGTCAGGGCGCGGCTGTCCGTCTGCCGTGCAGTCAAAGGTCACCATGTCACCTTCATCCACCGTCTGATTCTTGGGCTCAATCAGGAAGGTGGGCTCAGCTGTCAACGAGAGAAAATAAGAGAGGATTAGCATATTTCTTCTAAGATCGGTTATGCAGGAACAATTCTCTTCTTGCAAAAATGAGAAATTGCTGTATTCACTAAAGGTAATGTCTTTCTTTTCATGTTTGTAACATGATACTGTTTGCTTTACTTTCACGTTCCAGTCAAAGTGCATCGTTATCAGCACTATTTCTTCACATACTGATCACAGTGAGAAGTCCCAGTTTTCAAAGTTTCAGATGATTTAAAGTTTCACATGATTTATAACTTGGGTCTCACAAATTTAAATAACCATTCCCCAAGTTTTGTTTTGTTTTGTTACTGCCGCCGTTACAAATATAAGTGAATATTCAAAAGTATATCATATGCAGCATCAATGAATGTGGGCAGGATCCCCCCCCCCCCCCCCCAACCCCACTCTAAACTCTTTCATACACTCAAACCTAATATTCTTCTACATGAACAATGACTTTATGTTTACAGTTAATAGTGAGGATGGACTGTGCCTCAGTTGTTCCTGCATCATTGATGGCGATACATTTGTAGTCTCCCGCATCTGATGCCTGCAACACACCATGTCAAGCATCAATCAGCTGCAACATTCGGAATCTTTGGAGAAGTCATACAAAGGAACGAGGAACAGAGTTTCCAGCTCCTTTTGTCCAAACATCTCTCTCTCTCTCTCTCTCTCTCTCTCTCTCTCTCTGTCTCTCTCTCTGTCTCTCTCTCTGTCTCTGTCTCTCTCTCTGTCTCTCTGTCTCTCTCTCTCTCTCTCTCTCTCTTTCTCTCCACAAGACATGACGAACAGAAGATGAGTTTCATTACATGTATTGTTTTAGCATATTAGCCTTACAGACTTATGACTCTCTCTCTCTCTCTCTCTCTCTCTCTCTCTCTCTCTCTCTCTCTCTCTCTCTCTCTCTCTCTCTCTCTCTCTCTCTCTCTCTCTCTCTCTACTAATATAAGCATTTCATTTTTTTCTTTTTTTTCTTTCTGATTTAATAACCATGTTTTTATGTTTTTGTTTGCCTTCTTCTTCTGCTTCAATATTATGCACTGCTTAGTTAATTCCCTCTTGGGCGAGGGCTGGATGAAAAAAGATCTTTGCTATATCTACTCCATTACCCTCGAAAAATAAAGTTGGTTCGTTCGTTCGTTCTCTCTCTCTCTTTCTCTCCACAAGACATGATGAACAGAAGATGAGTTTCATTACATGTATTGTTTTAGCATATTAGCCTTACAGACTTATGATAATCGCACACTGATAATGATGAACACACATGCAGAGAGACAGCCAATAAAGACAGAAAGACAGAGAAATACAGGCTAGCCCCCAGACACACAGACGGGCGCAGTGGCATGGTGGTAAGACGTCGGCCTCCTAATCGGGAGGTCGTGAGTTTGAATCCCGGTCGCTGCCGCCTGGTGGGTTAAGAGTGGAGATTTTTCCGATCTCCCACAGGGTCCCCACTGGTTTTTAGAAACAAAATTCCATGACTTTTCCATGACTTTCCATGAGCCTCAATAACATTTTCCATGACTAGATCCACAGGTTGCCATTTCCGAACACGCAAACTTTTTACGTCTTGTCACTGCCAGTTTTGACACTGGCTTGCTTTGCACTGAATTTGAGTCAGTTTCTACGCAGTGTCTGTTCGACAAGCAAGTCAAGCATTTGCTATGCAGTCAGATTATCGGTAATGTTTGCTGGTCCTGTCATTTCACTAAACTGGACCAGCCACTGTTTGTATCCATCTGCACTTTCGTAAATTCCGTTTCGTAACCGTCACTGTGACTTGACGAACTGTCATTTTTTTCACCGCGATACACAGTTCATTGCGAAGATCTTCCTCAGTAATTCGTTCCAATTCCGCATACTTTTTGTTGTCAAGAAACAACTCGAAAGAAAGTTTCAAACTCATCATCCTCCATCTTGCTTGTCGAAGCGTTAAAGTACTTTATCGATGCAAAAACAAAAGCAGAAAACTTCGACGAAACCGACTCAAATCATAGATATCTGTCTGTATAGATCTATGCTCAAATGCAGCGGAGACGACACGACGAGATAACGGAAGGAAGTGAGCCTCGCTTTGGCTCAAGTGCCGTTAAAAATACCGTTATTCTCGTATGCAAATACGAACGAGAAGTTGTCATACGAACAAGCCTTGTCGGCTTGTGCTGGCGACGCAAACATCTTGAACACACGGCCAGTACCGTGTAACACGGTACTGGCCATGGCGACGCAAATCGCCGCTGGGGGAATGGCTGGGCAACGAAAATCGCCGCTGGCGTGCTAAAGGTTAATTTTTCTTTCTTTCTTATTTTTGTTAAATTCCATGACTTTCCATGACTTGAATTGAAATTCCATGACTTTCCAGGCCTGGAAAATTAAAAATCAAATTCCATGACTTTCCAGGTTTTCCATGACCTGTACGAACCCTGCTCCCAGGTCAACTTATGTACAGACCTGCTATAGTGACTTCACCCCCTTCGTGTGTACACGCAAGCACAAGACCAAGTGCGCACGGAAAAGATCCTGTAATCCATGTCAGAGTTCGGTGGGTTATGGAAACATGAAAATACCCAGCATGCCTACTCAACGAAAGCGGAGTGAGCTGACTATGCTCTCAGAGTATAGTGTGGGGAACCCAAATGGGCAGACAAGCTCACACGTAACCAGAAACATTCTGGAACGCTGAAGAAGAAGAATACACACACACACACTGAGAAGCAGACACACACACATACACACACAACCACCCGACCCCCCCTACACACACAAGCACAAACCATCACACACACAACCACCACCCCCACCCACACATGACAACACAACCTACGCCTCTCCACTCACCAAGAGATTGTAGATGACGAGAGAACCGTTGCCCAGCTGCTGTATCCTCTGGCTGAGCTGCAGGGGGCGACCGTCTTTGGTCCACAGGATCTCAGGGGTGGGGTCACCAGCCACAGAGCAATCCTGAATCACTTTGTCAGCAATCCTCACAGACTGGTCCACTGGGGGGATCAAGACCCTGGGCGGCACTGAAGATTAAGAGATCCAATGTCAGGTTTGGGGTGAAAAGAACAGGTTAAGGGTTTGTTTGCCACAGTCTACTTTGTATAGGCACTCCTGTGCGTGCACGCATGCGCAAGATAAGGATCCCAAGCTCACAACGAAAGTCTCAGGCTTGGAAAATATCAACACATGCATGCAGGAAGAAAAGAAAAAGAAATTGATAGCGCGGCACTGCATGGCAGATAAAATTTATGGAGCTATTTCTGGAATTCTTGATACCAAATCTGGGTTGTTCAACGACCCACCTAAGCCTGTAGATGGAACGGGTGCACCTCTGTCAGTAACCCACCTTTAATAATGACCCTGGCTGTAGCGGACACGTGCTGGCTGTTAGCGGGGTTGGTGGCCACGCAGGTGTACTCTCCAGCATCTTCCTGCATGGCATGTCGCACAGTCATCGTGCCTGCTCCGTTGACACTAGGGGGCGCCGCTAGGGGGCGTCCATTGAGCTGCCAGGTAATGATGGGGGTGGGAACGCCACGAGCGAAGCAGTCCATCTCAAAGCGACTGTTGAGTGTGACTTCTTGGTCGCGAGGCCGCTGGATCAGCCTTGGAGGCACTGCAAGATACATTCAATTTCCTCATGCTACAGTGGGACTCCCCTTTAAAGGCATATGTACTCGATGACTATACACGCTAATTGCTTTACCAACAGCTGGAGACATGCTAAATTAAGTTCCCTGCAAAATATTGTGGTCTAGGACCCCTTCAATGTTGAGATATGTTAATTTTCATTTTGATCTGGATCGTCCTATTTATAGATTTGGCAACACATGTAACGTTGATGCAAGGGAGCTAACACCGCGGCTTTGTTGACATCCTCACTTTTTCAGAGGCTAGAACAAGCTGTAATGCATGTATTATGGTCCGCGCATGGTGACATATCGTCATTATATGGTCTTATGGTGCGTTTGACATCGATTATGGGCAAACTACACTTTGTAAACACGGGAGCGCGTACATATGCCTTTAAAGACCTTACAAAATTGGAGAAAATTGGGTCTAAAAAAAGAGGGAGTCTTAAAGAGGTTATGAACCGAAAATCTGGGTCATAAACAGGGTCATAAAAGGGAGGAAGTTTTAAATTAGGGGGAGGGGGGGGGGGGTTCTTAAAAGGGCTGTTCCACTGTGAATGAAATGAGAATTTACATGGATGGATTCTAACAAAGCTTTATCCAGATTCCGAAACAAGATCCAAACAAGGTTTGCAGTCTCTTACTCTTTGAAGCATGATGGTTGCTTGGGTTTGTTTTTTTATCGTCTCTCCAGCTGTTATAATTGCTATTCGAGACCGATGCAAGTCAATGAAGCATGAAAAGCATTCACCTTACCTTGTACTCTCAACAGTCGGCCCTGTGAGTCTCTGCCTGCATCGTTCTCCGCTGAACACAGATAGCTCCCTGTGTCTCCCTCCTGTCACACAAAGTCACCACAACATGCAGTGAACAGAAATGCAAACAGCAGGGGGGGAGATAAGCAGAAAGAGAGTAGGGCAAAGAGAGATACAGAGAGATCATTCTTCATTAACAAAGCTGATAGATAAGCAAGTACATGTTCTTCTTCTTCTTCTTCTGCGTTCGTGGACTGAAACTCCCTCGTACACTCGTGTTTTTGCACGAGTGGAATTTTACGTGTATGGCCGTTTTTACCCCGCCATTAAGGCAGCCATACGCCGCTTTCGGAGGAAGCATGCTGGGTATTTTCGTGTTTCTATAACCCACCGAACTCTGACATGGATTACAGGATCTTTTCCGTGCGCACTTGGTCTTGTGCTTGCGTGTACACACGAAGGGGGATAAGCCACTAGCAGGTCTGCGCATAAGTTGACCTGGGAGATCGGAAAAATCTCCACACTTAACCCACCAGGCGGCAGCGACCGGGATTCGAACCCTCGACCTTCCGATTTAGAGGCCGACGTCTTACCACCACGCCACAGCGCCCGTCAAGTACATGTTCTAAATTGCTTTGACCATCTTGGAGTCATCCCAGTCACATTCCAAGACAAGTCACAGCATCATTTATTCGTGTCTGTTTTGTCTCTTGTTTGTCCACTAGGTCAAATTTCTTGTGAGTGTTTGGCTTTGTCCTGAATTAGACGGGCGCAGTGGCGTGGTGGTAAGACGTCGGCCTCCTAATCGGGAGGTCGTGAGTTTGAATCCCGGTCGCTGCCGCCTGGTGGGTTAAGAGTGGAGATTTTTCCGATCTCCCAGGTCAACTTATGCGCAGACCTGCTAGTGACTTAACCCCCTTCGTGTGTATACGCAAGCACAAGACCAAGTGCGCACGGAAAAGATCCTGTAATCCATGTCAGAGTTCGGTGGGTTATGAAAACACGAAACTACCCAGCATGCCTACTCAACGAAAGCGGAGTGAAGCTGACTATGCTCTCAGAGTATAGTGTGGGGAACCCAAATGGGCAAACGAGCTCACACGTAACCAGAAAATTCTGGAACGCTGAAGAAGAAGAAGTCCTGAATTAAACAGTCCAATAATTCAACCTTTCTTGTTTTTTTATATTCTTGACTTGGAACGTTAGCAGTCTATCTGATTAGATTTCAAGTACTACATGTTTGCTTAAATATAGTGTCTGCTCTCAAGAGGGGCTAATACCAAAAACCATTTAGAGACAGAGACAGAAAGACAGAGAGAAATGCAGGTAGACTTAAAGAATGACAGTTACTTTAACAAATACACAGCATATTCCCTCCCTCTCCTAACCCTACCCGCCTTCCCTTAAAATCTGCCTTTTCATTCAACATGAGCTAGCAACCCCTGTGAAGTGTAGCAATTTACAATTTTAAAGGTAGCAAATGGTGTCTTAATTTAGTGTAGCATTGTCTTAAATTCAATCGCGCATCCGTGTTTATGATATCTCAAACAAAAATATACATTTAATTAATAACTGTATTCAGACTAGGAAACGCCGGACGCAGTGGCTTGGTGGTAAGACGTCGGCCTACTAATCGGGAGGTCGTGAGTTTGAATCCCGGTCGCTGCCGCCTGGTGGGTTAAGAGTGGAGATTTTTCCGATCTCCCAGGTCAACTTATGTGCAGACCTGCTAGTGACTTAACCCCCTTCGTGTGTACACGCAAGCACAAGACCAAGTGCGCACGGAAAAGATCCTGTAATCCATGTCAGAGTTCGGTGGGTTATAGAAACACGAAAATACCCAGCATGCCTCCCCCGAAATCAGCGTATGCTCCCTGCATGGCGGGGTAAAA
This sequence comes from Littorina saxatilis, assembly GCF_037325665.1. NCBI lineage: Eukaryota > Metazoa > Mollusca > Gastropoda > Littorinimorpha > Littorinidae > Littorina > Littorina saxatilis. The sequence goes on from NC_090259.1 coordinate 26,174,253, forward strand.
ACGGTAATACACGTAAAACTCCACTCGTGCTAAAACATGAGTGAACGTGGGAGTTTCAGCCCATGAACGAAGAAGAAGAAGAAGACGACTAGGAAACAACAGCTGAAACGTATGCGTATTAGAGAGAGTCTGCAGTGACACTTTTCAGTGTGGACAACATCGACTGTCGACACAGAGTGAAAAGTAGAAACAAGTACCAAGACTCACATGAAAGATGGACACTGTTCCATGCTTGTTAATCTTTGTTTAAGCGTAGCCATATTTCTTTCGAATACATCACCTCAATTTAACTAATAGGAGTTACCTTACTTACGAGTGCTAGACTGAGAAGCGTCCTATGTTACCAGTACTAGACTGTAAACAAGGTCGCTAACTCTAGATTTCCGTCGGTATACCATTTAGGGGAGTTGTCTCCCTTTGTCGGTAGTACCTCTCTGCGCATGTGCCAATGCCCATAATCCCCAGTTTCAATTTCTTGCTACGGGGAGCTAGACGTGTATTTAGACCTTTCCCGTCTAAGAAGACTTCCTTCACAGGAACTACAACATTCACCTTCAATCACGGTTTGGGCTTTCCTTTTTAAGGGCGATTACTACGCCCGTATACATTCAATGATTCATCACGTTGAACAACGTAACGAACCGTGAAAATGAAAGTGAAACGGCTTAAAAATGTAACAAAGTTACTTGGTCATAAGTAGAACTAGAAGGTACTTCAATCATCAATGATACCTTGTTGACACACAGAGCCTAACAGGCTCCGTTACTTGTCTTTTTTTAACTAGTGAACATGCAATTGAACGACAACTATTCTTTACTCAGTCGTTACGAATGTCGAACAGATATTTACAGCGGTTGGACCGGTTTCATTGGCGCAATAGAACTCCGCGAACGATAACTTACCTTGCCGCTTTCAATGGAAAGCAACGGCAGGTCACCCTACACATCAATGTAGGAATACGAACAAGACCTTCAACTTCGAAATTACCCGGAAGTTTTTTGCGTTTTAACAGCTTTTTATCGACTACAGCGAGGTTTACCATGCGCGTTATCCCGACCGGAAGCGCATTTCTGATCCGAATTTTTAGGCGTACAAAGTACCGAGCGCCCGCGAAGGTTACATACGGCGTATGAATACTTCTGTCATTACAAACTGCGATGACTCTTGCGGGCAGCGTAGATACGGAACGCAGTACGCTTGAACGCTGATTGAACTGAAGGCACAGAGCGCCCGCGAATGTTACATATGGCGTATGAATACTTCGGTCATTACAAACTGCGATGACTTTTGCGGGCAGCGTATATACGGACCGCAGTACGCTTGAACGCTGATAGAACTGAAAGCGGGTTGTATCGAAGAATAACAACAACAAACCTCGCCCGCTTGGAAAGAAAACCAAACACTGAGATTGAGATATGCGCCTCCGGGAATATTACGGAGGGAACTTCCTTTACTCTCAGAGAAAGGCAAGTAATTCTCTCTCCTATGTTTCTGGGAAACGATGTTTTCTGCGGTTGGCAGATTATGGTTTTGGTATTTTTATCAGATGTTCATGGTGGACTCACAGAGACCACGTGGTGGTACTTCTTCAAATTGGATAAAGAATACTTCCTTGCCAACTTAACTTGATTAACTTGTAAACTTGTATGCGTGCATACATACACATTATATATATATATAAATATATATAAAAAAAAAAAAATAAAAAAAAAATAAAAAAAAAATAAATTTTTTTTTTTTTTTTTTTTTTTAAATTGACAAGGAAGAATTAAAGTGTATGCAAACACAGATGGGACATCTTTTTTGGGATATAATCCTTTTTTCTTGGCAAAGGGTATCAAAGAAGTCAGTTGATGTTACAAATTCCATTTTCATGGAGTGTTTAAATCAGCTATCTGAGTGGTAAAAGATTTAACTTATGGATAAACTCAAGTGTTTACACTTTGAGATTTACACTCAGCTAAAATCTGTTGATACCACAGTGCCAGGAGACAGCTCTTCAAATTCAATTAGAACAGGCACACATATATACTTATGTTCTGTTCCAGTGCACAATTGATGTACATTACACTTGAATGACATGTTATGAATAAACTTGGTTGTTAACACATGAGTATTACACTCAGCTGAGTTTTCACAACATGCAAGATCGAGCAAGGCTCTGAATAATACTCACAGGGGAGCTTCCTATAATGTTGTCATGCCTCTACTTATTCCTGGTTCGTAGGCAAAACCTAAGCCTTTGACCTTTAACAAGGCCACATCTCTACTGTTGTCACCTAATCCTACGACTAGGTTCTCAGAAGTAGACAACAGGACCTAACAATAAGAGGCCGCCCTTAAATAACACTGGCTCTAGTCAGGTTCATACAAGGGATACAATGTTTATCATTTCATATTATGGAAAATATAACATATTTGCTAAACGGATGTTGTTACAACACACAATTAACTATGCCTCCTAGACAGAGCGGCTACTCTCATGAGAAAGGTACTGGATAAACTCTTGGCACATCCATGCCGTTATCAGTACGAGGGGGAATTAAGTCATATTGACATGTATTTATATATACGTAGACATTACCAAACAGACAATGTCGGGCGCTCTGGGGGAATACCTCCAGTAAGCACAGGAAGAGACAGGCTTCCTTTTCGCCCTGATAACTCCCAGGATCGTTGCGACAGCTTATGACAGACCCTCCAGCTGTCAGGCAAGACGTCCACTGGGCGTAACATGAGTAGAATCTCCCTGAGGTAGCTACAGCCTCGTCTGCAACCTCTCCCTTGAGGTGACCCCGAAACACGGCTGTTGACAGGACTGGGCCCCTCCCACCACTATCTTTGCCAGGGTTCCCCATCATGATGGTGGCTTCATGCATTTTGACTACCAGTATTCAGTGCTGCAAACTGCCTGTAGCGATGCTTCAGCACCGGAAGAACAGCTCCCGCCCCCCATTGCCTGTCTACCACCTCCTGACGGACTGAGGAAGACCTAATGTTTAACGCTCTTGGAACTAGACCAACACTTTACGCCTGACCATATTCAGCAGTGCCCGGCTACACAGAAGTCTGGGAGTGTGAGGAGAATGCCTAGAGCCTCCTAGTTATCTTCATCACCTGGAATGGAGAGCTGATGGTTAGAGGCTACAACCTTCACACCGGGGAGCCGCCCTACCAGTAACAAGATGGCACCTGCAATCTGCATACAGATCACCAGTCAAACAGCGGTGGACAACTGAACAGGGTATAGTAGTCACATCAGTTTCCATGCATACTGCAAGCTCTTGAGGTCTCTAGATGTCTCCTTCGGATACACAGCTACAAGACAGACACTGCGTACCAAGATAAGAGGAATCAAAGTGTTTCAAGACATTTGCCTGAGGAAACGACTCTGAAGATCACTCACTCTTGGAGTGGAGCTTGTTCAACAGGGTAACAGGCCCAAGAATCTTGCCATACAAGCGTCGGGCAACACGGGTGAGCATGTTCAGGCTACATCACAAGGCGGGGAGCTGTTGGAGATAACGCAGAGACGGGGGAAGAAGTGCTCTGAGATCGTCAAGTACAGAATGCTTTCATGACCTGTGGACGGACTCAGCGTAACAACTTGTAAGAGTTTCCCCTTCTTCCTGAAGGTCATCTGACACCCGCATCAGCCAGGGGATGATGATAGAAATGTCAGATTGTACAGTCGACACTCAACAGAGGATGTCCGACACCTGTAACAGGTCACATCTCGACTGATAATGGTAACAACTCTGGCAGAAGCATCAACAGGAGAGACGACAGTAGACGTCCTAGAGAAGGGATTGGCCATTTAAGATCACTGGGCAGGTGCCCCTGAGATGATCAGCAGCTTTTGGAAGACAACCTACCCCAGGGTCAGGCAGTCTTTAGGCTACAAAACCTCATGGTTATCATCCTTGGACCAAGTCAAGAACCGCCCTGATTTGGCGCTTCGTGGTCGGCTGGGCGTTAAGCAAACAAACCAAGTCAAGGCAAAACCCTTCAACAGGGACAGCACTCAACCTACGTCATGCTTCAGAGACGGACAGACTTGACTAAAGAGGGAATGTCTCCCGAGGTGACTCCGCCCGTTTTTCCATGGACTTTCCAGGAAGGACACTGAGAGATAGTCTGAGGTCTGGCCAGCCATCCGCACTATGAGATCCATGGGCCAGATTTCATAGATCAAGGAGGACCTCTCAGCCCATGCGGATTGATTAGTGCTGCCAGACATCTTGGACTGGGTAAACCATACGTCCCTCCATCATTGAGTCAAATTTTCCTGGAACAAGAAGAGCTTCCTCTACCTTTAGGGGTATTGGGTACGGCCACAGACACACTTGGATTTGGGAAGGCTTAGCCACCCCTTCCAACCGAACCTTGAATTGGACAAGCTTCGTTTGCCTCTTACAACTGGCGCTCTAAGATCCCTGGACCACAGAGATAAGACCTAGAGGTATTCCTCCCCCGAAAGGCATAATGAGTGCGGCAATACATTTGACAATGGGTGAATGTGTCCATCCCATCCATATGTAGACTCTCAGATGCCTGGACTCTAAAGCTAAAGGAGCTGGAGGAAAGAGACACAGTGAGATCCTAGCAGGAGCTAGGAATACCACACAAGGCTATCTCCCTCGCTCCCAGTCTACGGTGACACAAGGTTATTGGGTGAGTATAAGTTGTGTCACTCTAAGAGCTTGAGGTAGAGACACAGTGAGATCCTAGCTGGAGCCAGGAATACCACACCAGCCTTTTCTCCCTCGCTCGAAGAGCCTGAGGTAGAGACACAGTGAGATCCTAGCTGGAGCCAGGAATACCACACCAGCCTATCTCACTCACTCCCAGTCTACGCGTCGTTTTTGGGCGAGAAACGTGGCAACTCGGGTGCTGACTAAGACCTTTGTCAAGTCAGAACTATGCATCAGACCAAGAGAGTACACCTCCTGCCTCAGGCAGGGGCCTGAAAACAACTCTGCATAGTCACCCTAGAGCTCAGCTCCACAAACAGCTGAAGTGCCCCAGAGCTCACAAAGCTATGCTGGTCAGACAATGCAACACTTGCCGCCCACAGCCACGCCTACTGTAAATCCAGATATGGACTTGGGTGATCTAGGCAGAAGTACTACTGAGATCACAACATAAGACATCTTTGCGAGTTCAACTACCAGGGGGCAGAACTTTGCATCAGCCCAAGATAGTGCACCTTCGGCCATAGGCCGGAGATCATCACTGCATAGTCATCTAAGAACTTGTGAGCTCTACAGAAATCTGGAGTGTCCCAGAACCCACAAAACCTATGCTGGGCAGACAACCCAGCAGATGCCACCTACAACCATGTTTACAGAAAACCTAGATCAAGGACCTGGCTGATCAAGCCAGAAAACGGTCCTGCTGAAATCACAAATGGGACCTCTCAGTGAGTTGCATGCCAGGCATGGCACCCTCTTGAGTAAGACAAGAGCGGTCATTCAGCCAATAAGGGCTCAGAGATGCCCATGGTCACTGGGGACCCCCTCACGCTATAAGTGTGGAATTTCAAAGTAAGAAGCAGGTTTTCCCCTTGGGTAAAGGCAATACAGCTGGCTGTCTTTCACTGGCTATTCTAGGACAAATGGTACCTATAACCATTAAGGGTAGGCTTATAGCCCCCACATGCGTTGAGACAGGCACAGGTAAGGTGCAGACAGTGACCGTACTGCTGAGCGCACTTGCGCTTACTTCCTGTCACGCAGGAGGAACAGCTAAGTCAGCCTGAATTTACACTGGTATCTGTGCCTACCATCCTCATTAGAGAGGTAAATTCAGAGAGGATATATATATATATTCATTCATGCGACTGGCACAATTGTTTGCCATGGAAAGTGGTGCCTCAGACCAGAATTCTACAGGATCTCTGGAAACTCTGTCAATCTCCCTTAAATGGAGGATCAGTCGCAGAGACGCACCTTGGTGATAAGTTCAAGGTATTAGAGGAATTGTTATCTCTGACCATTCCTCATCTTTTAGGTCGTTCACCTGATCCGCCTGCAGAACTTTACGTTGCTGGGGAGTTGGGTCGCTCAAGGCGCATAATGGCAAGTCATAACCATAACCCAACATTGATAAAGACAAGTGATCAGATGAATAGTAACGACCATCGAGTAGAAACCAGCTCTACATTGACAGGTGGGACTTTCTTTCGATTGTCCCTTTCTGGAGCAAGTTGACACAGTGGCAACAATGCAACTTGCCACTCGCCCGACTCAGGATTTCTTGCTTCTCAGTCCGATGATCTATCCTTTTCTTCCCCCGATTTTACAGGGGGGATTCCGGACAAATGGGCTGAGTCGGGTGAGGTGACACTAGATTACCGATCGAAAGTCAACCCTCCAGCCTGTTATCTATTCTCCTATTAGTTAAATTGAGGTGATGTATTCGAAAGAAATATGTATTTTTTACAAGTAAAATGACTATTTCTAAGAATACTCACCTCAATTTAACCAGAGACCCTCCCACCAACCCCGCTATTGACTTAATAGCTTCGAATTAAAACTGGGGATTATGGGCATTGGCACATGCGCAGAGAGGTACTACCGACAAAGGGAGACAACTCCCCTAAATGGTATACCGACGGAAATCTAGAGTTAGCGACCTTGTTTACAGTCTAGTACTGGTAACATAGGACGCTTCTCAGTCTAGCACTCGTAAGTAAGGTAACTCCTATTAGTTAAATTGAGGTGAGTATTCTTAGAAATAGTCATTTTACTTGTAAAAAATACATTTTTTGCTTGGCGCAACAGCAATTTCTGCTAAAACGTAACGTAGCAGTTGGCAGCTCTGTTTAACAAGCAGCTAACCATGCCAACACACCTGCACGTTGTTGATGACGAGAGACCCATCCTCCATGATGGTGTACTTGGGGTCTCTGGGGTTGATGCGACGACGGTCAAAGTGCCAGGTGATGGTGGGGGTGGGGCTGCCTGAGGTAACGCACGGCAGCACCGTACGGTCGCCGACCGACGCCACCAGTGTCTGTGACGCTCCCTCGATCTTGGGCGGGACTGAGGACAAAACAAGTCAATCTTTGCTGAAAGGTGAATGAAAATTTCTGAGTGGATGGAGTTACGGTGGTACTGTAAGGCATCTTCAATGAGAGGACACCTCACTGGAAAGGACACCTTCTGTTGTGCCTTTATTTATCATCTCCATCAAAATAAACCTGCCATGACAGGCCACCTGCAATGTAGGGACACTTTTTGCTGGTCCCAAGGGTGTCCTTTCATCACAGGTACCACTGTATACTGCTTCACAAGAGCCACCAAAGGACCACCAACAACAAAACTTGAAATGAAAAACAAAAAGATTCTTGTTTGTCGACTTCAAAGATTGAGGTTTTAGTGAATGTGTTTTTTTGTCTACAATTAAATGTTCCATACACTTTTTTTGCATCAAAGAACCAGTTTGACCAGACAAAAACAAATGGGACTTTACCTACAAAATTTGCTAATTTCACAATCCTTGTCACCGATTGCCATCAGTCTTGCACACAAAAAAAACCCAGAGGTTAACAAACAAACAAAAAATGCTCGGAGCTGGTGAAACATTTATCCCCATAATCACTCATTCATCCAGAGTAAATGCAGACTTAGTTTCTGTTAGTGATTCTGTGACGTACTTTGCACTGTCAGTCTCATCTCAACAGAGTCCTCGCCGGCATTGTTGGAGGCCACGCAGCGGTACACTCCTCCATCATTAGCCCTGAATCACAGAGATGAGCAACAAAATCAACATCTGTAGTCATTAGCCCTGAATCACAGAGATGAGCAACAAAATCAACATCTGTAGTCATTAGCCCTGAATCACAGAGATGAGCAACAAAATCAACATCTGTAGTCATTAGCCCTGAATCACAGAGATGAGCAACAAAATCAACATCCCTCCGTCATTAGCCCTGAATCACAGAGATGAGCAACAAAATCAACATCCCTCCGTCATTAGCCCTGAATCACAGAGATGAGCAACAAAATCAACATCCCTCCGTCCTTAGCCCTGAATCACAGAGATGAGCAACAAAATCAACATCCTTCCGTCCTTAGCCCTGAATCACAGAGATGAGCAACAAAATCAACATCCTTCCGTCCTTAGCCCTGAATCACAGAGATGAGCAACAAAATCAACATCCTTCCGTCCTTAGCCCTGAATCACAGAGATGAGCAACAAAATCAACATCTGTAGTCATAAGTGAAGACTGTGGATCAAGATCTGTTTTACATAAAGGATTTGATAAACAACTTCTCTTGCAGCACTTGATGTTTGGTGAACAAAACTAATCCTACACAGATAAAGCTGAAATACTTAACTTGGCAAGAAAATGATTGCAACAAATTTCCGTACCCCAAGTAAAACATTCATTCCCGTGTCATTTCTTTCATACTTGCTATGCCATTCAAGGCACTTCCCTTGGCTATCTGGCACACTTTTTGAATGAAAGATTTCCCCCGAAAGCGGCGTATGGCCGCCTGAATGGTGGGGTAAAAACGGTTATACACGTACAAATCCAATCATGAGTCAACGTGGGAGTTTCAGCCCATGAACGAAGAAGAAGAAGGAAAGATTTTTTTTACTGTGGTCACATGACCGCCGCTCAAATAAGCTGTCCAGGCCCCAGTGTGATCTAGGCGCAATGAAAGTGGGGGCTTAGCAGCCACAAGCAATATTTGGGTTCTTTTAAGACCCCCTCATTTAAGACTTCCCCCCTTAATAATAATAATAATCATAATAATAAATAACTTTTCCATAGCGCGAGTCCCATCAATTGGCTCCAGGTGCTTTACAAATTCATTCTAAAACAAACTAGCACAAATCAAACGAGCAAGACCTTACTTTTTTTTACATTTTCTGTTTAAAATCCTCTGTAAATTTACCTGCATTTTAAGACTCCCCCGCTCCTATCCCCTTTTTAAGACCCGATTGTCTCAGATTTGTGGAGGTCTCAATAGTGACGTTCCCGTGTAGCAAGAAACAAACCTGACATGCGGTATAGCCAGAGCACCCGTGTGCAGGGTGATGTAGTGAACACGACCATAAGGAACGCGATAATTTGTGGACGAGATTTTCTGTCCGTTTCGCTCCCATCGCATGGCAGGCCGAGGCCTTCCTGACGCCTGGCAAGGCAAGACGATGGTTCGATTCTGCTGCACGATGAAATCTGTCTGCGCCACCATGATCTTGGGTGGCACTGCAATAGGATGGTAGATTAGGTAGAAGTGAGTCATCTTGCAAAGTGTAAATCTGTCCCTAACTGACTCAAACATTTTATTCTGTTGTTCTATAGGATGCTGGAATTCACAGAATTAAAAAACAAAATAAGGAAGAAAGAAAGAAAGAAAGAGAGGGAGAAAAACAGAAAGAGAAAGAGCGAGAGACAGACGGAGACAGAGAGACAACAGACAGCCACAGAGACAGACAGACAGACAGAATTTTTTTTAACAGGTATGTTTGATCTTATCCCCCTACTTTTCTTCTCTCTCTCTTACCCCCCCCCCCCCCCCCCCCCCTGCCTGTACAACCCAATTTCATTTCAATCAGAACACTTTCTTATCCACTCCTCACCATGAAACAAACACGCCAATATCTTGTTCTTGTATGCCAATCATAAATTATTTCTATTTTAGTTTTTCTGCAGCATGCTGGTACGCACACAGTTGAATAAGTACTTTTAGTACACTCTTTGACTGTAAATTATGTTCTTTATATGGTGAAATGCGTCATTTTTAATTTCCATGTGTGACAGGGTGACCAGTCACCAACTATAGAGTAGGCTGTTGTCATTGTCCAGTTTTGTTTTTGTGTTTGGTGTCTATTAGTCTGTATCTGTTAATAAAAAGTACTGGTGTGCATCAGCCGTGTCCAGCCAGCTGCAGACAATGAAATCTCCTGTTGGGTGAAGAAAGTTCCTTATCTCTTTTTGAAGTGGGCGGTGCAATTGTCAGATGGTTGCCGCAGACGAGACCTTGGGCCCCCAGGTGTTCGTTATGTAATGTGCCGCCAGCCAGACAACCGGGGTTTGTCAAGTGGGTGTCATTTCTTTTGAATTTCATACCGTGGGAGAAGCGTGTCAGCTGTGGTTGGAAGGTCGTAATCTCTTACCCCCCCACCCCCTTTCTTCTTGTCTTTAACCAATGGAATGGCTTATTATCTTAGAATGTTGTGTTGCTAATAGTTACTAAGATGTTGATTGGATGTTTGTGACTCTAGCTAAAGTTTGATTATGTATACATGTACATGCTAGGGTGTAAGAGAGAAATCTGAGAGAACTTTGAAAACTTCGGAAGACGGAGTGTGGACGTATTTTGTAGTGTGCTCCACTAACTGACAAGATGTAGTCAACTTTGTGTAGCCACCGGCTTACGGTCGGTAGGCGAAGTGGAGGAGAGAAGAAGATCTATGTTAAACACAGGCATAAAGTTTGCCATGCCCAGTACTCCGCTGTTGTCACAAGGTCATAATTATGTTGTGTCTGTGAGTGAAAGTCCAGTGAGTCCGTAACACAAGAGAAGAGAAACCAAAAGAACATTCTTTTCCGAACCTCTACACATATAAGGTAAAAGGTGGTATAAAGCTTTCTGGCCTGGGAATGAGTAAAAGTGGGTTGAGAGTACTGACGGGAACATTTTGCGTTTTAAGCATTTTTAAGCACGGAGGCTCTTTTCTTAAACAATTAGAAAAGGACTTTGTCGTATTTACGACGAAAGGTGTATCATTCCCAGGCCTGAGGTTTGGAAAACCGGGAAAACCATTGTGTAATTATCTGAGCACGTGCACTTGTTGTCAAAAGTCCTGGCAAGCCTCGACCCCCGTAATTGCCCCACTACAGTTAACAAAGAAAGTCTCTCGAGATTCCCAATGTGAGTTAAAAACATTGTGTTATCTCTATGAAAAGCAGCAGCCATCAAACCTCCTTCACACAAAATGAGCAGAAATCAGACAAACCTTGGACCCTCAGCCTGACGTCTCTGTTATCGATGCCAGCGTTGTTCTGTGCAAAGCATGTGTACAGCCCTGCGTCAGACAGCTGCAGGTTGGAGATGAACAGAGAGTCGTTGGCCAACTGTCTGTGGTCTGAAAAACAAGGGCGGATGTAAACAACAACAGTCGAACATGTTAATAACGACCACCCAAGGGAACGACCAAAGGTGGTCCTTAAGTTAAAGACAGGTGGTCGCTATGGTAAGGTAAATTATACAGACACAAAAAATATGTTGGGGATTCTGTTGGGTGGTCGTTGTTGGCAGGGGGTTGTTATCGAAAGGCGGTCAATAGAACAGGTTCCATAAGACAGGGACAGGCGGCCATTCCGCAATCTATTGAACCACTTCTGAATACTATGACTCGCTGAGTCCACAACCAAAAAAACCCACAAATCTAAGAAACTTGGCGTCTGACAAAAGGGAAAGTGTAGTTTTGATCGATTTGAAAAGTCCCTCCTGTATAAGACCTGCTTTTCTCAGATTGTATGAGGTCTTCTTCTTCTGCGTTCGTGGGCTGAAACTCCCATGTGCACTCGTGTTTTTGCACGAGTGGAATTTTACGTGTATGACCGTTTTTACCCCGCCATTTAGGCAGCAATACGCTGCTTTCGGAGGAAGCATGCTGGATATTTTTGTGTTTCTATAACCCACCGAACTCTCACATGGATTACAGGATCTTTTCCATGCGCACTTGGTCTTATGCTTGCGTGTACACACGAAGGGGGATAAGTCACTAGCAGGTCTGCACGTAAGTTGACCTGGGAGATCGGAAAAATCTCCACACTTGACCCACCAAGCGGCCGCGGCCGGGATTTGAACCCTCGACCTTCCGATTAAGAGGCCGACGTCGTACCACCACGCCGGAGGCCGACGTCGTACCACCACGCCGGCCCGTCGTATGAGGTCTTAAAGGGGAGGTTCCACAGCACTCACTGGAATCCTCCTCCAGCACAGCTCTGTTCTTCATCCAGTACACTCTGGGAGGGGGGGAGCCCTCTGTCTCGCACTCCAGTGTTACGCTGTTTGCCAGAGGTATCCTCAGTCTTCCAGGGCCAGACGTCACAATCTTGGCTGGGACTGTCAAGGCAAGAAAGCAAAATGAAATGTAACTATCGCGAAAGGAAAAGACAACCTTTGAGTGTGAGGGTATGTAAGAACAGTGAATAAAGAAACTGTTTGTGTGTGTGTGTGTGTGTGTGTGTGTGTGTGTGTGTGTGTGTGTGTGTGTGTGTGTGTGTGCGTGCGTGCGTGCGTGCGTGCGTGCGTGCGTGCGTGTGTGTGCATGCGGGCACGCATACGTGTGTGCGGGCAGGCATACGTGTGTGAGTACGAATGTATGCATATGTGTCTGTCTGTCTGCTAGGAATGACATTACTGACTGGTCAGACACCCAAGAACGGTGTGTTACAAGCCCCAATTAAGACCATTTCCTGACACACAATCACACAAACCAACAACAAAAATTCCAGACTTTCCAACGAACAAAATCCTTACCCTGAACCTGCAAGGTGACAGAGCGCGACTCATTCCCCGCTTCATTTGACACGGTACACGTGTACTCTCCGTCATCCTCCAGCCGCACCAGCATGAATTCCAGCGACCCCAAGGGCATGGTGCGATGACGAAGACCGGTGGAGGGGAAAGGTTTGCCGTCCTTGAACCACTGGACAGTGGGCGTGGGCTGACCACTGGCCTCGCACGGCAAGATGCTCTGCTGGTTGACACTGGTCGCCACCAGGTCTGGGCCTTCTGTGATCTCTGGGGGCACTGCACAGTCAAAGGGAAAATCATATCATCATCTTCTTCAAACACGGGTAGCCATCTTCTTCAATCATGTTTCAGACATGGACATGGCCTTCTGTGATCTCTGAGGGCACTGCACAATCAAGGGGAAAGTCATCATCTTTTCCTTCTTCTTCATTATTCAGACACGGGTATCCATCTTCATCGATCATTATTCAGATGCGGGCATCCATCTTCTTCAATCATTATTCAGACGCAGTCATCCCTCTTCTTTAAACATCCATCCATCCATCCATCTTCTTCAATAATTATTCAAATGAGGTCATCCCTCTTCTTTAATCATGATTCAGATGCGGGCATCCATCCATCCATCTTCTTCAATCAAAATTGAAACATGGTCAGCCCTCTTCTTTAATCATTATTCAGACGTGGGCATCCATCTTCTTCAATCATCATTCAAACAAGGACATCCATCTTCTTCAATCATTATTCAGATGCCGGAATCCATCTTCTTCAATCATCATTCAAACAAGGACATCCGTCTTCTTCAATCATTATTCAGAAGTGAGCATCCATCCTCTTTATACAGACACAAGCATCCATCTTCATCAATCATTATTCAGAAGTGAGCATCCATCCTCTTTATACAGACACAAGCATCCATCTTCTTCAATCATTATTCAGATGCGGGCCTCCATCATTTGCATGAATGAGTCCCTTTTATTTAAACTCTCCAGACTGCATAAGAACTTGACCCTAGGGGTGCTAGCTCTGGCTATGCTGTCAACTGAATGCTGTGTTTCTTTGTGTTTTTTAGCAGTCTCTGGAGATATACCAAATGTGCTAGGGCAACATAATGTCCAAACTTGATACTGAAAATCCTTGGAGCCGTAAATGTGAACAGTCATTGTTGAAAGTCTTAAAACATAGAGTTATGCGTGAGAGTCGAACAAAAAATCAATTTATACACTTCAGGCCTAGGAATGAGTAAAAGTGGTTTGGGAGTACTGACGGGAAAATGTTGCGTTTTAAGCATGTTTAAGGGCACACGGAGGCTCTTTTCTTACACAATTAGAAAAGGACTTTGTTGTATTTACGACGAAAGGCATATCATTCCCAGGCCTGCACTTTTTTCCCCAAACCAGAAATCAGGGATAAACCAGAAAAAGAGCACCCTTGGATATATGTCACACACCAAGAAGTGTAGTGGAACCCCCACCCCCTTTTAAGACCTCTACAAAATCAGAGAAATTCAGGTCTTAAAAAAGGAGGGGGTCTTAAAATGGGGGGTACATCCACATTGGTTATTAACAAAAATATATAAGAAAATAGGGTCTTATAAGGGCGGGAGTCTTAAATTGGGGGTCATAAAAGGTAGAGTCTTAAAATTAGGGGCTCTTAAAAGAGAGGGAGTCTTAAATTGGGGGTCATAAAAGGGAGTGAGTCTTAAATTGGAGGGTCATAAAAGGGAGTGAGTCTTAAATTGAGGGGTCTTAAAAGGAGGATTCCACTGTATGTTCCCCACACACTCACCCTGAACAGTCAGACGGAAGTTTTTCTGCGCCTGTCCTGCGGGGTTGACGGCCTGACAGCTGTAGTCGCCAAAGTCCAACAGCTGAGCGCTCATCACGATCATTGTCATGCCGTTGTCCTGAATGCGCAGGTTTGGAGCGCCGTAACTGGGAACGGCACGTCCTTTGCGGTACCACGTGATCTGCGGAGGGGGGGCGCCCTCGGCCTCACAGGCCAGGTCCACCTGTTGGTTGATGATGACGGGCATGTCTTGTCGCTTGTCCCCTCCGTCAATGGTTGGTGAAACTGAAAACGTTTAACATGGAAAAAAATTATTCAGATTCAAACATAAAGCACACCAAAAAAAGATCAGTTTCAAGAAAGGGAAACACTACAAAAATACTCTGCCAAGTTTATGACATGTACCCAATTTATTTAAATCCATGGAGCTACTTTGGTTCTGATCAGGAAAGAACACATCACCACTTAACAAAACACTAAAAAAAATTTCCCTGAACAAAATCCTTCAATTTCCATTGCAAATCTAGAAAAGAAACTGTCGCATCAAACACCCCTCTCTCATTTACAAATACAATCTTCTTCTGCGTTCCTAAGCTTTTAACTCTCAGGGTCACAGTATGGTGAAAGTTTTGCCCACCACACCGCTTTTTACCCTGCCATATGGGCAGCATGACACTGTCTTGAGTGTGAGCATACTTGGAGTCTGTGTGTTTCCAAGTCCCTTGACTTTCAAGGGAAAGTTGCAACACAAACACAAATAAGATCCTTCTCTTTTCACCTACCCCAGACATCAAGGTGGAAGATCTTCTCGGCAAAGCCTGCCTCGTTTTCAGCGTGACACGTGTACTTCCCAGCACTGGAGGTGGCCACGTTAGACAGCTGCAGCAGCGTGTCGTTGGACAGGAGCCTGACGCGCGCATCGTCAGAGGTCTGTTGCAGCACCTCGCCGTTGTGTAACCATAGCAACGAGGGCTGTGGGATGCCGGACACCTGGCACTGCATGCTGATAGCGTCTCCGGCCACCACGGACAGGCGGTCAGAGCTGGGGTTGAGAATCTGTGGGCCCACTGGAAGAAGAGAACAAGTTTGGTAACATGAGGTACAAGAAGAAGTGATCAAAAGACAGCAATGAGAGAGTTTGAAAACACTTCAAGAAGTAAAACAAAGAGAGCTACACTTGAGGTCATTAACCCCTTCACTGCCACAGTATAACAGCATTATCCGAACGGTCTATGGGAAAGAAATGTGTTTAGAACCCCTACAAGTACTTGGACAGTGGTTACCTCCCATTTAGTTTTCAGAAATGTCCTGAAATGTTGTTGACACAAATCCCACGTATGAGATACGGTTATGGGTGTAGGACAAACCGAAAATGACCACGTATTACATACGGGGTGGGCAGTGAAGGGTTTAACTCATTGTCTCCCAGGTACGAATATATCCGTACCCACTCATATGGCTCTATCTGACCAGGTACGGACATATCCGCTTAGACTGTTAGCTTCAGTTGCTTCCTGTAACATCGATCTAACGCCTGCATTCCAGCGTGTTGATACACAGTTATTACACAGTTACTACAATTCTGAGTGAACTGCTGCAGCACAGCTGGTCTCGGCTAAAAAAAACTTGGTCAACATAGGTGGGGTAGAAAGTGTTAAGTAACAGGAACATTTAGACACAAACATTAATGAAATGAAATAAAACAGAACAAGGTTACAGCAGAGCAGAGAACAACAGTACAGTCCAGAACACACACAAACCGAACCAAAACTACGCATTCATCTTCTACATCATCATTTACGATTCCAATGTTCTACAGCCAACACGAGAGACTAAAGACTAAGTATACACAATATTGTCTACTGACCTATTGATGAAAACTGAACTAAAATAAAATCTTTAATGTTGAAATTTCATACACTTAAAAGTTAAAGACACAGGAACACAGAAATGATTAAAGAAGAGAAGAAGAAAAATAAAGGAAGGAGGAAAAAGTAGAGGAAAGAAAGAATGCATGCATAACCAAAGGAACAAATAAACAGAGAAAAGTCAGCAAAGTGCATTAACCCATTTTGGATGGGGGATGCCTCAGTTCAGTATCACCCCTTACCTAAAAGTTGGCTAAAAATAGTAGCGTCACAAACAGCCTCACTGTATCTCTACACAGGAGCCCAGACATTATTCATTTGAAACTCAGCAGCATGGTGGAAGACATGTTTATATTTCAGCTGACTGAAATAAAAACTTGTTATTGAGAGACGTAATCGCATTGCGAATTACCCCAAAATGAGTTAACACAAACACTATACTTAAACAAGTGAGGCACAGACACAAAAGAGACAGAAAACTTACCATACATTTGCTGAGTTAACACAATTACACACACTTGAACAAGTGAGGCTCAGACACAAAACAGACACAAAATTGACTGTAGACTTGCTGAGTTAACACAAACACGTACACTTGAACACGTGTGGCACAGGCACAAACCAGACAGAAAACTGACCATAGATAGCCTTGCTGAGTTAACACAAACACGTACACTTGAACAAGTGTGGCACAGGCACAAACCAGACAGAAAACTGACCATAGATAGCCTTGCTGAGTTAACACAAACACGTACACTTGAATAAGTGTGGCACAGGCACAAACCAGACAGAAAACTGACCATAGATAGCCTTGCTGAGTTAACACAAACACGTACACTTGAACACGTGTGGCACAGGCACAAACCAGACAGAAAACTGACCATAGATAGCCTTGCTGAGTTAACACAAACACGTACACCTGAACAAGCTAAATTAACACAAACACGTACACCAGAACAAGTGAGGCACAGACACAAAAGAGACAGAACACTGACCATAGACTTGCAGCTTGAACTCCACCTCGTCCTGGCCGGCAGGGTTCGTGGCCAAGCAGGAATATGTCCCAGCATCCTCCACCTGGGCGTTGAGAACCTCTAGCGTCCTGTCGTCATTGGTAACGCGAAGATCACGGTACGGCCAGTCCAGCAGGGGTGCCTGTTGACAAATCAGGCATCCACTCTAGCAATTTGCTTTGATTTTGATGTTTATGTTTGGAGTAGGAAATGGTTTAAAAACAATACTCAGTCACTGGGGATTTGCTGATAGATATACTGCAGCACACACACACACACACACGTGCAAGCAATTAAAAACTACACGTATATACACAAACACCCACATACACCACAGCATGGTTGTTTATGACAGGAATTGTCCACTGATCGCAGTCACTGACAGTATTTTCTAGTTTCACGAGATCAAAAAAATGCATGCGTGGACTAAAACTTGAGCGACATGACGAGACGAGTTCGTTTTGTCAAATGCAGGTAAAGGTTAAAAATAGTAACATGTTTTCCGCGAACACACCATCGCTTAGAAAAATAAATAGTTTTGTCTGTTCTCACACAAAATGTCTGCTCTACAAAACACACCTCAGATCTTTGAGGGCTATAAGGCACAATAGTCACAAGGAAGTCGATACAAATGGTACACACAAACATGGCAATGCACACAATTACATACATTTCTTCCACACGTACAGATCATCTTTAAAGCAGATGAACAAACACACACACACACACACACACACACACAGAAAAAGAGGGAGGGAGAAAAAGAGAGAGGGAAAGAGAGAGAGGGAAAACAGAGACAGGTAGAGAGACCGAGAGACAAACACACACACCTCATCTTTGAACCAGATAATAGAGGGTTGAGGCACGCCAGTGACCGGACAGTCAATACCAATGGTGGAGTTCTGTACCACTGTCAGCCAGTCTTTGACCTGGGACCTGTCGATAGTGGGCGGCACTGCAACACAAATCCACACACACTTACCAACAATTTATTTTAAAAGGCCATTGATAGTGGGTGGCACTGCAACACAAATGCACACACACTTACCAACAATTTATTTTAAAAGGCCATTCAGACATAAGAATTTCTGTGTAATTTGGTAATAATTTCAGTCCAACTGATGAAATTTCATAAAATGCCATTGTCCAATTTGTGCAAGGGTAGCGCTGACTGTGACTTGAGTGATTTGCGTGGGTTGATGCCAAACAAGAACAATTAGTATGGCTAAAATGCGTGGGGGCAACTGAAAAATGCAATATTTAGCAAACATTTTGCAATGCTTTCAGTTCTGAAAAAAGCATGTTCTTGCCATTCCATGCAGCGCTAAATTCTCGTGCTTGGCACCGTATGCCCAGAAGATGGTCCACAACCACGAGTTTTCTACTCACAACAGAGACAGGAAAGAGAAGGAGTGTTTGGTGTTTGTGTGTGTGTTGTGTGTGTGTTGTGTGTGTGTTGTGTGTGTGTGTGTGTGTGTGTGTGTGTGTGTGTGTGTGTGTGTGGATGTGTGTGTGTGTGTGTGTGTTGTGTGTGTGTGTTGTGTGTGGTGTGTGTGTGGTGTGTGTGTGTGTGTGTGTGTGTGTGTGTGTGAGTGGATCTGTGTGTTGTGTGTGTGTGTGTGTGTGTGTGTTTATACTCCTATGTGGTCTTGATGACTAACCTTGCACCTCCAGATCAAAATTACGCTCCAGCTGTCCCGCCTCGTTGGTGGCAATACAAGTGTAGAGAGCGGTGTCCGACGTCCTGGCCCGGTCGATCTGTAGCTGTCTGTTGTTGTTGATCAGTTTCATGCGTTCCGTTTCCACCAGGGGATCGCCGTTCAGAAGCCATTCAACCTGGGGAAATTTGTTTAAGAGTTCAAAGTACCGTTCTAATTATTTCTACCGTTCTCACCCGGAATCGACGTATGGCTGCCTGAATGGCGGCGTAAAAACAGTCATAAACGTACAAATCCACTCATGCAAACAAAAAATGCGTGAACGTGGAAGTTTCAGCCCATGAACTTCTTCTTCTGCGTTCATGGGCTGAAATTCCCACGTTCACTTGTGCTTCTGCACGAGTGGATTTTTACGTCTATGACCGTTTATACCCAGCCATTTAGGCAGCCATACGCCGCTTTCGGAGGAAAGCCCATGAACAAAGAAGAAGAAGAAGAATTTCTACTGTTTATCTGTTTTACTGTTTATCAATAGTTTTAAGTGTTAACCTGCTGCTCAACAGCATCAGGTATAATAATGGAACTCAACTATAGTACAAAGAATGCCAAAAATCGGACAAAATTATGTCTTAAAAGGAAGAAAGTCTTACAATGGGGGTAAAATTACAGAGAATATCAACACAAAATCTGGGGGAAAAACAAGGTATCAAAAGTTGAAAGTCTTAAATTGTGGTCGTTAACAGTGGGGTTCTACTGTACATGAGATGTGTGCTCTTACAAAATCATTTGAGGGCGACCAGACTGATATCTGGCTTCAATCAGAACTTCATGACTAACTGAATAGTCTCCTCAAATCTGGTCAATTACCCTGAAAACGGCTTGAACTCACCTCTGGAAGAGGAACGCCAGAAACAGGGCACTCCAACACCACCCATCTGTCCACAATGGTTTTAGGGTTGTACACCACGTTCGATTCATCAATGGTTGGTGGAACTGCAACACACCATCAGCACAAAAACTTCTTCTAATCAAAACTTAATAAAATGCACAAAACAGTGAATACTCATTACTGCTGAAGTATATTTGCAGCCTTCGTGTTTTTCCAGAGTATTCCCAAATGGCGTCTATTCTTAACTACCCTTTATTAAATATTTATCACAATTTCTTCTTTATTAATTCCGTAACATCTTCCACAGCATAAACAACTCACCTGACGCTTCAAGTTCTTTCCCAAATACCATTATTTATCACCACCCACCCACCCACCATCAAAATACTTCTCTCAACTCATCCACAAAGACTAACGTCAAAGTTTTCTTCATTGAAGCAAGTACAGTGGAACCCCCCTTTTAGGCCCCCCACTTTAAGACTTCCTCCCTGTTAAGACCTCTTTTTCTTAGACTTTCTATTCATAACCTTGGTAAATGAACCCCCATTTTAAGACTCCCTCCGTTTGAAGACCTGAGTCTGTCAGATTTTTGGAGGTCTTAAAAGGGGGGTTCCACTGTAACCTACCCGGGAACAGACTACTTCCAATTCAGTAGGGGGGCGACTATCCTCAACCCGGCGGGTCCCCAGGTTGCGGATAGGGGAACGGCCCCCAGATATGGGGGCCAGCTGCGAATATAGAATAAGCAGTCCCGGACCAACTAGCGGTGTCTCTACCAGGACGGGGTGGGTTGGCAGATGGCACTGACTACCCTATAAATGCCCTACGTGTCCGATGACGGTTGCGCCATGCGAGTAAGAGCCGCATTAAAAGCTCTAGCCCCGGGGTGAGACCCCCGGTAAGAAATCCCCGATGTGTTCCCAGGGTTAGGTTTTTGAGCCAGGAACTAAGGGATAGGTAACCCTGAAAGAAACCTAAGGGCTGAAGTCGGAGGATCTGGGCCAACAGGCGCACCTTAACCAACCACAGATCCACGCAAATCGCAACAGTGAACGACAAGAAGAAGATAACCTACCCAAAACTTTGAAGTTGAAATACGCTTTATCAACGCCAGCAGGGTTTTCCGCCACACAAGAGTATCTCCCAGAATCCTCCTCAATGGCGCTCAGGATGTGCAGCTGAAGGCCGCCCTCCAGGACCCGGAACCTGCGGTCAGTGCTCCGGCGAAGGTCAAGGCCGTCCCGCAGCCAGGTGATGTTGGGGAAGGGAATGCCGTACACCGGACAGTCCAAGGTCGCTGTCTGACCTTTGATGATGCGCGGCTCAGGGTCAAGTAGTTCGTCACTGATGACGGGTGGGACTGAAACAATACGAGGAGGTAGAATAGCCAATGAATTTTCATTTTTTCATTTTGTTTACTTCATTATTTTCATTGCTGGGAAATTCGGGTCGCTTCCTCCCAGTGGAAAGCCAGCAGCAATGAGAGTCACACTACCCAGGTGTGTGCGTGTTTAGGTATAATCAACCACCCGCACTAATAGCAGAATGACACGGGGGTGGGACCTGGATACAATCTCTGCAACTTAAGTTGACCTGTGTCTGTTCCAGCCTGGACTCGATCCCGAGACCCCAGGATAACAAGACACAGTGCTCTACCTTCTTCTCCTTCTTCTTCTGCGTTCGTGGGCTGAAACTCCCACGTACACTCGTGTTTTTTTGCACGAGTGGAATTTTACGTGTATGACCGTTTTTTACCCCGCCATTTAGGCAGCCATACGCCGTTTTCGGAGGAAGCATGCTGGGTATTTTCGTGTTTCTATAACCCACCGAACTCTGACATGGATTACAGGATCTTTTTCGTGCGCACTTGGTCTTGTGTTTGCGTGTACACACGGGGGTGTTCGGACACCGAGGAGAGTCTGCACACAAAGTTGACTCTGAGAAATAAATCTCTCGCCGAACGTGGGGACAAACTCACGCTGACAGCGGCCAACTGGATACAAATCCAGCGCGCTACCGACTGAGCTACATCCCCGCCCAGTGCTCTACCAATTGAGCTACCTGCCGGGTCCCCCAAAGAAGTTTGAAGAAGAGGAAGGAGAGAAAGAGTTGTTTCCTTGCAGTATCTTTTCAACTCTGAAGCACCTTATTCTGCTGGGTGAAAGTAGGTACTTACCAATATCTAGGATGCTAGGAGATTGATTTATAACTCTCCATCACTTTTTTCTTTTGTTTCGAGTGCTGCCTTAGCTTTGTTACTTGATATCTTCCACTGCCTTGCTAAAGAAGACATTGGCGCCATATATTACAAACATTTCTTCTGAAGCTCAAGGAGTAAATATTGTAGTTTATAAAGAATACTAGAATGAATACCCGCTTCGCCGGGTAGCCGGCTTCGCCGGGAAGAAGTACTTAGAGCCGTACGCCGGCTTCGCCGGGTCCGAACAATGGACCCGCCAAGCTTAGGTCCCTCCCAGATTCGTGGAATGGGAACAGCACGAAAATGATTTAGTGGCCATAATGCCATTCCTGACCATATCGAGTCCCATCCTTGTCGACGAATGTAACCGTGTTAATCACCTTTGGAGGCGAACTCCACTCAAACAGGACTGAGCAAGTTATGGCTTCTCAAAGGAAGGCCAGTACATAAAATTACACAAAAGCCGCCAGACCACATCACAAACAGAACTGAACAATGCACAGGTGTTGCTTACATAAGAGACACACACACTCACACACACACACACAAAAACACAGAGAAGCCGTATCTATAGAGAGATAGATGACAGTGTATTTTTCGCGTGGCTATAAATTGATTCGACCTTTGCACTTTTACAGTGAGGATAATTTACGGGTCCAATTTACGTTCTGTACACTGCGTTGACCTTCTAAAAATAGTACCAGTAACAGAACGCCGGGAATATCCGAAGACGCTCAGCGCAGTGGACAGCGCAGTGTAGTTTACAACTGAACGGGAAAGCCATACGAAGGAAGGGAGATAAACGCCAAACACTGGAGAAGATAAGGAAGAGTTACTTATAATGGTGAAATGAACACAAAAACGAAAATGAGTTCAGCGCTGCGCGCTGAGAGCACGTGTTGAAATATCTCATCGATGATATTGTGTCCGGGGTGTAGCTGAATACGGTGTCCAAATTTGAAAAAGATCCACCGAGAACTTTGGCGTTGTGATGTGGTGTAGCGGCTATGGTGTGTCGGTATGGGGGCCCGGGTAGCTGAGGTGGAACCAAAATAGCTGAGGTGGAACCAAAATCCAAAATTTTAATAATAAATTTTCATTTAATTAATATACTTACCCAACTCACATATAGCAATTAACTCTAGTTCAGTGCTGGTAACGCTGTACGCGTTCCCCTTGGTAACAAGGGAGACCACCCTAAAAAAGAGTGATCCATCCCATAATATCAGACCGATGTCCGGTCCAACATCCGTATGCGTGCGCATACGCCGCCATTTGTATCATTCGAACGAAGCCCAACTCACTACTTTTTTAGAACCCAATACCACCACAGCGGGGAGGCGGGAGGGTTTAAACGATGTGAGTTGGGTAAGTATATTAATTAAATGAAAATTTATTATTAAAATTTTGGATTAAATTACATATTATTACCCAACTCACATATAGCAGATTGCTACTATAGGTGGTGGGTACTTACCAAAACTAGGCACGCAGGACCTGTCCCGCCGCTACCATGGCAGGCAGCGCGGAGCTTCCATCCTGTCTGACAGAAGCGACGTCTCTGAGGTAAAAGTTGACGAAAACGTCCTCAGAGCGCCAATACGCAGCTTCCAGTACCTCGGCTAGCTTGCCGGACCGAAGAACTGCCACTGAGGATGCCCAGGCTCTCGCCTCATGGGTTCTAGCCGCGGTGAGAGGCAACACTGCCCTAGCATCACCCGACTGCACTAGCCACCAGGCATATGCTCGTTTGATCAGAGTGGAGATCCATTTGGCCAGAGTCACCTTCGCTATATCCTTACACCTAGCCGTGTTTAAAGATATGAAAAGAAGCTTTTGACTTTCTGACCTAACAGGCCGAGTTCGAGACAGGTAACATCGGAGAGCTCTCACAGGACAATTTGCAATATCGGGATCTCCAGGAGCCAAAATCTTGCTCAAGGGTGGAAGATTGGAGAAAGCTGGCCAGGTTTCTGGTTTTTCGCGAGAAAGCCGGGAACAAATTTGAGAGAAATGGAACCATCCTTCTCGAACGCAATATCCTTGTCTAAACCCGACAAAGAATGCACCTCACTACCTCTCCTAGAAGTAGAGAGAAGCGTTAAAAACACAGTCTTACGCGTCAAATCGGCCAAAGTGGCTGACAAAAGAGGCTCGAACTCATCCGAGGCTAAGAAACGTAAGACCAGGAACAAATCCCATGCAGGGAGAAGCGATTTTGAACGAGCTGCTAAAAGGGCAGCCCCCTTAATAACACTAGCGATAACCCCTCCGAGCGAAATTTTGTGGCCTAATTGCGCGAGGGTCGAAGAGATCGCCGACCTCCGAACCCTAATAGAAGAGGGAGAAGCCCCCTGATCAGCCAACCAAGACAGATGGTTGGCTACATGAATAGACCTAGGAGAAAGAGGTTTAACCCCGTTAAGCGCGCACCACCTAGACCAAGAGGTCCAGTGCGATGAGTAAACCGAAGAAGTCGATTTTCTATGCGCATGTCCAACGAATCTCAGAGTAGGGGAAGAGGCCCCTGCCCTACGCAAAGCGCTTCGGACAGAATCCACGCGTGAAGGGCCAGGATCTGTGGGTTCTCGTGCTGAACGCCTGACCGAGGCTGCACGAGATCTCCTCTTTTCAGGGCGAGAGGGATTGGGGGCCGAACTGCTAGACGCAGTAGGTCGGGAAACCAGTGCTGGCTTGGCCACAGAGGAGCGACCAGAACCAGCGCTGGTTTCTCCAAGTCCACTTTCCTGAGGACTTTGCCTAAGAGGCAGAACGGAGGGAAGGCATACGCCGGAAGATCTGACCAATCCACTTCCAGAGCATTCACCTTCCAGGCCAGAGGATCCGGGAAGGGGGACACAAAGAGAGGCAGTCTCGCCGAAAACCTCGTCGCAAAGAGATCTATCTTGGGCTTGTCGATCTGCGACCAAAGCCGCTGCAAAGACTGGTGTGTGAGAGTCCACTCTGAATGAACAATCCTGTCCCCTCTGCTCAAAGTGTCTGCAAGGACGTTCAGACTGCCCTTCAAGTACACTGCTGACAACAGAATGTGCTGGGCGTGACACCACTTGAGAATGCGACATGCAATGTCGGAAAGACTGTGAGACCGAGTCCCCCCCTGCTTGTTCACATACGACGCCACAGACATGTTGTCGGTGTGAAGACGTACATGACTGCCCTCCAGGAAAGGCTTGAACGCTAGAAGCGCCAGGGAAACGGCCTCCAACTCCAGTACATTGATATGTAGGGAGGCCTGAGAGCAATCCCAAACTCCCGAAACCATGTGCTCGTCCAGATGAGCACCCCACCCCGTCAGAGATGCGTCCGTAAACAGCTCTCTCTCCGGCGGTGGACGAACAATGGGAACACCCCGGAACAAATCCGGAAGAAGCCAAATGCCTGTGGTCTGCTGAAACCAAGTTCCCAGTGCGATCGGAACACTCCAGTCCTGGGATGTCTGATCCCACCTTGACTGCAGGGAGGCCTGAAAAGGCCTCTTGTGAACCCTGCCCAACGGAATGAGGGAAGCCATGGATTCCATCTGACCCAGAACCGAAGTCAGAACCCTTGCACTGGCGTGATTCTCTCCGTAGAGAGACCGAATCAGACCCTGAAGTTTGTCGATCCGTCTTTGAGACGGACGGACAGACCACCGAAGTGTGTCGAATTCCATGCCCAGGTAAGTAAACGTCTGGGATGGTTCCAACTCGGATTTTGTCAGGTTGACAGAGAAACCCAGCTGTGCCGCCCGACTCAGCACCCTGTGCGTATGAGCCTCGCAAAGCCCCCTGTTCTGGTGAAGGATTAACCAATCGTCCAGGTATGCTCTGAGACGGATGCCTTCCTGTCTCACAAGAGCGCAAAGCTGCCTGACCACAATCGTGAAAATCCACGGAGCTAAAGACAGGCCGAACGGCAGAGCCCTGAACTGGTAAGCTTTGCCGCCCCAAGGGAAGCGAAGCCACTTCCTGTCCGCGACATGTATGAGGACGTGAAAGTAAGCGTCTGTAAGATCGATCGACGTTGCCCAATCTCCCGGCCG
This sequence comes from Littorina saxatilis, assembly GCF_037325665.1. NCBI lineage: Eukaryota > Metazoa > Mollusca > Gastropoda > Littorinimorpha > Littorinidae > Littorina > Littorina saxatilis. The sequence goes on from NC_090259.1 coordinate 26,200,214, forward strand.
TAAGGCCTCCCGAACCGAGGTTGGAGTTTCCATGGTAAACTTGATTACTCTCAGAAACTTGTTCAAAGGAGAAAGATCTAACACCGGCCTCCACGCCCCCGAGGCTTTTGGCACTACGAAAAGTCTGCCGTAAAACCCCGGGGACCGCGCGTCCAAGACCTCCTCTATAGCTCCCTTGAGCAGCAGAGCCGAGACCTCCTCCTGGACTGCGTTCCGTGCCACCAAATCCTTTGGCGCCCTGCAGGGCGGGATTATCTTGACCAGGGGAGCCTTCTGCCCTGACCAGAGAAGCCGGAACCCCGAACACACTATCCCCGTGACCCACTTGCTGGCCACCAGTTGCAGCCAGGAAGAAAGGGCCCTGGACGGGCCGCCCGCTACAACTAGCGCGGGGGCCACCGGGATGTGTTGTTCGGGGAAGTTTCATTGGGGGTGAGGCTTACGCCCCGACCCCCTGGAACCCCCGAAAGACTGACCCCTCTTAGGGTATGGAGCTCCACGCCCCCTACCCCTGGAGGAGGATGACTGCTTCTGGGCCTTCCCACCACCTGACGAAGACGTCTGAGGCTTAGCGGAAGAAAACGCCTGAGTCTGAGACTTGCCCTGAGGCTTCTGGAAGCCCTGTGAAGCCAAACGCGCGATCGCTACATCCCGCGCGTCCTGCGTCTCTTTCTGGAGTGCATCGAAAGACGCCTGCCCTAGGAGAGACCCCTCAGCAAAAGGGGAGACCTTCAGCCGCTCCACAGTCGCGGTGTCCCGAAATCTGGACCCCGACAAGAAGGCTGACCTCCTTGACAGAACTGCGTGAGTATACAGCCGGGCAGACAAAGCAACCTGTTCTCTAGTCACCTTGCCCAGAGTAGCCAGCAGTGTGGAAACATCTGTCGGCGACGCATCGAACCGAAATTCAAAAGGATCAAGAGATGTGGCAATCGATCTGGACAAAGACCTTTGCAGAGACTCCGACACTGACGTGAGTTCCAGCAAAGACCTTCCAACTTCCTCCACAGCCGCGAGAGAACCGTCAGTACATGGGACAACTCTATCCCTACTGTACCCGTCTTCTCTCAAAGCAGCAAGTTCCGGCGTCACCGGAAGTGCCCCTGACGGCAGAGCAAAAGAGTCCATCAGATCCAAAGGATAAGGGGTAAGCTTGAACTTCGGAACACCGGAAGCAGCCCGAGCCCCAGGCTGAGCCAGCCAAGAGACGACGTCTTCCGGGGCCTCGCCGTGCTGAACCAACAACGGCACCGCCGGTTTGCGTTTACCACACAAGACGTTAGCCATCTCATAGGCAATAGTTGACGATTCCCGGAAGCGGAAGCGAGGCCGTTGCTCCTGTGCACTCCGGAAATCGTCAAAAGCAGAGCGAGGTGGGTGAAGCTGAGCCTTGTCCTTCACCACCCCTTCCGGAAAGTACCTGAACGCCGTTTCCGCCGCCAGCGCCACTGCGGCTGACAGCTTCGCGGGCAAATTCAGTTGGGAATCCTCTACCACTGAGGCATCCCCGTCTTCCGCCCTACACTCCGACTCGAGATCAAGCTCGGAGCCAGGAGGCAGAACATCAGACCGTTTATCGTCGGCAGAACCGACCACTTCCTGCCCCCTGGGCGGAAGAGGACTAAAACGGTCCCCGATATTCTCATAAAGAGACGTACGGAGGCGCTCGTCCTTTCGCTGCTCATAAGAACTCTCACGACATCCATCGCCAGAGAGAGCCCCCTGAGCTCGCACACCGGCAAGCGGTGTAGACATACCTTGTACTGGTGTCACATTCAGAAGAGACACCAACTTGGTACTCCCATCCTGCGAAGCATGGACATCCGCCCGAGTCACAGTCGCCGAAGGCTGAACGGAAGTCGAAGCCGGAACTGCAGGAGACTGCCGTAACTGTGCTAAAGAGAGAACATCAGAAACACCCGACGGAAGCGCACGTAATTCCTCCCTAGTGGAAGATAATTCCGACGCAAGTGTCGAAACTTGAGCGCTCAAAGTCAACAATAAAGACGCAACTTCAGCTGGCGCTAACCCAGGGCAGCCATCTGAAGTTGAAGCAGAAGCAGAAGCAGAAGAAGAAGTTCTTTTGCGCGAACCGCCACTCTTGCCAGAACGTAAACAAGCCTGACCGGAAGTTAAACTGACGTCTGCTAACACGGGAGATTTAACAGAAGTTGAATCAGAAGAAACAGACGCGGATTTCCCTGCGCCCTTCTCTCTCCTCGAGCTACGTTTAGGAGGCGAATCGTCAGGCACCTGCCTCGAACTAGGCTTCCTATTCACGCTATCAACAAGCGCAGCCTCCGCCATAGCGAAAGAACTCACGAAAAATTTCAAAGAAAAACAATTTCAGAAAAATTTCACAAGTACAAAACGAGCGACGAAAAACGTCGCTAAAGTTATAACAAACGGAAAGATCTCACCACACAAGTAGGTAAAGGTGAACAGCTAGGCGACGACCAAGGGGAGATGCCAAAGCCAAAGACTATGACAAAATGCTGAAGACAGCAGGAGCGTACATCAGGAGCGTCCTTCCCAGTTGAACCGCTGAGAGAGAATGATACAAATGGCGGCGTATGCGCACGCATACGGATGTTGGACCGGACATCGGTCTGATATTATGGGATGGATCACTCTTTTTTAGGGTGGTCTCCCTTGTTACCAAGGGGAACGCGTACAGCGTTACCAGCACTGAACTAGAGTTAATTGCTATATGTGAGTTGAGGTAAGAATATGTGATTGAATCGGTTCCGCGCTGCGCGCTGAGAGCACGTGTTGAAATATCGACCAGGTTGTGTCGTGTCCCGGGTCTACCTGAATATGCCCACCAAATTTGAAGCAGATCCATCGAGAACTTTGGCCGTGCATCGCGCACAGACAGATACACAGACAGATACACAGACAGATACACAGACACTAGTCGTATATATATATAGATACCCAAAAGTCATTGGTCCCAAATAATACAAACATTTCTTATGAAGCTCAAGGAGTACATATTGTAGTTTATAAAGAATATACCCAAAAGTCATTGGTCCCAAATAATACAAACATTTCTTCTGAAGCTCAAGGAGTACATATTGTAGTTTATAAAGAATATACCCAAAAGACATTGGCGCCATATATTACAAACATTTCTTCTGAAGCTCAAGCAGTAAATATTGTAGTTTATAAAGAATATACCCAAAAGTCATTGGTCCCAAATAATACAAACATTTCTTATGAAGCTCAAGGTGTAAATATTGTAGTCTACAAGAATATATCAAAAATGAAAAAAAACTTCATAATTCATGTGTGTGTGTGTGTGTGTGTGTGTGTGTGTGTGTGTGTGTATCTGTGTGTGTGTGTGTGTGTGTGTGTCTCTCTCTCTCTCTCTCTCTCTCTCTCTCTCTCTCTCTCTCTCTCTCTCTCTCTCTCTCTCTCTCTCTCCATCTATCCACCCATCCATCTATTCATGCCTACCCCAGACTTGGAGGTCAAATGTCTCTTCAGCTTCTCCAGCCTCGTTGGTGGCGATACAGCGATACAGTCCCGTGTCCTCCACCTCTGCACTGGATATCTGCAGGCGTCGCCCACCGCTGGACAGCTGGACACGAGGGTCTGAGTCTGTGTCCAGTGGTTGGTTGTTGTGGAACCATAGCATCTGTCACACCACAAGCAACACAGTCCTGCTGTAGTTAATACACACAGTAAAAGGTAACTGAGGTTGAGACAAGGACACCTGGTTTCAGTGGAAGAAACAGTCATGTGAACGTACGTTTGAGTGTGCGCACACACGCACACACATAAACAAACACACACACACGCACATAGATAGACACACACACATACACACACACACACACACACATAAACAAAAACAAAAAAACACTCACACACACACACACACACTCTTTCTATCTCTCTCTGACCTATCCAACCACACACATGTAGTCACATGAAAACAACAAAAAATCTGTTACTTTTTTTAACCTTCACTGTTCAATCTATAATTTTGATTTGATTCAGCTTGGGAATGTTCCATTCACTGTCCAACATCGTGAAAGGCTCATAACCAAAAGACCTTCAGTCCAACAAGATGCTGTTATTTTCTTCACAACTTGGTCTTCCCATAAATGCTCCACATAGTTCTGTACATGTAGTGGTACCAGCGAAAGGATTCCCTTGGGATCTGCCAAAAGTGTCCCTACGTTGCAGGTGTCCTGTCATGACAGGTACATTTTGGTCAAGGTAATAGATAAAGGGACAACAGAAGATGTTCTTTCAATAGTTTCATGGGAGGTGTTCTCTCATCGGAGGGACCCTAAATTGCAGATACCCCTGTAGATTCGTGTAACATACCTGAGGATCGGGTACACCAATAGCCGGACAGTCAATGAAGACAGTGGAATTCTCCAGAACTCGTGGTTTTAGGTCCAAGCCATCTCGTGGGATGGTGGGGGGCACTGAAAAAGAAAGATGTATGTTTTCACTGAGTCAGTGGAAGCAACACTGCAAGACTGGTAGTGTCCACAGCTACCTGAAGATTGAACACTGTCCACAGTCAGTGGAAGCAGCACTACAAGACTGGTAGTGTCCGCAGCTATCTGAAGACTGAACACTGTCCACAGTCAGTGGAAGCAGCACTACAAGACTGGTAGTGTCCGCAGCTATCTGAAGACTGAACACTGTCCACAGTCAGTGGAAGCAGCACTACAAGACTGGTAGTGTCCACAGCTACCTGAAGATTGAACACTGTCCACAGTCAGTGGAAGCAGCACTACAAGACTGGTAGTGTCCGCAGCTATCTGAAGATTAAACACTGTCCACAGTCAGTGGAAGCAACACTGCAAGACTGGTAGTGTCCACAGCTACCTGAAGATTGAACACTGTCCACAGTCAGTGGAAGCAACACTACAAGACTGGTAGTGTCCACAGCTATCTGAAGATTGAACACTGTCCACAGTCAGTGGAAGCAACACTGCAAGACTGGTAGTGTCCACAGCTATCTGAAGATTGAACACTGTCCACAGTCAGTGGAAGCAGCACTACAAGACTGGTAGTGTCCACAGCTACCTGAAGATTGAACACTGTCCACAGTCAGTGGAAGCAGCACTACAAGACTGGTAGTGTCCGCAGCTATCTGAAGATTGAACACTGTCCACAGTCAGTGGAAGCAGCACTACAAGACTGGTAGTGTCCGCAGCTATCTGAAGATTGAACACTGTCCACAGTCAGTGGAAGCAGCACTACAAGACTGGTAGTGTCCGCAGCTATCTGAAGATTGAACACTGTCCACAGTCAGTGGAAGCAGCACTGCAAGACTGGTAGTGTCCACAGCTATCTGAAGATTGAACACTGTCCACAGTCAGTGGAAGCAGCACTGCAAGACTGGTAGTGTCCGCAGCTATCTGAAGATTGAACACTGTCCACAGTCAGTGGAAGCAGCACTACAAGACTGGTAGTGTCCGCAGCTATCTGAAGACTGAACACTGTCCACAGTCAGTGGAAGCAACACTACAAGACTGGTAGTGTCCGCAGCTACCTGAAGATTGAACACTGTCCACAGTCAGTGGAAGCAGCACTGCAAGACTGGTAGTGTCCGCAGCTATCTGAAGACTGAACACTGTCCACAGTCAGTGGAAGCAACACTACAAGACTGGTAGTGTCCGCAGCTATCTGAAGACTGAACACTGTCCACAGTCAGTGGAAGCAGCACTACAAGACTGGTAGTGTCCGCAGCTATCTGAAGATTGAACACTGTCCACAGTCAGTGGAAGCAACACTACAAGACTGGTAGTGTCCGCAGCTATCTGAAGACTGAACACTGTCCACAGTCAGTGGAAGCAGCACTGCAAGACTGGTAGTGTCCACAGCTATCTGAAGATTGAACACTGTCCACAGTCAGTGGAAGCAACACTGCAAGACTGGTAGTGTCCGCAGCTATCTGAAGATTGAACACTGTCAACAGTCAGTGGATGCAACACTGCAAGACTGGTAGTGTCCGCAGCTACCTGAAGACTGAACACTGTCCACAGTCAGTGGAAGCAACACTGCAAGACATGTAGTGTCCACAGCTATCTGAAGATTGAACACTGTCCACAGTCAGTGGAAGCAGCACTGCAAGACTGGTAGTGTCCGCAGCTATCTGAAGATTGAACACTGTCCACAGTCAGTGGAAGCAGCACTGCAAGACTGGTAGTGTCCACAGCTATCTGAAGACTGAACACTGTCCACAGTCAGTGGAAGCAGCACTACAAGACTGGTAGTGTCCGCAGCTATCTGAAGATTGAACACTGTCCACAGTCAGTGGAAGCAGCACTGAAAGACTGGTAGTGTCCGCAGCTATCTGAAGATTGAACACTGTCCACAGTCAGTGGAAGCAGCACTACAAGACTGGTAGTGTCCGCAGCTATCTGAAGACTGAACACTGTCCACAGTCAGTGGAAGCAACACTGCAAGACTGGTAGTGTCCGCAGCTATCTGAAGATTGAACACTGTCCACAGTCAGTGGAAGCAGCACTGAAAGACTGGTAGTGTCCGCAGCTATCTGAAGATTGAACACTGTCCACAGTCAGTGGAAGCAACACTACAAGACTGGTAGTGTCCGCAGCTATCTGAAGACTGAACACTGTCCACAGTCAGTGGAAGCAACACTGCAAGACATGTAGTGTCCGCAGCTATCTGAAGACTGAACACTGTCCACAGTCAGTGGAAGCAACACTGCAAGACTGGTAGTGTCCGCAGCTATCTGAAGACTGAACACTGTCCACAGTCAGTGGAAGCAGCACTACAAGACTGGTAGTGTCCGCAGCTATCTGAAGACTGAACACTGTCCACAGTCAGTGGAAGCAGCACTGCAAGACTGGTAGTGTCCGCAGCTATCTGAAGATTGAACACTGTCCACAGTCAGTGGAAGCAACACTACAAGACTGGTAGTGTCCGCAGCTATCTGAAGATTGAACACTGTCCACAGTCAGTGGAAGCAGCACTGCAAGACATGTAGTGTCCGCAGCTATCTGAAGACTGAACACTGTCCACAGTCAGTGGAAGCAGCACTGCAAGACTGGTAGTGTCCGCAGCTATCTGAAGATTGAACACTGTCCACAGTCAGTGGAAGCAGCACTGCAAGACTGGTAGTGTCCGCAGCTATCTGAAGATTGAACACTGTCCACAGTCAGTGGAAGCAGCACTACAAGACTGGTAGTGTCCGCAGCTATCTGAAGATTGAACACTGTCCACAGTCAGTGGAAGCAGCACTACAAGACTGGTAGTGTCCGCAGCTATCTGAAGATTGAACACGGTCCACAGTCAGTGGAAGCAGCACTACAAGACTGGTAGTGTCCGCAGATATCTGAAGATTGAACACTGTCCACGGTCAGCTCTCTGGATTTCTTCTGTCTCATTTTGATCTTCATTATCTTTATCAGCACATCTTCCTACAGCACACAAAATCCTTTGCACTGAAATGACATTTCAACACATTTAAATGTTAAGTTGTTTAACTCATTGTCTCCCAGGTACGGATATATCCGTAACAACTCATATCGCTCTAGCTGACCAGGTACGGATATATCCGCTCAGACTGTTACCTTCAGTCGCTTCCTGTAACGTCGATCTAACGCCTGCATTCTAGTGTGTTGATACACAGTTTATACAAAGTTACGACAATTCTAAGTGACCTGCTGCAGCACAGCTGGTCTCCGCTAAAAAAAACTTGGTCAACATAGGTGGGGTAGAAAGTGTTTAGAGCTGCAAGAAAAAATTGAACACTGCAGGCTCATCATATAACTAAAATCCAAAAACAGATAGACGAGAAAGGATACTTATTGGAACGTTTAATTTGGACAAGACAAAACATTTTGTTTTGTCAAAAATGAAACATTCCAAACCTTTTTGTCCTTCTTTCCTTTATCATATAACTAGCATACCATGAATGCTTTTTTTCATGTCCGAATGTGATGTGATTGCCAAGCTGTGATTTTATTTCATGTATTGGAACCACATTTACTGTGTAATTTTGTGTCTGATAAAACAAAATACAATATTTCGTTTATATCCACAATCAGACAATAAAGTTGTATTGTATTGTATTGTAATGCATTGTATATTGTAGTGTATTGTATTGTAGTGTAGTGTATTGTATTGTAGTGTAGTGTATTGTTTTCTTCTTCTGCGTTCATTGGCTGGAACTCCTATGTACACTTGTGGGTGTTTTTTTGTACGAGTCTTTTTACATTTAGTCAAGTTTTGACTAAATGTTTTAACATAGAGGGGGAATCGAGACGAGGGTCGTGGTGTATGTGTGTGTGTGTGTGTGTGTGCGTGTGTGTGTGTGTGTGTGTGTGTCTGTGTGTGTGTGTGTGTGTGTGTGTGTGTGTAGAGCGATTCAGAGTAAACTACTGGACCGATCTTTATGACATTTTTCATGAGAGTTCCTGGGTATGATATCCCCGGACGTTCGTTTTTTTCATTTTTTCGATAAATGTCTTTGATTACGTCATATCCGGCATTTTGTAAAAGTTGAGGCGGCACTGTCACACCCTCATTTTTCAATCAAATTGATTGAAATTTTGGCCAAGCATTCTTCAACAGGCCGGACTTTGGTATTGCATTTCAGCTTGGAGGCTTAAAAATTAATTAATGACTTTGGTCATTAAAAATCAGAAAATTGTAATTAAAATTAATTTTTTATAAAATGATCCAAAATTACGTTTATCTTATTCTTCATTATTTTCTAATTCCAAAAACATATAAATATGTCATATTCGGATTATAAACAAGCTCTGAAAATTAAAAATATACAAATTATGATTACAACTAAATTTCCGAAATCGATTTAAAAACAATTTCATCTTATTCCATGTCCGTTCCTGATTCCAAAAACATATAGATATGATATGTTTGTTCAGAAAGTTAAAAAGAATAGAGATATAGAAAAGCGTGCTATCCTCCTCAACGCTACCGCTACCGCGCTTTTCTGGATTGTCAATTTCACTGCCTTTGCCACGAAAATTCAGTGCGTTCAGTTTCCTTCTGTGAGTTTGACTGAGCTTGACTAAATGTTGTATTTTTGCCTTACGCGACTTGTTTATATTTGTATTACCGTTTTTGCCCAATAGTGCAGTGTATGAACCCGAGCTTCAGTTCAGTTCCTTCCCCTCACCTTCCACAGTGAGTTGATAGGTGTCGGCATCCTCGCCGGCAGGGTTGGTGGCCACACAGGAATACTGGCCGCTGTCCGCCAGGTCGGCCCTGTGGATCACAAGCTCCGTGCCGCCCTCGCCAATGTCAAGGTTACGGTCCTGAAGGACGTTCAGCTCCTGGCCCTCCTTGTACCAGATGATGATGGGAGGGGGGACACCTCTCGCCGGACACTTGATGGTCACCGTGCCGTTTATGATGACCTTGTTGTCGTAGGTCACGCCCTGTGTGTCGATGGTTGGAGGCACTGTAGAACAGATCCGAAAGGGTATATAAAAGTTTACGTGGACAATTATGTGGGATTTTCGTAACCACTTTAGTGTGGTCTAATACTTTTCAATCCTGAAACGTATCGAGTTCTATTAAAAGCAGAAACAGGCCACACTAACTCACTATGTCTGTGTGTGTGTGTGTGTGTGTGTGTGTGTGTGTCTGTCAGTGTGTGTAAAAGAAAGACACACACACACACACACACACACACACACACACACACACACACACACACACACACACACACACACACACACACACACAAACTAAATAGAGAAGAAAAAGAAAGTCTCACCAAAGACATCAAGTTCAAAGTCGACAGAGTCATCTCCAGCACGGTTTCTTGCAGCACATCTACAACGAAAAAAGACGTTGCTTTTGCATGTTTGCTTGTCTGTTCACTGCTTTTTGGCTAAAATACTCTTGTAGTCAATACTTGTTCTCAACATTCAACAACTCAAACGCAAAAACAAACATTAAACAAGTCGCGTAAGGCGAAAATACAATATTTAGTCAAGTAGCTGTCGAACTCACAGAATGAAACTGAACGCAACGCAACGCAGCAAGACCGTATACTCGTAGCATCGTCACTCCACCGCCCGTGGCAAAGGCAGTGCCCGTGGAATTGACAAGAAGAGCGGGGTATTCGTTGCGCTGAGAGGGATAGCACGCTTTTCTGTACCTCTCTTCGTTTTAACTTTCTGAGCGTGTTTTTAATCCAAACATATCATATCTATATATTTTTGGAATCAGGAACCGACAAGGAATAAGATGAAAGTGTTTTTAAATTGATTTCGAAAAAAAAATTTTGATAATAATTTTTATATATTTAATTTTCAGAGCTTGTTTTTAATCCGAATATAACATATTTATATGTTTTTGGAATCAGCAAATGATGGAGAATAAGATAAACGTAAATTTGGATCGTTTTATAAATTTTTATTTTTTTTTACAATTTTCAGATTTTTAATGACCAAAGTCATTAATTAATTTTTAAGCCACCAAGCTGAAATGCAATACCGAACCCCGGGCTTCGTCGAAGAGTACTTGACCAAAATTTCAACCAATTTGGTTGAAAAATGAGGGCGTGACAGTGCCGCCTCAACTTTCACGAAAAGCCGGATATGACGTCATCAAAGACATTTATCAAAAAAATGAAAAAAACGTTCGGGGATTTCATACCCAGGAACTCTCATGTCAAATTTCATAAAGATCGGTCCAGTAGTTTAGTCTGAATCGCTCTACACACACACACACACACAGACACACAGACACACAGACACACAGACACACGCACATACACCACGACCCTCGTTTCGATTCCCCCTCGATGTTAAAATATTTAGTCAAAACTTGACTAAATATAAAAAAAGAACCTCTTTCAAAACCCATATCTCTATAACACTTAAATATTTGTTCTTTAGAATCCTAACTGACCATCTTCCTAAAGCAAAAAAAGTTGAGCTTGTCACTACCTCCCAGCAGAAAGCTAGCAGCAAGAAAAGTTGAGCTTGTCACTACCTCCCAGCAGAAAGCTAGCGTCAAGAAAAGTTGAGCTTGTCGCTACCTCCCAGCAGAAAGCTAGCGTCAAGAAAAGTTGAGCTTGTCACTACCTCCCAGCAGAAAGCTAGCAGCAAGAAAAGTTGAGCTTGTCGCAACCTCCCAGCAGAAAGCTAGCGTCAAGAAAAGTTGAGCTTGTCGCTACCTCCCAGCAGAAAGCTAGCAGCAAGAAAAGTTGAGCTTGTCGCTACCTCCCAGCAGAAAGCTAGCAGCAAGAAAAGTTGAGCTTGTCACTACCTCCCAGCAGAAAGCTAGCAGCAAGAAAAGTTGAGCTTGTCACTACCTCCCAGCAGAAAGCTAGCAGCAAGAAAAGTTGAGCTTGTCACTACCTCCCAGCAGAAAGCTAGCAGCAAGAAAAGTTGAGCTTGTCACTACCTCCCAGCAGAAAGCTAGCGTCAAGAAAAGTTGAGCTTGTCACTACCTCCCAGCAGAAAGCTAGCAGCAAGAAAAGCTGCGCTTGTCGCTACCTCCCAGCAGAAAGCTAGCAGCAAGAAAAGTTGAGCTTGTCGCTACCTCCCAGCAGAAAGCTAGCGTCAAGAAAAGTTGAGCTTGTCACTACCTCCCAGCAGAAAGCTAGCAGCAAGAAAAGCTGCGCATCCCAAGTGTTAGTGGAATAAGCCACGTGCACTTCCGGCAGGATGACATACCTGTACAGCCCTCTGTCCTTGACCTGCACATTGTGAACTCGCAGCTGCCGGCCGTCACCGACGATCTCGTAGCGGCGGTTGTTGGTGGTGTCCAGGGGGACGTTGTTCCGGTACCACTGGATCTCTGGCTGCGGGTTGCCTGTCACGGGACAGTTGATGAGCGCCGTCTGGTCCTCTATCACCTCCGGGTTCTGCTCTAGCCCCTCTCTGGTGATCCGAGGAGGAACTGCATGGATGGATGGATAAGTTGTTCAATTAAGGCCCATAGGAAGGTGTGTGAATGCAAGAAGAAGACAGTGGAACCCCCCTTTTAAGACCTCCAAAAATCAGAGAAAATCAGGTCTTAAAAAGGAGGAAGTCTTAAAATGGGGGTAATTTTACTGAGGTTATGAACAGAAAGTCAGAAAAAAAACAGGGTCTTAAAAGGGAGGAAGTCTTAAATTGGGGGGGGTCTTAAAAGGGGGGTTCCACTGTACATGCAAAGAAACCAAAACAAGCATTCGTTATCAAGTAAAGCCTGAAAGCCTGTTCTTAACTGGGCGAAGTTGACTACACGAAGTATACTTCGCGAAATGGCCGCATGAAGCTTTAGCACTGAGTTTCCGTTAAGTTTTGGAAGTGGACTTCGGGCTCAATTAAGGACCCCCTTCAGCGGAACTGCAGAGGAGAAAGTACAGTGGTGATGAAAGGACACCCTTGGGACCAGCCAAAAGTGTCCCTACATTGCAGGTGGCCTTTCATGACAGGTATACTTTGGTAGAGATAATATAAACAGGGACAAGAGAAGGTGTCCTATTAAGGGAGGTGTCCTCTCATGGGAGGGTCCACACATTGCAGGTATACTGCTGTATCTATGTGGCAAGGCAGTATATTTTGACTTATAACTTCATTTGTTTGTGTCCTTTAAAAGAATAATCTTTTCATGTGCCTGTGCAGGAATCAGTTGCCTGCTTATTATTTGTTAAAATATGCTTCATTGAAGTGCCTATTGTTTGTATGGCAAGTTTTCATTGGCTTATGAAAACTGTACTCTCATTGGCAGTTTTGTAGCCAATGTTGGCTTGGAAGAATACTTTTTTTAGTGTGAACTAAGCTCACTGCATTTTTGGTATGCTGTCACCTGTCAGTGTCATTGCATTGTTAGCTGTTACCACCTGAAGTCAACCTGTCTGTACAAGGCTCCTTTTGCTGTTTTGGTAAGTTAGATCGTGCTAGTATGAATGCTTTACTTTAGATTATAGATTGACTTAAATGAATTGAATGACAGGACTGTTGAATGAAATTGTTTTATTATAAGTGTATGCCAGTTTAGTTAGTTCAGTTTGAATGCTTTGGAATTCAGTTGGAAAGAAGGAATGTGAACATAAACTAGTTTGGAGCCAGCTTCTTTATTTTTGATGGCGTTCATGTTGTTCATAAGTTACTTTCTATTTGAATAATGTGTCTAGGGAAATGTCATTCTAAATTGTTACTGAAAGAAGGCACATGATGTATTTTTATTATTGGAATCTTCTTCTTCTTCTACGTTCCCGGGTTATTGGAAACAAAGAGTTGGCTTGTGTAATACCTGAGTTTGATATTTATTTTCATTGTCTACATATATGATGTGCACATAGTAATAATTGATGTAATACTTGTAGGCCAGACTGAGGAGTGAAAAACCCTCATAACTACGACTGCAGTATTTTTGAGGTATGCGATATTTATTATTGCAGTGTGACATTCTTTATTTAAGAATGGAGTTCATGTTAAATTATTCTCAGCATGTCAGATTCACATGTTGATGTTGTAAATTGGTTGCATTGTATACATATAATATTTACGTGTATGCCATTTTGTATGATTTCTCAGTGAAGCAATGTTGCTGAACTAAATGGAATATTTGATGTATATGTATACTTGTGAGAGCCGTAAATTGTTTTAATGTTAATGTGAATCAAATGAGGTAAACTATTTTATTGATTTACAATCTTAGAACTTTATTGTACTGGAACACCATGTTTTCATTATTTTATTTACATGTGTTTCAGGGTTTTTTCATGCGATTCTTTATGGTGAATAAAAAGCGAAGTCGGATTACCACACCGCCTTGTCCGAGTGCGAGACCGTTACATCAATAGTGGAACCCACTTTTTCAAGACCAACACTGACACTGGTGGAACACCTCTGGACGCTGATCAAACTCATCCCTTCTACCCACCAACACTTTTTCCTGCACCAGCAACTCGATAAGAACGCTGTCTCTTTGTTCAAATAATCTTTATTCAAACAAAGAGACAGCGTTCTTATCGATGACCACGGTTAGATAAATGAGGTGAAAGGTTCTTTCTACAGTGCACGCGTTTCATTTGCGGCCATCTTTGATCTAGAGCTTTCAAGGAGTAATGTCCCTTGACTAAACTGTCTATTTGCAGGAATAGATTGTAATCAGTTAGCAACAACAAAAGAAAGAGAAACAAAAAACATCCAAATTCCTCACCCAATATTTCGGCGTTGAAAACCTTCTCTGCTTCTCCAGCAATGTTCTCCGCCCTGCAGATGTATCTCCGGGCGTCTTCCGTCGTGGTCTGACGAATGAGCAACGTCCATCCCTCGTTCTCCAAGATATGCTTGCTGCTGTTGCCTCTGATTGGTGCTTCCTCCTTGAACCATGTGACCCTGGGTAGCGGAATTCCGAAGGCCGGGCAGTTGAGGCGAAGGTCGTTTCCTGCCACAGTCTCCACTGCCTCTACTGTGCTGGGATCATCGACGGATGGGGGAACTGTTTGATTAGAAATCAATAGGAAAGTTCGAATGAGACCTTGACTATTTGAGGATACTGTGGGAAACGCCGATGGAACATCAGTGGCTGTGATATGACTACTCAAAACAGCGTATTACTATCAGGCATTGAAACATATCTGTAACTTTTGACAAAACAATACGTTACGTTCACAGAGATTTTGACCCTGCGAAATATAATATCTGTATTGTTTTGTCAATAATTAAACGTTCCAAAAACATACCTTTCTTGTTGTTTGATTCTGAATTTTGGAATATTGGCAGTCTCTTTGTTTTTGGATTACTGTCTAACTTTTCTTCTTTTTTTTAACTACCTAGTTCTGACCTTTTTGTTAGAGCACATGTTTACTTGGACACATATTGAAAGTTAACAGCCTTGCTACTTTCTCCGCAAAGTGAGAATTGGTTGTTGAATTAATTCCACAGCCGACACCTGAATGTCAATCTGTAAAGTTTGTTTCAAGAAACAAAAAATCCTCTCTGCATGGAAAGCAGTCATGCTGATGAATTTTAGTACGAGTCCACAAGGAATGTTGCTCTTACCCCATGTAAAACTTAGGCCGAACTGAATTGGTTTAAACGATGATTAACACGAGAAGGAAGGTTGCTCTTACCCCATGTAAAACTTAGGCCGAACTGAATTGGTTTACACGATGATTAACACAAGAAGGAAGGTTGCTCTTACCCCATGTAAAACTTAGGCCGAACTGAATTGGTTTAAACGATGATTAACACGAGAAGGAAGGTTGCTCTTACCCCATGTAAAACTTAGGCCGAACTGAATTGGTTTAAACGATGATTAACACAAGAAGGAAGGTTGCTCTTACCCCATGTAAAACTTAGGCCGAACTGAATTGGTTTACACGATGATTAACACAAGAAGGAAGGTTGCTCTTACCCCATGTAGAACTTAGGCCGAACTGAATTGGTTTAAACGATGATTAACACAAGAAGGAATGTTGCTCTTACCCCATGTAAAACTTAGGCCGAACTGAATTGGTTTAAACGATGATTAACACAAGAAGGAAGGTTGCTCTTACCCCATGTAAAACTTAGGCCGAACTGAATTGGTTTAAACGATGATCACGAGAAGGAAGGTTGCTCTTACCCCATGTAGAACTTAGGCCGAACTGAATTGGTTTAAACGATGATCACGAGAAGGAAGGTTGCTCTTACCCCATGTAGAACTTAGGCCGAACTGAATTGGTTTAAACGATGATCACGAGAAGGAAGGTTGCTCTTACCCCATGTAGAACTTAGGCCGAACTGAATTGGTTTAAACGATGATCACGAGAAGGAAGGTTGCTCTTACCCCATGTAGAACTTAGGCCGAACTGAATTGGTTTAAACGATGATTAACACGAGAAGGTTGCTCTTACCCCATGTAAAACTTAGGCCGAACCGAATTGGTTTAAACGATGATTAACACAAGAAGGAAGGTTGCTCTTACCCCATGTAGAACTTAGGCCGAACTGAATTGGTTTAAACGATGATTAACACAAGAAGGAAGGTTGCTCTTACCCCATGTAGAACTTAGGCCGAACTGAATTGGTTTAAACGATGATTAACACGAGAAGGAAGGTTGCTCTTACCCCATGTAAAACTTAGGCCGAACTGAATTGGTTTAAACGATGATTAACACAAGAAGGAATGTTGCTCTTACCCCATGTAAAACTTAGGCCGAACTGAATTGGTTTAAACGATGATTAACACGAGAAGGAAGGTTGCTCTTACCCCATGTAAAACTTAGGCCGAACTGAATTGGTTTAAACGATGATTAACACGAGAAGGAAGGTTGCTCTTACCCCATGTAGAACTTAGGCCGAACTGAATTGGTTTAAACGATGATTAACACAAGAAGGAAGGTTGCTCTTACCCCATGTAGAACTTAGGCCGAACTGAATTGGTTTAAACGATGATTAACACAAGAAGGAAGGTTGCTCTTACCCCATGTAGAACTTAGGCCGAACTGAATTGGTTTAAACGATGATTAACACGAGAAGGAAGGTTGCTCTTACCCCATGTAGAACTTAGGCCGAACTGAATTGGTTTAAACGATGATTAACACGAGAAGGAAGGTTGCTCTTACCCCATGTAGAACTTAGGCCGAACTTCTTCTTCTTCTTCTTCTGCGTTCGTGGGCTGAAACTCCCACGTACACTCGTGTTTTTGCACGAGTGGAATTTTACGTGTATGACCGTTTTTACCCCGCCATTTAGGCAGCCATACGCCGCTTTTGGAGGAAGCATGCTGGGTATTTTCGTGTTTCTATAACCCACCGAACTCTGACATGGATTACAGGATCTTTTTCGTGCGCACTTGGTCTTGTGCTTGCGTGTACACACGAAGGGGGATAAGCCACTAGCAGGTCTGCACATAAGTTGACCTGGGAGATCGGAAAAATCTCCACACTTAACCCACCAGGCGGCCGCGGCCGGGATTCGAACCCTCGACCTTCCGCTTTGGAGGCCGACGTCTTACCACCACGCCACAACGCCCGTCAGGCCGAACTGAATTGGTTTAAACGATGATTAACACGAGAAGGAAGGTTGGTCGGTTGGTTATTATTGTTTATTGTCTCTTCAACATTTTAATGATATTCGAGACCGATGCGAGAAAGAAGGTACCTAACTGAGAGAAAAAAAACATCCATAATGTAACAAGGTAAATATTTCACTAACCATAAACATCCAAATCAAAATCCTTGGCAACTTCCCCGGCAACGCTTTCTCCGATGCATGTGTAGCGGCCCCTGTCTATGATCCTGGCGCTGAGGACTTCCAGACGACGACCTTCAACCAGTAACCTCAAATTTGGGTCAAGGTCGACGGAGAGGGGTTCACCGTCCTTGAGCCAGTTGACGCGTGGAGGAGGTTTCCCAGTAACAGGACAATTGATGTAAATGGGTTGGCCCATAATCACCGACTGGTTAGATGGTGAGGCAGAATCTCCATCTATACTTGGAGGCACTGGAAAGAGAGAGGATGGAAGATTTAAATACAGGCTATAATGGCTATAAGCACATTTGTTTGTAAAACTTTCATACACAACCACTATCAATAAACTTGAAAATGAAAGCTTTCAGTGTTCACAATGAAAGGAAATGCTGAAGAAAACAAAACAATTACACAGATCAGCAAAACCATGAATCCAGCATTAAAAATCAAATCAGAAACAAAGAAAAGCTAACTGTAACATGAAAGGATAGACTTGGAAACCAGTATTACTGAACTTTTAAGACACCATTCAACACTCTGGAGAGAAAGTCAAAGTATCGATTGAACTAAACACAGGCAAGCAAGATCAGCCACACACTAGCAATCCAAACAACGAAGAGATCAAATTCTCACCTTGTACTTCCAGATCAAAGTCCTTATGCACCTCTCCTGCAACATTCTCCGCTATACATCTGTAGCGTGCTTCATCCCCCAGCTGGGCTTGTGTGATGGTGAGCAACCGCCCGTCATCCCTCACATAAACCCTCCGGCCAAGGTCACGTTCTGTCAAGGGCACGTTGTCCTTGTACCAGGTCATCACTGGTGGAGGGTCCGTCTCCATGGAAACGGGACAGGTCAAGGTCACAGTGTTGTTGATGATGACCTTGGGATTGTCAGGGTCATCGAGGCCATCTGGCTCTGTCAGCTTTGGTGGGACTGGTAGACACATTCAACAGAATTATTTGTCAATAATAAAGAGACCAGCCTTGTTGTCCGTGTGTCTGAATGCAAGTGTCTGATGGAGAGAGTAAGAAACAGATGAAAGAAGAAATAAAAGACAGTTCTTGTTTTGAAACTCAGTCTTATAAAACAAAAAATTCGCAAACACTGAAAGCAAACTACTTTTACTAGAAAAAAAATTTGTAATAAAAAGCACGTCAAGATTTAAGCACATACACACATGAGAGACATGGCTGAGCCCACCAGAGAAAATATCTAGCAAAGGCTGGGAGGCAGACAACAATGTATGACCTTTCGACCAAGTATCTACGACCCGCTTGTTCAGCCAACTACATGAGAGATCCCTCACTACATTTCAAGCCAGCATC
This sequence comes from Littorina saxatilis, assembly GCF_037325665.1. Taxonomy (NCBI): domain Eukaryota; kingdom Metazoa; phylum Mollusca; class Gastropoda; order Littorinimorpha; family Littorinidae; genus Littorina; species Littorina saxatilis. Next base: position 26,218,697 of record NC_090259.1, read on the forward strand.
TTCATCAAGAGTAAATGTAACCCTCCACCACGGAATGAGTCGCTTGTCACCAATATGCTCTACCAAGTAGTGAACTCCGTTTTACTTTACGAGTTATAAGCCTGTGAATGAGGTAACTCTCAAAATGTCGGTTCTGAGAAAAAGAGCCCCAAACAATTTTGACCTTACCCAGTCCTGTTTCCTTAGCAACCAGCTCATTGGCCAAGTATTTTTGGTCTAACCAATAGAAATTACACAGTTTGAAAGTCAGAACAAAGACCTTTCCATTAATGTGTGTATCGACGGGTCCATTTGAAGTTTTACAGGGCAATTGTTGGGTGAAAGTGCCTTTTTGGGGGACGCTACATCTCACAAAAAACGCATGGGTAGGGTGCTTCAAAATCGTTTTATTCAACTTTTAAGGCATTTTCAGCTTATTAGGTGATAGATGTGGGTAGAAAAGAGACCGAAGAATAACTTTGTAGGGAAATCTCAAAATTGATATCTGTCACCCCCTGGATGTGTCACAACCCGAATTTTTAGAGATGCAGAAGAAGCTAAAATAGGCTTTTGTACATAGACGAAATGATGTAATTGTTATATTTTGGAGTGTATATAATAATTGTGCTATTTGCAACACAAAGTATTGGAGTCCAAACACTATTGTGGAATGTATGCGGGTTGGTTTGAGGTGCGTTATGCCTGTAACATCGCATATGTTGCAAGGTAGTGTCCGAATCGTGGAACGGGCTATAGTCACCCGGCAACGCGCGGTGAACAAACCAGGTCAAGCTGCAGAAAACAAAAGTTTGCTAATATGTGTTGGGCACAGTAGTGCAAATTAAATAATGTTCATTTCACCTGGTAGGGTAATATAATGTAATGCATAAATTATATTATCGCGTATCTATAGGCTATTTAGCAAGTAAAGGAATTAATATAGTTCTAGGTCAGCGGTGTACGAATACACGTTGGCACCCCGTCAACGAAATAGGCCCGGTTTTGAGTTAGTACTACCCGTGAGAGACAACGGTACGGTCGCAGACGTATTGGCGGCGCGAGTGCTCGCATCACCCGGCGGTTGTAAGTTGAGCTTGTGTTATTGACTTGGCGGGTGAATTATTGTTTTCGTATTGCTGTGGCTGGGTAGATGTCGTTGTCTAATGTTTGTTTTGTTTGTGTTTACGTTTGGTATAGTTGTAATATTGTGGGACACGGTGAATGTAAGACATGTTATATCCGTGGGAATTTGCACGGGAAGGATAAGGATGACATCGACCGGTCCATTACAACATTCGTATAGAGTGCCTCGGGATATATATATTAATGCATGTCTGGAAGTGATATATGGTGAACGTTACAGTGGAATAATATGTGTGTAATTATTTGCATATAATTATTAAATATTCGTTCACATGGAAAAATCACATATTATTCAAGATGGCGGCCGACATCCCGACAACTTTAGTATACTTATAGTATGGATCATGTTGTGTTATATCTTCATATTATAGTGTGTAATAATATGCGGGGATGTACCATACCTGTGCAGGGATATGGGTTTTGCGACATGCAATCGTGGTCATGTAATGTAATGTTAAAGTTGGATACCACAATCTAACAGTGTACGTTTGTCCAGTTATTTGTAACATATCACATGGCGTATGTGGTCATGATAAAGACAATAAGTTTATAGGTTGAAGCGAACTATAAATATTATTGTAAAGCCCCGTTTTATAGCTAATGCATTAAATAATTATCCTTTTCCATATATGGTTGCCTGGTGTAATATTCGATCTTGATGTCCATCGGTATTATGCGCAAAGAGGTTGCATTACCGATGAGCACTAACACAACCATCGATACACGCCAGGTAGCTAGGGATGGTGTTGTTCAGTATTAACGTGCTGTTTTATTATATGCAGTTGGCCGGAGAGAACGGAGGAGGGACGTATGATTACGTGAAGGCGTTAAGACTGGACAGTGGGGACGCTATCGGAAGGTGACTGCGGTTCACAGTGACGCATGAAGTGCGACATGGGTCACTCCGACAAGAAGGTTCCACACAGAGTGTACGCGGGACCAACAGAAGACGGCAAGAGGAAGGGGTTTGGTCAGCTCTACAATTGCCTAGGAATCTGGGGAACAGATCTGAAGGATGGAGCTGGGGACGACGAGCTTAGGCAGTCGGGGACCTTTCTAGTGGGTCAGACTCAGGAAGCTGCGGCAGTCTGAGGAGGGAAGGACATATAAGGCCTTGGTGGGCGTTGTGTATCCCTAAAAAGCTAAGTACCCTGTCGCTGTTAAAGTATGTGTCTGTGTTCGTGTGATTTGGTGATGCAACATTATTGAGCGCCGGATACGAACAGACTATAGAACCAGGGGGGGTGTTTAGGACTGGAGTTCCAGTATATTTTCATGTGAATTCATGTGTTGTCAATGTTTGTAGTATTTGTATGTGTTACCCGTTAAATGTGTGGATGTTATGTGTATAAATTTGTGTTTATTATATAAAGCTTATAAGTTACATGTGGTTCCTTTAGTCTTTTTATACATAGTGACGTCTGTCTCCACTTGTAATCTTTCTTGGGTGTGCGTTGAGTGAATGAGTTGGGTGTTTGCGTGTGCTCCCAAGATTGCTCAATCTTGAGGGGATAAGCCGTCACGTGTCAATGGTGGAGATGCCGGGGACCCTGAGTGATATGCTTTCGAGGCGAAGCTCTAGGACCCTTTAGATTTTTTTTGTTTTGGAACCAAATTTGTTTTGTTGTTGTTGTGTTCGTTTGTGTTGGTGATATAGTTTGTTTGTGGTGTTTGTTGGTTTGTGTGAGGTAGTGAGTGACCGTTTGATTTGAAAGGGTGCGATTTGGACATCCCGTGGGTAGGTTGAAAGGGACTGGAAGGTGTTGAGTTTCTTGGCCACATAGGATTTATCTTTAGTCCATTCCGGTAAAGTCAGACGGCGCCACTGAAGCAGATCTAACTAGCAAATACGCAGGTATTCTATATTCGGATTTTGTTCAAGTAAAGTTTCATTCCGATATTGCGCTAAGGCGATGTGGCTATTGATTGTCGTGAAGTACAACCAAATTCCAATAACTTACGCGGGTTTTGTCCGATTTCTCGGTGATCTTCGGTACGTAGTTGTGACGGTTTCCTTTCGCGTGCATGCACAATTTTTTCAAGTGGTGCAGCGTTTTATCTAAAATGGCGACGGGAGGTGATGGAGTGGATTCTCCGGTGTCAGGGCGACTTAGGTCACAGGACGAGGCGACTGATAGTTTAACCGGATTAGTTCCATCTGAACTCATGAAGAAGGGGAGTCCATCGCGTACTACCAGAAGTTCATGAACTTAGGAACGCAGAGGGAGTTGAAGGGAGATAGTCTTCGAGCATTCGCCGAAACTAAGATAAAGGAGATAGAAGACGCGCGGGCCAACAAGGAGAGGTTGGGTTTAGAGAAGAAGAAATTGGCGATGGAGGAAAGGAAACTGGAAGAAGCACGGGTGGAAGCTCAGAAGCAACGCGAGTTCGAGGAGAGTAAAGCCCAGAAGCGACGCTGACTTCGTGAGTCGGGTTGTTATTGATATATAGTGTGCTCACTGTTGGTAGTTACCGTTAGTTCGAGCTGGTGATGGAGGTGTGTCACAACCCGAGTTTTTAGAGATGCAGACGAAGTTAAAATAGAATGTTGTACATGGACGAAATGATGTAATTGTTATATTTTGGAGTGTATATAATAATTGTGCTATTTGCAACACAAAGTATTGGAGTCCAAACACTATTGTGGAATGTATGCGGGTTGGTTTGAGGTGCGTTATGCCTGTAACATCGCATATGTTGCAAGGTAGTGTCCGAATCGTGGAACGGGCTATAGTCACCCGGCAACGCGCGGTGAACAAACCAGGTCAAGCTGCAGAAAACAAAAGTTTGCTAATATGTGTTGGGCACAGTAGTGCAAATTAAATAATGTTCATTTCACCGGGTAAGGTAATATAATGTAATGCATAAATTATATTATCGCGTATCTATAGGCTATTTAGCGAGTAAAGGAATTAATATAGTTCTAGGTCAGCGGTGTACGAATACACGTTGGCACCCCGTCAACGAAATAGGCCCGGTTTTGAGTTAGTACTACCCGTGAGAGACAACGGTACGGTCGCAGACGTATTGGCGGCGCGAGTGCTCGCATCACCCGGCGGTTGTAAGTTGAGCTTGTGTTATTGACTTGGCGGGTGAATTATTGTTTTCGTATTGCTGTGGCTGGGTAGATGTCGTTGTCTAATGTTTGTTTTGTTTGTGTTTACGTTTGGTATAGTTGTAATATTGTGGGACACGGTGAATGTAAGACATGTTATATCCGTGGGAATTTGCACGGGAAGGATAAGGATGACATCGACCGGTCCATTACAACATTCGTATAGAGTGCCTCGGGATATATATATTAATGCATGTCTGGAAGTGATATATGGTGAACGTTACAGTGGAATAATATGTGTGTAATTATTTGCATATAATTATTAAATATTCGTTCACATGGAAAAATCACATATTATTCAAGATGGCGGCCGACATCCCGACAACTTTAGTATACTTATAGTATGGATCATGTTGTGTTATATCTTCATATTATAGTGTGTAATAATATGCGGGGATGTACCATACCTGTGCAGGGATATGGGTTTTGCGACATGCAATCGTGGTCATGTAATGTAATGTTAAAGTTGGATACCACAATCTAACAGTGTACGTTTGTCCAGTTATTTGTAACATATCACATGGCGTATATGGTCATGATAAAGACAATAAGTTTATAGGTTGAAGCGAACTATAAATATTATTGTAAAGCCCCGTTTTATAGCTAATGCATTAAATAATTATCCTTTTCCATATATGGTTGCCTGGTGTAATATTCGATCTTGATGTCCATCGGTATTATGCGCAAAGAGGTTGCATTACCGATGAGCACTAACACAACCATCGATACACGCCAGGTAGCTAGGGATGGTGTTGTTCAGTATTAACGTGCTGTTTTATTATATGCAGTTGGCCGGAGAGAACGGAGGAGGGACGTATGATTACGTGAAGGCGTTAAGACTGGACAGTGGGGACGCTATCGGAAGGTGACTGCGGTTCACAGTGACGCATGAAGTGCGACATGGGTCACTCCGACAAGAAGGTTCCACACAGAGTGTACGCGGGACCAACAGAAGACGGCAAGAGGAAGGGGTTTGGTCAGCTCTACAATTGCCTAGGAATCTGGGGAACAGCTCTGAAGGATGGAGCTGGGGACGACGAGCTTAGGCAGTCGGGGACCTTTCTAGTGGGTCAGACTCAGGAAGCTGCGGCAGTCTGAGGAGGGAAGGACATATAAGGCCTTGGTGGGCGTTGTGTATCCCTAAAAAGCTAAGTACCCTGTCGCTGTTAAAGTATGTGTCTGTGTTCGTGTGATTTGGTGATGCAACATTATTGAGCGCCGGATACGAACAGACTATAGAACCAGGGGGGGTGTTTAGGACTGGAGTTCCAGTATAATTTCATGTGAATTCATGTGTTGTCAATGTTTGTAGTATTTGTATGTGTTACCCGTTAAATGTGTGGATGTTATGTGTATAAATTTGTGTTTATTATATAAAGCTTATAAGTTACATGTGGTTCCTTTAGTCTTTTTATACATAGTGACGTCTGTCTCCACTTGTAATCTTTCTTGGGTGTGCGTTGAGTGAATGAGTTGGGTGTTTGCGTGTGCTCCCAAGATTGCTCAATCTTGAGGGGATAAGCCGTCACGTGTCAGGATGTATATTGGTTCTAGCCCAGAACCGCGCGTGGTGACAAGCGACTCATTCCGTGGTGGAGGGTCACAAATTATTCACACTACTACTTCCACTTACCCAGAACCTTGAGGTCCACAACGTGCGATACATTTCCCGCCACGTTTCTGGCCAGGCACCTGTAGGCTCCGGAATCCTCAGCCTCGGTGTCGTCAATTTCCAACGACCCGTCGTCAAGGACCTTGACCCCTAGCTCGCTGCCGGTGAGAGGGACACCATTCTTGGTCCACACGATGCGAGGGCGAGGCGAGCCTTCTGCAGGGCATGGCAAGATGACGGGGTTGCGTTCCACAACCTCTGTGTATTCTGGCAGCGTTGTTGGAATTCTGGGTGGTGCTGGAAAGAACCAGGCTTGAACTTTTAAGTTTCTTTTTCAGCACTAATTTTTTTCGTTTTTTTCCGAGTAAGTTGTGTTGTCGGTGTTGTTGTTGTTATTGTGTGTTTGTGTGTTTGTGTGTTTGTGTGTTTTTGTGTGTATGTGTGTGTATGTGTGTGTGTGTGTGTTTGTGTGTTTTTGTGTGTATGTGTGTGTATGTGTGTGTGTGTGTGTGTGTGTGTGTGTGTGTGTGTGTGTGTGTGTGCGTGCGTGCCTGGGTGCGTGTGTGTGTATTTGCATCTTCCATGCAAACTTTCACCAGCAAGCTTTTGAGAATTTGAATTACTCCCTCTCACCATGAACAGTCAGTCGCATGTTGCGAGATTCTTCTCCAGCAGGATTGGTGGCAGTGCACGTGTACTCTCCAGCGTCTGTCAGCCTTGCCGCCTCAATCGCTAACGTGCCCCCTTCGCCGACATAATAACCTCGCTCCGTGTCTGAGGGGTCAAAGATGACGCCGTCCTTGCGCCAAGAGATTCTGGGGAATGGGTCGCCCGCGGCCTCACAGGCTAGGATGACAGGCTTGCCTTGCAGGACTGTGATTTCCGCTTCACCTGGCGCTATGCTGGGCGTGACTGCAAAAGGAAAGTATGGCAGTTAGCAAAACTGTAAGTACAACAATGCTACAGACTACCGATTTCACTTTAGGCATCAAGACTCAGGCAGAATTAAGGTTTCTTCTTCTTCGTTCATGGGCTGAAACTCCCACATTCACTCATGTTTTAGCACAAGTGGATTTTTACGTGTATGACCATTTTTACCCCGCCATTCGGGCAGCATACGCCGATTTCGGGGGAAGAATCCTGGGTATTTTCGTGTTTCTATAATCCACCGAACTCTGACATGGATTATAGGATCTTTTCCGTGCGCACCAAGTCTTGGTCTTGTGCTTGCGTGTACACACGAAGGGGGATAAGGCACTAGCAGGTCTGCACATAAGTTGACCTGGGAGATCGGAAAAATCTCCACCCTGAACCCACCAGGCGGCAGCGGCCGGGATTTGAACTCAAGACCTTCCGATTAGGGGGCAGATGACTTACCCCCACGCCACTGCGCCCGTCAACTTAAGGTTTCAATTGTGAACACCTTTTCTACAGATATAATACTCACTGTAGACAATAAGAGTGTTGACTTTGGTCACATTGCCGGCTGTGTTGGAGGCAATACACTCATAAATGGCCTTGTCTTCAACACGAGCGCCCTGAATGTACAGGCCGGAATCCTGCATCTGGAACCGTCGTGACCGCGGAACAAAGGGAGAGAAGTTCTGGCGCCACTGAACGACGGGGCGAGGAATGCCAGACACTTCACAGGGCAGCAGGATATTTTCCCCTTGCAACACTTCAAACTTTTCGTTTTCTGCACCACTCAGTTGAGGACCCACTGAAATAGAAAGGAGGAACGCACTTAGGACAAATGTTGAAAAAGTTCAACTCAAATCAAGTAAAGCGTTATCACAATTTTCCTATTCAAAAATATTCTCGTTTCCACTACTGAACACCGTCAAAGTGACTCAGCAGAAGTGCAGTGTCATCTTCCGAGGGTAACCTACCGCAACGACCCGACATCCCTCCCTGGAGCGTCTGTAAAAACGACAAGTCTGGCAGCGGAACGACATTCAGATGTGGATGGAGCAGTGAGTGTAGGGACGGGGCGGCGTGAGAGCACAGCGGAACAAGGAACAGGTGTAAGGGAGAAGAAAAAAAATTAAATAAAATAAAAATCGCGTTTCTCTTACAGTGCACTGAGATTCTTTACCATGGCAGTGAAATAAGTTGTGCACAGCATGAACCAAATAAGGAAGAATAATCTGAACAGTATCAAGAAAACTCTCTAACTTTGAACTTTCATAGAAAAAAAGCCCAATTTTCATTCCTAAAACATGAAGATGTTGATTTTTGTCGTACAACTCTCAAACACAAAAGTCTTACAGAATATAGTATATTTTATGACCCAAGGTTGGGAATTCATACTGAAATTCTTACCCTGGACAAAGAGATACATGTCCTTCTCCACCTCCCCGGCAACATTATTGGCAACACACTTGTATCCCGCAGTATCCCGAGGATCTGCTGAAAATATTTCCAGGCTGCCATCTTGTCGCACGAAGTAGTGCACATCCACTGGCGAGATGGGGTTACCGTCCTTGAACCAGTTGAAGCTGGGCGGGGGGTCACCCTCAACTTTGCAGGGCAACACGATCCCACGACCTTGAGTCACTGTGAAGTTTCGACGACGGTCAACCTCACTGGCCTGGCTCAGCTTGGGGGGAACTGTTAGAAAACAATGGAAATTATTTTAATTATGATCAAGCAATCACGTTTAGACTCTCTCAGGCGCATTTTCAACCTGTGTTGACAGTATCCCTCTCTCTCAGTACAACTGTATATGTTATTACTCATGCTGTAAGGGAAGTGCTATATCAATGAGCTAGTGGTAGTAGCAGTAGTAGTATGACATTATTCACTGCAATGATGAAAATGAAATTCTTTCTTCCAAAAGTAATTTTTAGACCAGTCTCGCACACCTTCCATTGTGGTGCTGGTTGTTTTCATAGTTCAAAGCTCCTCACTTTCAACAAATTGCCTCAATGCATTCAGATAAGTAAAACCAAAAAAGCATATATATATCGGCAGCATACAGCTACTTAAAGGCTGCCATATTCGTAGCGTTCATTAATTAACTAATTAAATAGGACTATATGTCAGCCTTTAACATACCCCTTGTGTAAACAATAAAGGCTCTGTTGTTTCTGAGCTGGTTTAACTAACTAACTAGGGGTCCTTAATGTCCTCACAGGAAATTTTCCTTTTGGGGACATGAGTTGATGATACGCTAAAAGGCTGGTAAAAGTAAGGACGAGGGGAGGACGACCGGGTGGGTAAGAGTGATGATGATACGCTAAAAGGCTGGTAAAAGTAAGGACGAGGGGAGGACGACCGGGTGGGTAAGAGTGATGATGATACGCTAAAAGGCTGGTAAAAGTAAGGACGAGGGGAGGACGACCGGGTGGGTAAGAGTGATGATGATACGCTAAAAGGCTGGTAAAAGTAAGGACGAGGGGAGGACGACCGGGTGGGTAAGAGTGATGATGATACGCTAAAAGGCTGGTAAAAGTAAGGACGAGGGGAGGACGACCGGGTGGGTAAGAGTGATGATGATACGCTAAAAGGCTGGTAAAAGTAAGGACGAGGGGAGGACGACCGGGTGGGTAAGAGTGATGATGATACGTTAAAAGGCTGGTAAAAGTAAGGACGAGGGGAGGACGACCGGGTGGGTAAGAGTGATGATGATACGCTAAAAGGCTGGTAAAAGTAAGGACGAGGGGAGGACGACCGGGTGGGTAAGAGTGATGATGAGAAAAGTTTGTTAAAAAGTGTCAGTTCTTTAGCTACGCAATATAATTTTTGTTGGTTTGGGTTAGAACCCAGTGTCTTCAAAAGCGCTGGGGGTATGGGATTTTAAAAGAATATGTTTATTTTCGAAAAAGATTCTTTATAAAAAGGGATACAATTTCAGAGTTTAATTAAAATCAAAGCTGTGAAATTGTATCAACCGTTCATTTAAATTCTATAATAACTCTGACAGGGAGTTGTGCTGCTCTTACCTAGGCCTTTTTTCCCCTCTGGGTCAACCACAGCCTGCTTCTTCCTTAGCTTATGAAAAAAATAATAATTTGACCATCACTACTACATTGGTCCCTGCAATGTGAGGCCCCTCCGATGAGAGGACACTTGCCTAGTAATGTGACAGAAATATACCTGTTATCAAAGGTCACCAGCAACAAAGGAACACTTTTGGCTGGTCCAAAGGGTGTCCTTTCATCACAGGTACAGTGGAACCCCCTTTTAAGACCCCCAATTTAAGACTCCCTCCTTTTCAAGACCTTGTTTGATCAAACTTTTTGTTCATAGTCTCTGTAAAAGTATCCCCATTTTAAGACTCCCTCCTTTTTGAGGCCCAATTTTCTCAGATTTTTGGAGGTCTTAAAATGTGGGTTTGACTGTATCACTGTATGGTAGCTGTTCCTCACCCAAGACGTCCACGTTGATGATGTAGGTTTCGTTTCCACCGATGTTGCTGGCGACACACTGGTACTCTCCATCATCCTCCTTCCGGGCGTCTTGAATCACCAGGTTCCCCGCTGACCTCAGCCTGACCCGCTGCGTCTGCTGCAGTCGCTGACCCTTGCGTTGCCACGACAGCGTGGGAGTGGGTTTCCCCAGCAACACAACACACTCCAACTCTGCCGTCTCCCCAGCGACGACCTTGACGAAGGGGTAGGTGTAGGCGATGAGCGGCCGCACTGCAAAAATAAAGGTGAACATTTTGTCCTGAGAAATTAAAAATGGTTTCTTTTCAAGTACAGTGGAACCCCCCTTTTAAGACCCCCCAATTTAAGACTCCCTCCTTTTTAAGACCTTGTTTTCTCAGACTTTCTGTTCATAACCTCTGTAAAATTACCCCCATTTTAAGACTCCCTCCTTTTTAAGACCCGATTTTCTCAGATTTTTGGAGGTCTTAAAAGGGGGGTTCCACTGTAACTGTGTAATGTCTTCTTCACTGTTGACATGAATATGATCCTGACAAGGTAGACCTCTTCAGGCAGTTGTAAAAAAGATTGTGCTAAAAAATATTTTTACAAAATACCTGTTTTGTTTGTTGTTTCAGGTTTTCTTGTCTTTAATAGCCACCTTTGTGTGAATTTCTCTCTTCTCAAGTTAAAACACACACAAACACAAGGTCTTCTTTACTTGCAATCAAGCACAATGATCTGCACGTTACTGCCAAGGTGTTCCAAAAACCTCACCCAAACATTAATCTTTGCAGGAGCAGGGCATCTGAGGACAACAACCTACAGCTAACAGAAACAGCCTTCACAATTTAAGGGTAGGCACTAGTGTTAACAATGATTTTTTTGTGTTTCATAACTCTTGAGTCCATTTTTTTCTCAGAATTAAAGTCTTCAGTCCATCTCCTGAGAGAAAAAAAAGTAAGTTAAAGACAAAACTGACCGATGCCAGTGACGCTGACGAAGGCAGATGCGTCCGTTTTGCCGAATGGGTTCTCTGCCACACAGGTGTACATTCCTTCGTCCTCAGGCCTGATGTCTGCACACACAAACAAGAACAAGCCATGCAACTCAGCTTGGCATGAACACAACCTGGACTTGATAGCTTGTGAATCTTCAGCCATATGAAAAGTATCCACAAATACCTGAAGTTTACAAGTAAAACTTCTTACGTCCACTGTGCAGTAAATACTGGACAGCCCTTTTTATTTAACCTTGATGTGTTATTAAGCACTTTGTGAGAACTGCAACACGCATGCATGTCGGCGTGCGCATACACTCTCTATCTTGCTCACGCACACACACACATACACACTACCTCTCTATTTCTCACTCTCTCTTGCTCACTCACACACACACACACACACACACACACACACACACACACACACACACACACACACACACACACACACACTCTCTCTCTCACTCTCTTGCTCACTCACTCACACTCACACACACACACTCACACACTCTCTCTCTGTGTCTTACTCTCTTGCTCACACATACACACACACTCTCTCTAGCTCACTCACACACACACACACACACACACAAATACACACATGCACAAACACACACACACTCTCTCTGTGTATTTCTACCTCTCTCCCTCCCTCTATGCAACTCTGACCTGCGATGGCGAGTTCTCCAGTCGGCTGCTGTTGCAACCTGCGGTTGGTAGCCAAAGGTCGACCGTCACTGCGGCGCCAGCTGATCTTTGGTGGCGGCATGCCAAGTGCACGGCAAGGTAGAGTGCCGTTTCCTTCAATGTCGATGCCAACGTTGGTGGGTGGCTCCGTTATTTGTGGAGGAGCTGCGAATGTAGATAACATGGACACACAAATATGAAAACACAATCCATAAATCTTTTCTATAGCAAATTCCTGCCACAATTTCCTATCATTATAATGTAGAATTCTTCAAATCTTAAATTTTTAGATGTTGAAATTAGCCAAACACTGTTCACCCAGATAGTTTATCATACTATATTTAGCCCAACCTTTGAAAAACAAACTTCTTGCAGCAAATATCAGCATCTACACAGCAGCTCAAATGTGACACTTGGACAAGAAGGACATATCTTCTACTGTTCACTGTGTCCCAGTCTGTACTGTAGTACATCAACCTTAAAATGTTTGATTGCCATACTCTATCCATAATACCGCTTGTCACACAGAAAAATAGACCCGATTGGTATTCAAAGCGCTCGTAAGCTCTCGCAAACTTCAGAGTATAGCAAAGCATGTGGCACAGCGATCTCGCGCGAGCTGTAAAAGCTGAGGTTCGAAGTTCTCGTGACGTTCAAAGGATAACAAAGCGTGTCTCGCGGATATCTCGCAAGAGCTGCTCAGATACCGAAAAGGTCTATTGTGAAACAAAACATAACAAGAAATTCCTCCGATAGGAACTACACCCCCGTCAAAGGGAAATAACCTTCTCAGTTGGTGGCAGTGAGAATGGTTATTTCCCTTTGACCAACGGGGGTGTCCGTCTATACCAGGCCTTGTATCATTTTAATCCACCAATAACTCCCTAACCGTGTGTTTGACTGGTCCCAATTTTTGTAAGGACCGTCTCAGGAATGTATAGAACCTGTTCACCAAGTTTGGTGACGATCGGTCCGTTCATTCTTGAGATCTACTTGCGAACACAAACACATCGAGTGAAACCTATACACACCCCTATACCGGGGGTGTAAAAACCAATCACCAATCATCTAACATCTTTCAACCAGAGCAAACACCCAATCAAAACAGGACTTACATCCCACCTCCAGGTTGACTGTGGCCGAGTCCGTACCAGCGTCGTTTGTCGCCACACACTTGTAAGCTCCTGCATCCGAGTTTTGGATGTTGTCGATTATCAGCTCGCCGTTGCGTCGCACTTGAACGTTGTAAGCCGTCTGCAACTGAACATGCCATCAAATATGTTAGAGATTTCATAACTTCTGCCCCCTTACCTGACAGCCTAGAGGACACATCAAAAGTCAACAAGACTCCAGTGTTGTGCAAGTGATTCACACTTTGTTGTACATGCTCAGAAAGAGAGATAAAGTTGGGGGAGTAAGGAATTTCAACCAAATAAATCAGGAGGAGAGTGGGGTTAATTCAATTGCAGAAAAAAATGTGAATATTCACACAAAAGTCAAGAAATTCAACACAAAATGTAACCAAAACAAGAAGAGCAAACGCTCGATCGAGTCACTTTCGCAGTTCTGAATATTATATGAGGCATCAGATGGACAGGAAGAAATTGCTATTCACAACACAATACAGATGTAAATAATTTGATGTAAAGAATAATCCTATAAAGTTTGAATCAAATCCGATGAATAGTTTCAGAGATATGATATTTCAATTTTTTTCCTTCAAGACATACCTGTGACCTTGAAAAAGGTCAAAGGTCACCAAAGCAGACGTCAAAGTGTAGAGGTCACTGGGAGTCACGTTCACATAAAATTTGAGCCCGGTCACTTTTATAGTTTCCGAGAAAAGCCCAACGTTAAGTTGTGTGTTGCCGAACAGAAAAGGCTAGTTATCTCCCTTGTTTTTCTGATAACGTTCGTAAAAGGCTACAGATGTAAATACTTTGATGTAAAGAATAATCCTACAAAGTTTCAATCACATCCGATGAACTTTGTCAAAGATATAAAATGTCTAATTTTTCCTTTGACGCTGACCTGTGACCTTGAAAAAGGTCAAAGGTCAACGAAACCATCGTTAAAGTGTAGAGGTCATTGGAGGTCACGACTAAACAAAATATGAGCCCGATCGCTTTGATAGTTTCCGAGAGAAGTCCAACGTTAAGGTGGTGTCTACGGACGGCCGGCCGGACGGCCGGCCGGACAGACTAACACTGACCGATTACATAGAGTCACTTTTTCTCAAGTGACTCAAAAACCATAAAAAGTAAAGGCATTTGCAGGTCATTTTTCACCTGAAGCAAAGACGTTTTTAGTTCACCCCAAAAGCAAACAAACGACAGAACCTCAAACTGCAACTTTCAGTGAAAACCAGCCAGCAACAAGTCAAAAGAGAAAGAAACAAAAACCAACTCCAGAACAATTTACACAGCAAACAGTTGTCAGCTGCTTGATACCTCTACTGTGGATGGTCTTCTGCGTCGGTCTACCTGTGATACAACACAACACCATCACTACACAATCATGTAAATGGTCTACTTTAAACACTGACATAAGGGCGGGGATGTAGCTCAGTCGGTAGCGCGCTGGATTTGTATTCAGTTGGCCGCTGTCAGCGTGAGTTCGTCCCCACGTTCGGCGAGAGATTTATTTCTCAGAGTCAACTTTGTGTGCAGACTCTCCTCGGTGTCCGAACACCCCCGTGTGTACACGCAAGCACAAGACCAAGTGCGCACGAAAAAGATCCTGTAATCCATGTCAGAGTTCGGTGGGTTATAGAAACACGAACATACCCAGCATGCTTCCTCCGAAAGCGGCGTATGGCTGCCTAAATGGCAGGGTAAAAACGGTCATACACGTAAAATTCCACTCGTGCAAAACACGTGTGTACGTGGGAGTTTCAGCCCACGAACGCAGAAGAAGAACACTGACATAGATAGACAATGTTGGGAAGTAACTGTCAGGGTTTTTGTGGCCTGTGGAAGAGTTGCATTCCTTGAAGGTGGTGCAAGCTGTGCTATATATATATATATAGCTCTGTGGGAATTGCCAGTGAAAACACTTTTACATTGTGAATACAAGCTGCCCACGTGTCCTCACACAATAAACCCACATGACAGTCGTTCCACATGTTCTTGTCCTACAGCAAATGACAGACTGAGAACAAGTAAAATTGACAGAAAATTGCAAAACAGTACATTTGACGCAAAGCAAGTGATGACAAGCCCCATGATTTTTATTATTATTTGACCAAACAATTTCCAGTTCAGCTTGGTATATCTCGAGACTGGGTGACACTTAGTCAGAGCTGCCTGCTTGTTATCTTTTTATCTTGTCATTATCATTTATATATTAACACCAGATTGTTGAACAAAATTTTTTCATCCACTTACAGTGGAGCCATTTGGAAAGTATGAACGTCAAGATGCAAAAACCTTGGCATTGTAGTACGTACACAACACTGGACCTTACCATTCTATCTGAGCGATACCAGGTGATGTTAGGTGTAGGAATTCCTTCGGCAATGCAGCGCAACCGAGCACGGTCGCCCACAGCAACCAGAAGTCGGCGCTCATATTCGCGAATCTTTGGACCCTCTGGAAATGACAATCACAAGGTCAGAGAGAAACAAATCTCAACAGCAACTACGAATCAAGCCAATTGAATCAGCAAAAAATCGGCATCCAGTCAGAAAGTGTCAAGAAAAAAAACCAGTCTGAAAGAAGCAAATCCAAAAACATCAAACACACATGAAAAACTTATATAATTAGTACAAGCATGCAACCAAGCACACCCTGTTGAACCAAACAAATAAATAACCAAGTAAACAAAACAAAAAAACACAAAACAAGAAGGGCAAAGCCCATACGACTCACATGCTTTACACATTTTTCCTACCAAAATACATGTGACCTTGACCCAAGGTCAAGGTCATCCAAGGTCATGCAACACAAAGCTGTTAATTCAAGACATAGGAAGTACAATGGTGCTTATTGGCTCTTTCTACCATGAGATATGGTCACTTTTAGTGGTTCACTACCTTATTTTGGTCACATTTCATAAGGGTCAAAGTGACCTTGACCTTGATCATATGTGACCAAATGTGTCTCATGATGAAAGCATAACATGTGCCCCACATAATTTTTAAGTTTGAAACAGTTATCTTCCATAGTTCAGGGTCAAGGTCACTTCAAAATATGTATACAATCCAACTTTGAAGAGCTCCTGTGACCTTGACCTTGAAGCAAGGTAAACCAAACTGGTATCAAAAGATGGGGCTTACTTTGCCCTATATATCATATATAGGTGAGGTATTGAATCTCAAAAACTTCAGAGAAAATGTGAAAAATGTGAAAAATAGCTGTTTTTTAGGCAACATTTATGGCCCCTGCGACCTTGACCTTGAAGCAAGGTCAAGATGCTATGTATGTTTTTTGGGGCCTTGTCATCATACACCATCTTGCCAAATTTGGTACTGATAGACTGAATAGTGTCCAAGAAATATCCAACGTTAAAGTTTTCCGGACGGACGGACGGACGGACGGACGACTCGGGTGAGTACATAGACTCACTTTTGCTTCGCATGTGAGTCAAAAAACCACAAACAATCTAACACAACCAAACAAACAAAGTATAAAAAGTACGACTGTCATAACAAAAGCAAGACTGACCAATGAACACAAGAGTGCCATAAGAGTAGTCCTCCCCTGCCTCGTTGGAGGCGACGCACTGGTACTTCCCCTCATCCGATTGCTGCAGGTTGCTGATGGAGAGTTCTCCACCCTTGATAGAAAAACGTTGGCTGGGGATCATGATGCGATTGTTGCGTTGCCATAGAAATCGCGGCATGGGATGGCCTCCGCCCTGGCAGGAGAAGTTACGCGTGGATCCCAGCACAAAGGTTTGCTCACCCGGGAACACTTGTGATACAGGTCGCACTGAAAAATGAGAAAACGGTCAATGTGTTTCCTGAGCAGTGAACAGTAGAAGAAAATTGTTTCCTAAATGTAATTCTAACAAGCTAACAAGCATACCATGCATGCTTTATTCATTTTACTACGTAACCCCGTAGAGTTTGGTAATCGTTCCGGCATCCTGATAGCTGCCCAAGAGTCCCTTTCTATACTACTGGAATATTATCTGCGCTTAATGTTTTAGCTCAGCGTCTTGCAAATACAGGGCTCATTGGAAAGTGAGATTGCTCCGTTACTTAGCTTGAAGACAACAGCGACAATCTTAAAAATACAAATAAATCTATGTCAGGTCCAGCAAAAAAGTTTGCTCAGTTGGAAACGCTTGCAATGTAGGCTGCACTGTAATATGAGATTCACTGTTCCCTTCCAGTCCCTGTGTATTCACTCATCCCCACACAGCTGCAAAAAGAAACAAGCAACAAACAAATCAAGCAAGCTATGCGGGGACAACAGTTTTCATAAAGTAACTCAGAGACACCTATTTACCTTGAATTCTGAGGGAAATAGTTTCCTTGGTGGAGCCACCCTCATTAGACGCTTCACAGTGGTAAAGTCCTTCATCAGTCGACTCAACGTCTCTGTCGACAAAAGACAAAGCAATGAAGTTTCAATGTGAACCGTGATGCAGTTGACAGCTCAAAATTAAAACTGTAACACCACATGCACAAGCTTTCAGTTACAGACCAACCAACCCTGGGGCCCGCCTCTCAAGAACAACTATACCTGCCTACAGCAAGCCCAAAGGATCCGTGACAAACTTTTTATCTCAATACAATTCACATTACCATACAACCATCTGTCTTTAACAAGCCCTTTTGGTTTGTCTCTTGGGTGGTGGTTATAAACAAGTTCCACTGTACTATTGCGACAGGGAGACTAATGCATCACCCTTCACAGCACGGTCTCGAATAGCAGCTAGCATCTGCTGAAGGGACATTAAACTCCAAAAACCAACCAACCAACCCTTCACAGCAGACTCTCTGCAGAGTTGTCTGCTGGCCTCAACGGCTTGAGCATGGGCTATTTATAGTAGAACGACATTTCTTGTACATCAGTCGTCGGTTATAGACACCTGTGAATTGTAGAGTTGTGATTGTGATGGGGTCTGGCTGCTGCTGTCTCCTTGTATGCTCTGGGGAACCTTTGTGTACCCGTAGCAGTTTTTGTAGAGCTAAGAATTTAGCTCTAAAATCTCAATCCTGTTTGAATAGCTTTCCCTCCAAAGGTGATTGTTGTGCTTCGGGCACTCAGTTACACAGTCACATGTGTATGTACCAACGTCACTCTCACCTTATGATAAGAGAACCATTGTTGTACTGTTGTAAGCGTGGCTGACGTCTAGGGTCTCGGCGAGACTCAAGCAAGATATCCCCTCGTCTCTCCGACCGCACGCTTTTGATCACTCCGAGCCGTCGGCCTTGACCTTTCTTCGTCCAAGTCATGTTGTATGCCACCTGGCTGTAAGCCACGCAGGTCAACACGGCCGTATCCCCCGGCAACACGGAGATGTTGGCGGGAGGAACAATCACTGGCGGAGGGTCTGGTAAGAGAAAATAATAAAAAAAATATCATTGTCATTGGTTTCAACAAGATTTTACTCAATTACCTGTCCATTTTTCTGTATAAGTTTACACAATAGACATGTCTTGTGTTTGTATAGCAAGCAACGGGCGC
>NC_090259.1:26237446-26249946 GCF_037325665.1 Littorina saxatilis
ACGGGCGCAGTGGTGTGGTGGTAAGATGTCGGCCTCCTAATCGGGAGGTCGTGAGTTCGAATCCCGGTCGCTGCCGCCTGGTGGGTTCAGAGTGGAGATTTTTTTCCGATCTCCCAGGTCAACTTATGTGCAGACCTGCTAGTGACTTAACCCCCTTCGTGTGTACACGCAAGCACAAGACCAAGTGCGCACGGAAAAGATCCTGTAATCCATGTCAGAGTTCGGTGGGTTATAGAAACACGAAAATACCCAGCATACCTCCCCCAAAATCGGCGTATGCTGCCTGAATGGCGGGGTAAAAACGGTCATACACGTACAACTCCACTTGAGTGAACGTGGGAGTCTAAGCCCATGAACGAAGAAGAAAAAGAAGAAGTATAGCAAGCAAATGTTGTTACATACACACTCATTTAGAGATCATACAAATCGAACAGGATGTTTCGTTCACTTACTTGTGCATTTTATTACACACGAGGCATGTCTTGTGTTCGTAGCAAGCAAATGCTGTTACACATACCCTCATTGAAAAGAGCTTACAAATTTACAATTGTGGGGTGTTCATAATTTGTTTCAATAAAATGCTTTCTCAATTTTCCATAAAAACAATCACAATAGCCTTTGTAAAGTGTGTTGATTGTGACTGAAGAACTAGGCTAGAACTTTCTTTGCTCTTTCTGGGTTGTACTTTGTATGCTAAATTGGCAATCCTTTATTTTACCTTTGTTGGAACTTAATGACTAAGCAATTTTGTTCATTGAAAAGAGCATACAAATTTACAATAAAAGCAAAATAGAAACAGGTTGCAAAATAGTGACCTTTTATCTGAAACTTGAGTAACTTATTCCATGACTAGCTTGGTCTCTTGTACTGTACTAAGCATCATCTTTCCATTCTGCCATTGGTACTTAAATGCAGAGATGCATTATAAACAAAATTGCTTAGTCATTAGGTTCCAATAAAGTTAAAATAAAGGATTGCCAATTTAGCATACAAAGTACAACCCAGAAAGAGCAAAGAAAGTTCTAGCCTAGTTCTTCAGTCACAATCAACACAGTTAGTTTACAAAGGCTATTGTGATTGTTTTTATGGAAAATTGAGAAAGCATTTTATTGAGAAATTATGGACACCCCCCCCCTCCCCACTCACAGACACACATTCTTTAGACAGTGAAAAATGTAAATGAAAATAATAAAAAATAAACAAATATGAAAAAAAACGGTCTTAAAGTTAAAAGGAGGTAAAATTACATTGGTTATGAACAGAAACCCTGAAAAGACACAGTCTTAAAAAGGAGAGTCTTAATTTGGGGGTTTGAAAAGGCGGGATTCCACTTGTTTGTTTGTTTGTTTGCTTAACGCCCAGCCGACCACGAAGGGCCATATCAGGGCGGTGCTGCTTTGACATATAACGTGCGCCACACACAAGACAGAAGTCGCAGCACAGGCTTCATGTCTCACCCAGTCACATTATTCTGACACCGGACCAACCAGTCCTAGCACTAACCCCATAATGCCAGACGCCAGGCGGAGCAGCCACTAGATTGCCAATTTTAAAGTCTTAGGTATGACCCGGCCGGGGTTTGAACCCACGACCTCCCGATCACGGGGCGGACGCCTTACCACTAGGCCAACCGTGCCGATCGGGATTCCACTGTCTTCCTCAATAAAATAACAATGAAAGAGAATGAAAGGGTCAATAGTAGTGACACTGACCGCTGATGTCCAAGAAAGAGCGCGCAGTGCGAGACCCAGCTACATTGGTGGCGTTGCAGACGTAATCTCCTTCAGAGTAGGTGCTGGCCCTTGGAACCTCTAGTGTCACATTGGCAGAGTCACTGAGAAGGACAGGAGGAAAATCTGATAGGGTTCACTTCATAAATCAATTATATAAGTATATAAGTTCATTGTTTTATTTGATACAGCGTTTGTGTTTATGAAGTGTTCGTGTTTTTGAAAGTTGTTGTGCAAAGACTGAGTGCACTTTGGTGTACATACACACAAATACACACACTTTAACCCCTTCACTGCCACAGTGGTAGTAACTTATCCGAATGGTCTATGGGAAAGAACTGTGTTTAGAACCCCTACAAGTACTTGGACTGTGGTTACCTCCCATTTAGTTTTCAGAAATGTCCTGAAATGTTGTTGACACAAATCCCACGTATGAGATACGGTTATGGGCGTACAATAAACAGAAAATGACCACGTATTACATACGGGGTGGGCAGTGAAGGGGTTAATAAGCAAAACACATACACACAGAGATTTGAAAAAAGTGCAGGTACACACACAGAATACACACAAACACACACCTGAAGCAACAGCACATACGCACATTCACACACAACACAACTGAACACACACACCCCTGAAGCAAAACACACAGACACATTCAAAACATATACACTTGAAGAAAAACGCACACACCACACACACACTTAAAACAAAGCACACAAACTCACAACACACATACACAAACCTCAAACACACACACACACACACACACACACACACACACACACACCCCCCTCAAAACTGCCCTACATACACAGCTAGATCCCCCTCAAACACACACACACACCCTCAAACACACACACCCTCAAACTCATCCTCAGGCCTGGGAATGAGTAAAAGTGGTTTGGGCGTACTGACGGGAAAATTGTGCGTTTTAAGCATTTTTAAGGGCACAATTAGAAAAGGATTTCGTCGTATTTACGACGAAAGGTGTATCATTCCCAGGCCTGCACCCTACACACACATCCCCCCCCCCTTAACCCCACCCTACACACCCTACAAACCCCAACCCACATTCACACAGGACAGCAACACCAACCTAAAGAAGAGGTCATAGCCTTGCTGCTTGCCGTCTCGGAACCACAGGATGGTGTAAGGCACCAGGCTCTGCACCTGACAGGTCAGCACTGCCGTCTGGTCGTAGAAGCCCCGTGTTATGTCAGGCATGAAGACGTTGGGTGCTCTCGGTGCTTCGGGGCTGATGGCTGTTGGCGTGATTCGCTGAAGGGCGTAGCCTTTGGAGTCTGTGCCTTTCACCTGGTGTAGGTCGGTTTATTTGAAAAATGGTTTAAAATGTTTGTAATCACGTTGAAAAGTATGTACAAAGTTCTTGATCACATTGTTTGGTGTTGTGTTTATTTTATTATACTTTTCTCAAATGCCTTTTCACTTTCAATGTATTATTAAAGGAGTGGCTGAGCTACAGAGATTCAAAATAAATAGGGTCACCAAATAAAAACACCCGGTGCACTTATACAAACTCTGCGAAACAGTGACACAAAAAAGGCACAAGCTTTAAAATCACACACATTTTCACATTATAAATCAAAAAACAAAAAAGGTATGTTGTTGGAACGTTTAATTATTGACAAAACAAAATGTTAGGTTCACAGATATACCGACCCAGCGGTCTTAAGTGCACAGACAAACAATTATTAGACAAAACTTATCTGACAAAATGTTCAGCCGCTTGCAGGGAAGACACAAGCGAGGCAATGATAAAAAATTATTTTGTTTCCCATTATAAATTCTTCCCGCACATATTCGTTATGCAATTCATCACCATGGGATTACCAAAGGCCAATGATTTTCCCACTATAAATTCATTCCCCCGAATGTCCATTATGCAATTCATCACCGGTGGGACTACCCAAGGACAATGTTTGCCCACTATAAATTCTTCCCCCAACATGTCCGTTATGCAATTCATCACCATGGGATTACCAAAGGCCAATGATTTTCCCACTATAAATTCTTCCCCCAACATGTCCGTTACGCAATTCATCACCGGTGGGACTACCCAAGGGCAATGATTTTCCAACTATAAATTCATTCCCCCGAATGTCCATTATGCAATTCATCACCGGTGGGACTACCCAAGGACAATGTTTTCCCACTATAAATTCATCCCCCCAAATGTCTATTATGCAATTCATCACCCGTGGGACTACCCAAGGACAATGTTTTCCCACTATAAATTCTTCCTGCACATATCCGTTATGCCACTGACCACCCACCTTGACGTAAAAGAACTGGTCAGGAGGAATGAAGGAGGTGACATTGTAGAGGGAGGCAATGTCCGGGTCCTGGTTCAGGGGGAACTTGGCGATGGGTCGTCCCTTCAGGTCAATCAACTCCAGAGACGTCAGCTGGGCCGGGTAGTCTACGTTTGTGGCGTTCACCAGCACATGGGTTGGAATACCTGTAACGGTTTATACAGTTTAACCCCCCTTTTAACACCTACACAAACATGAGAAAATCAGGCCTTTAAAAGGAGGGGGGTTAGTTTAGCTAATGGGGTCTATGTCGACCAAAAGAGTGGGATTCCCTGTAGGTGGAGTTCCTGGAGGGAGATACAGGGAATACCACAGGATTTAGTTCCTGTAGCGTGTCGCTGATATCGCTGAAAGTCACGTGATGCTTGGCGACATCGGTAGAATTTGATGTTTTTCAATCTTTTTTGATATTTCTTAGAAATTTGAGTATGGTTTGTAAGTTTTATTGAAAAACTCCACCATGTGGGATTCCCTGTATACAGGGAATCCCCCTCCAGGAACTCCACCTACAGGGAATCCCACTCTTTTGGTCGACATAGTCGCCATCAGCGTTAGTTTACAGAGGTTATGAACAGAACATCTGAAAAAGCAAGGTCTTAAAATGGGGGAAGTCTTACATTTTGTGGTCTTAAAAGGGGGGTTCCACTGTAGTCGTGAAATTCTTTTGCTTTTCAAAATGAAAATGGACTACAAACCTTGTACGTGTTCTTTTTACATTTAGTCAAGTTTTGACTAAATGTTTTAACATAGAGGGGGGGAATCGAGACGAGGGTCGTGGTGTATGTGTGTCTGTGTGTGTGTCTGTGCGTGCGTGTGTGTAGAGCGATTCAGAGTAAACTACTGGACCGATCTTTATGAAATTTTACATGAGAGTTCCTGGGTATGATATCCCCAGACGGTTTTTTTCATTTTTTGGTTAAACGTCTTTAATGACGTCATATCCGGCATTTTGTAAAAGTTGAGGCGGAACTGTCACACCCTCATTTTTCAATAAAATTGATTGAAATTTTGGCCAAGCAATCTTCGACAAAGGCCGGACTTTGGTATTGCATTTCAGCTTGGAGGCTTAAAAATTAATTTATGACTTTGGTCATTAAAAATCTGAAAATTGTAATTAAAATTAATTTTTTATAAAACGATCCAAAATTACATTGATCATATTCTTCATCATTTTCTGATTCCAAAAACATATAAGTATGTTATATGTGGATTAAAAACAAGCTCTGAAAATTAAAAATATAAAAATTATGATTAAAATTTAATTTCCGAAATTGATTTAAAAACAATTTCATCTTAATCCTTGTCCGTTCCTGATTCCAAAAACATATAGATATGATATGTTTCGATTAAAAACACGTTCAGAAAGTTAAAAAGAATAGAGATATAGAAAAGCGTGCTGTCCTCCTCAGCGCAACCGCTACCGCGCTTTTCTGGATTGTTAATGTCACTGCCTTTGCCACGAGCGGTGGACAGGTCTTGCGGAAAAAATGCAATGCATTCAGTTTCATTCTGTGAGTTCGACTGAGCTTGACTAAAATATATTAATGTTGTATTTTCGCCTTACGCGACTTGGTTTTTTGTTTTTTAGCTTGGGAGTGTGGTCTTAGTGCCTCAAACCCACTTCTCACCCCAATTTTGACTATGCTCGACTATTTGAACACAACTATAAACTATAAAAGGCAGGCCAGCATGCAGAAACAGGGACAGAATCAGAATGCTCTTGAAAAAAGGGACTAAAAGTGGGGGTTCCACTGTTCACAAAGACAAAAATAATACATTACCTTGCACCGGTCTGAGGTTTGTGGTGGAGAAATCACGCGTGGGATTTTTGGAGAAGCCAGTGGCAAAGTCGGTGGTGCTGAGACCAGTGATGCGTACAGAATGGGCGGAGGAGCTACCCACCCGGAACCTCCATGTTCCGGGCTCTGGATCCTTGACGTTGACGATCAGCACGTTCTTGATGCTCAGAAGTTCCTTCACTCCGGATGCCTCTGTGCGTCGTGTGCCTGCAAGTTCAGATCAGATGTTTAGTCTTACTGTTTGGCACCTGGCACTATGAATTCCTGTTCACAACTACTAACAGATTTACTAACAGATTTAAAGATGGTTGCTTCCCCAAGTGTCTGCACCGTAAATCCAACGTGACCATTTGCATGGGTGGGACTGAAAAATGTCATGAATCCTGAAAAATTTAAAGGGGGGGGGGGGGTCTGGGGGCCCCCAGACACTGCATTTGTATAATTAACAACCAAAAAAACGTCACCACAGACATTACGAATCCGGATTTCCGGCATATTTATGCATACACCATAACAAAATCCTGTGCTTTGCATTTGGTAAATAAACTGTTTGACTTGACTTGAATCCCACCCATGCATTCGCTTAGCCACTGAATTTTAAAAACAAACCTTTTCAGCCTTCACAAACAATGAGGGAAAATAACTAAGTTATTTCTAAACATCGTCTATTCACAAGACAGCACCCTTAATGATCATACAGATATATGTCTAAATGACATAGGGTGCTGACAGAACTGTGTATTAAACGTAGCAACTTTTCACCTTGCCAAACTGAACTTGGCTCTCATGTTTTGAGGGTTGAGCGCAATCACAGAATAAACTGACAGACCTGAGGGACATATGCAGCAAAATTCAGCTTGGCAACCCGCACTCAGCCCAGGCAAAATGTCCACGTTTCAACAGATGCAGTCTCACAAACACTCACTCACACACACACAAACGCACACACACACACACATGCACACACACACACACAGCAATGAAAACTTTAGAAAAAACATCAAATCTTACAGAAACACCACACACAAGATAGGCAAAGAAAACGGATCGGTATAGAGCTCATCGCAGTCGTCTACGGAAAGAAAGCAAGCAGTCTTACCCGACGGATCTTTGAGAACGATTCTTGGGTTTTCTCCGCTGACAGAGACGGTGAACTCCTGCAGGTTGCTATCAATGGGGACCTGTAGCACCTGTGTTGTGCCCACCTCTTCGTCAAGCGACAGCAGGTTGACTTTACGAGCTTGCACCGCTACGCGCACAAAGTTCAGCACCTGTACACGTAAATACACAGAGGGTGAAAACCAGAAGCTCACATGTGCCGTTAATGTTGCGTAAAAGAAAGTCACACAAACAGAAAACACAGAAATTATGTCTTTTGTCTCACAATTACAATTTTTGTGTGGGTTAAATTATACATTTTGAGGATGACAGTTGGTTGTTCATTTCAATGCTTCTTTTCTTCTCAGGTGCCTAAAAATCATTCCCACTTGTCACGCAATCATATGTCTATATTTAGAGCGCTTATCTCCCTTTGTTTTTAAGAGTTTTTACCTGTGGTTTCTGTGTTGTGAGAACAGATTTTCTGTTCAAAACCTTTGTAAATTTACCCCCAATTTTTAAGACCCTGCTTTTTAAGACCTGATTTTCTCAGATATTGTAGGTCTTAAAACTGTCGAGATATAACCTTGAACGGTTGAAAACGACGTTAAACACCAAATAAAGAAAGAATAAAGAAAGAAAGGTCTTAAAAAGGGGGGTTCCACTGGCTCACAGCTGAGTGATGTTTCTACACCATACAGCAGCTCATGAATAAAAGGATAGATACCAATTTGTTTTAAAAAGTGCATACATCATACCTGGTTAACCTGTGATTTCTTCAGGAGAAACACCTGGCCAGAGCTGGTGGCAGCTATCTCCTCGTAGGCACGGTAACCACGGTGAGTAACGTTGCCACAGTCACCAGTCAACACAAACACCACCTGGGAAAGAAAAGCCAACAGAAAACGCTCAAAATGTTAAATGTTTCAAAAATAACCGCTCAAGTTTTACGGTCATTTGTTAGCTTCTTTGTTTTGTTTTGTTTAGCTTGTCCTAGTTGTGTTCTTAGTTTCTTTTCATTCTTCTTTAGTTTATGGTTGGATTTGTTGTTGTAGAAATTCCTAAAAACAAATTCATTTCTTATTTTGTTCGTAGATTAACTGAAAAGTAATAATTTTTATAATGGGGAAGAATATATCAATTATCATGGATAGAGACAAATCTGACAAGCTCTAACATATCAGAAGTAATGGAGAAGAAAAAAACCCACATTGATTAACAAAGGGTGACAAAGGGCATGTTATATAAAACATCAGAAGTTGTGAAAGAAACAATTGAAAGTCAGAAGAGACTTTCTTCTGAGATTTGTTAAAATCTCTTAGCAGAGCAAAAGAGAGAGGAAACAAAAAAATGTGTCCCTTCACAGACAGCCCTATTGGGGAAATCAGACCCTCCTCGGACGGGACGAGTTTCACAAAGAGAATCTGCCCCGAAGGGAGAGTATCAACAGAGGAAACTAGTCCAGAGGAGGACCATTGTTTTACTACCATGACCTGAGACACGTGTTTTGACACTCATGTGTCTCATCAGTGCATATATATATATACAAGATGGGTCTGTAAATGAGACACCCTTAGTTGTTGAACTAAAACAACATGCCAAAGGTAAAGAGGTAATAGATGCGTCTTTGTCGAGAAACAAGATTCCAGCTGAAGCAGACAGGAAAGCGCGTACTATTGACATAAAAAACAAACACCGCTGCAGAACTTTTACATGTGTATACACTGAAAACATAAAAGTACACTCCACATGTCACTTGCTATAGCTATTTACTACCAGCTCATTGCACCAACTGGCCTCTTGTGTGGGTGGCTTAGTAAATTGGCAGCATGGGTAGGTGCAAAAATTCTCTTTCCCTCTCTCTCTCTCTCTCTCTCAGTCTCAATCTCATACACATGCACACACACAAAGTTGGCAAACACACACACACATGATGCTTACACAGATGCACACACACACTCACGTTCCACACTCACTAGACTTTGTGACACAATTTCACATATATAAATATCCTAACATCAGTCTCCTCCATATTCACAACCAACAATAGACAGGTCCATAATAGATTTAGCGCTAAAATCATGATGTATCTAACTTCTAAGTGACTGAACAGTACCAATTTAACCTTTAATTCAAACGATCCCTCACACCTACCTGACTTTGTTTTTGCTGAATGAGTTCTAGAACTTCTTCCGTCAGGTAAAAATCTTTGGACCTGGCATCGGTGAAGACGTAAATGAAGGAGTTGGGCAGTGAGACCTCCAGCGCCCTCTTGATGGCGCCGATACTCATCTCTGGACAATCGCCTCCCCCCTGCACGTACAGGTCGCGCAGTGCATCTTGGAACTTGTTGTGGTCTGTGGTCACAATGACTGGTCCCACCTCTGACAAAAAGAGAGAAAAAGAAATGCTCTATTGTAAGCTGAGAATAACTGTACTCAAAGTCAAAATGTTCACAAATTCCTCTTACTAATACTAGTCTTAGTCTTAAATACACACTTTCCCCGCAGTCTCATCGAATGCCCCCCCCCCCCCCCCCAAGCTGAGAATAACTCATTAACTGTCCTGAAAATGTTCACAAATTCCTCTTGACTCACACTGTCCCCGCAGTACGTCTCATCGAATGCCCCCTCCCCCCCCCCCCCCCCCTTTTTTTTTCAAAAGCCAATAACATTGACAAGACAAAACAAAATTGGGATCGGTAAATTAATAACATTTTTCTCAAGGATCAGCATCCTTTCTTCTTTTCTTTTTAATTTTTTACCCATCAGGCGCATGTGGCTTTTTAATTTTGTGTGTGTCTGTAACCCATGCGAGCCGGCGTGTCCAATATATATAGATGTCGGAGGAGAGTACTGAGTAACTTTCCTTGAAAAGTCTACATGATCGAGTTTTGTTCAAATTTTTTTTCTTCTGAAGGGTCACAAATAAGTTCTAGGGTCAGGAAGAAAAAACAAAGTTGGTTGGGGTACCCAAAACTCTGGCTGATTTTGTTGTTGATTTTCAGCTTGTTTCTGGCTGTTACCGTGGTTGTGTTTAGACATAACCAGGCAGTCATATATGCTGTTTGGCACGACAAAGCTCTTAGTCTTATTAAACGAAGCACCAAAGTGTTGAAATGCGACCCTTCCGAAACAACCACTGAACCAGCGTTCTTTCATATATATTCGTATAAAAAGAGAAGCAAACCATTGCAAGCAACGACAGCAATATGTGACTTCACAAGGCCATACCCGATCTGTGCCATGGTTTGAATCTGAGCTTCAGCAACAGTAAACCTGCTCTTGTGCATAATAAACCGTTCCTCCGTTGCACTGATTCGCGAACTTTTTATGACGATTTGAAAACTGGCCACCATTCTCTGTTTTTGACTTGGAAGCGGCCATTAAGCTAAGGGGAACAACTCTGACCACTGAATGCGGTTCCACTATAGCGCAGAGGTGTCCGTGCTTTCCTGAAGTCAGTGGAGCAGTATTCTCCGAAGTGGACATTTACAAAATAAATAAAATGTATGTAACAATTGGTTGCAACAGACTGAGTCTGATATGTCTGTTCTGATTCTGCTGCAACAACATTGAACAGTAACACAGCAAGTCACTGAGTTCTAGTATTCGGCTGAGTAGTCGCCGGTGCCACTGGCTGCCAGGTGACTGATAAAAGTTTGATTTCCATGTGCAGTTTCAATTACAACACCCCACAACGGGTAAGATGACCTACTTTTGAGTGTATTCAATACTGACATATTGGTGCACAGGTGATGGGCAGGGTGACCTCAGTTTCAGCGGGTATAACGTGACACATAAATCATCAGTTCGCTTATTAAACTCGGTCGAACAAGTTCAAGCCAGTCTCAATCCAGTTGTATACGACTGAGTATATCTTCTCAGTTGTGTTAGTGTTGCTTGGGTTTTCTTCCAGTCTACGAGGTTGCTAAAACCAGAATATAACAAGTAGCCCTGAACTGCAGCTACGAAAAACAAGTCACAAGTTGTTGTTCTCCATTGTTCGCTGAGGGGAAATTGCATTCCTTCATATTGCCTTTAAAATACTCCGGACAACTGGTGTCAACTCTCATTACGATAATAACACCCATTTTTAAGTTCAGCTGACAACTGGAATTTGGAAGACAAAGAAAACAAAGACTGACGTTAACATGTTAAGCGCGACCGCGTTCAATGACACACACACACCCAAAAATAAAATCACAAAACAGTCACACTGACACGCGCGCTCACACACATACACACGCACGCACGCACACACACACACACACACACACACACACACATATATATATACACGCATGCACTGATGCACGCATGCACGCACGCACGCACACACACACATACACGCATGCACACACACACGCACACACACACAAACGTTAAACACACACACACAAACACACCGCACACAATCGATCGTGTAAGGCGCTTGAGAGAAATATATTGATGTATAAGAGAATCAGTATTGGAGGTAGGCCGGGGAGGGGGGGGGGGGGTGAGGGGAGAGGGAAGCGTGTCAGAGTTTGAATGCACCAGGCACAACAGAAAAATAAGATTGTGTGCAAATCAGTACACAGACGGAGACACCTGTTGCTTCCCTGGTGGCTCATTTGGTAACATAAATTGGAAACGACATGCGAGGAAAGGGAGGTAAGTAGAGAAGTGCCAATGGGTTCAAAAAATTTTTGCTCGTGTCAACGTTAATTAGGAGTTGTTGCCCTGATTTAAACAAAACAAAACACAACACATATAGTTATTAATGCACACTTACACAGTCTGCAATAATAAACATGTGGTACGCACATCAAGTTCTGTCTTGCTGTTTGTCTGTCTGTCTGTCTGTCTGTCAGAGTGAAAAACGAGAGGACTGAACAATTACGTATCGAAAGAGTTTTTTGATTAATTGGGTCATGGGTGCAAATCTAGACCGGAAACAGAAATGGTATCCATGTCCAATCCCCGTCTTACCGTTGTTGCACGTACGACTAACATTTTGCCAGAAAAGCGTATAGCTGATTACACCAAAACGCACACACATGGCCCGTAGCGCCACTTTAGTCAAGTTCCTGCTAGCTTTCATTTGGAGAAAGCGACTCGAATTTTCTAGCAATAAGATATTAAATGAAAATGATAAATGAAGGCCAACAACAACAACAACAAATAATAATAACAACATAAAACGCCTCACGTCAAGCAAAAAAAAATGTATCTGTCTGCATTGCGTTACTGCACGAAACACCTTCCGCTGCGCAAATCATGCAGATATCTACTTAAAACCCCATTTCTGTTGGCACTGATAACACAGGGGCCCGGGTAGCTCAGGTGGTAGAGCGGCTGGACTTGTGATCGAAAGGTCGCTGGTTCGAATCCGGGCCGGGACGGACACAGGTCAACTTTATGTGCAGACCCAGAGACGGTATCCATCTCCCACCCCCGTGTCACCACAGTGGCACGTAAAAGACCTCGGTCATTCTGCCATAAGTGCAGATGGCTGATACCACCTAAACACGCATACACTTGTGTATCTCT
>NC_090259.1:26254946-26263315 GCF_037325665.1 Littorina saxatilis
CTCTCTCTCTCTCTCTCTCTCTCTCTCTCTTCTCTCTCTCTTCTCTCTCTCTCTCTCTCTCTCTCTCTCTCTCTCTCTCTCTCTCTCTCTCTCAGTCTCTCTCTCTCGCTGTGCATTGTATGTTCTGAACACATTTTTGTTGTACTATTGCTACATGTTCGATTGCTACCATCTTGTATTTATAATTACCTGCATAGTATGCTTTTAATTTTATGAATAACCACATAATGTATGCTCTTCATGCCTCATCTTCATCATCATCATTATCATCATCATCATCGTCATCATCATCATCATCGTCATCTTTATTATCACGTGCTGAAGTTTTCCGACCTCTTTTTGTTGGTTAACTTTTTAACTTTTTAATTTTTATTTTTTTAATTATATAATTGTGTGTCTATGCGTCCCAAGGACAGATTGTAAGAAAAGGCGTAGCCTTAAATCTTAATCCTTGTTAAATAAAGTTCAATTCAATTCAATTCTCTCTCTCTCTCTCTCTCTCTCTCTCTCTTTCTCTCTCTAGCTCTCTCTCTCTCTTTCTCTCTTTCTCTCTCTTTCTCTCTCTCCATCCCTTTCCATCCCTTTCTCTCTCTCTCACTCTCTCTTTCTCTCAGTCAGACTCTGTCTGTCTGTCTGTCTGTCCCTCTCACCCTTTAAATTCCTTCCTTTATCTATCTCAGTCTCTCTTGCACTAGAGCTCTCTCTAAAACAGTGTCAGCTTTAGTGAGCAGAAGACAATCATCAAGGCATTGATGAGGCCAAGGACAAACAGAGATGACTACCACACAATGTCCAGAGAGCAGCAAGTCAACCTCATCAGGCTGCGTACTGGCCACAACAGGCTCAATGCTCACATGAACCGAAAGTTCAAGCTGGCGCCATCACCAACCTGTGCCTGCGGTCAAGAAGACCAAACAGCGGAACACATCTTACAGCGATGTCCCTTACTAGATGAGGAACGAAAAGAAGTGTGGCCGTCACCAACTCCCTTGCAGACCAAACTATACGGCAGTCGACAGGAGTTGGAGAAAACGACAACATTTATCACCAGTGCTGGACTGATTGTGTAACCTCTGCGAACGCCAAGAAGAAGAGCTCTCTCTTTACCAGTCTGTCTGTCTGTCTCTCTCTCTCTCCCCCTCTCTATATTATAGTTTCTGGCGTTTCTGGCGCAGTTACTTTGGGGAATCCCATATTGTTCAACAAAAACACTCAAGAAACAACCGGAACAATTATGACGGCAGAGACCATTCTGTGTCAACCTTCAGCTCAAGTGTTTTTTCCGGTGCATGTCAAATCACGTGAAATTCTGGTTTCTGAAAAATTGGGTTTGTATTATGAAATACATTTAACTAACAATAATGAACGGTTCATAATAAAACTTTTTTTAAACTACTTCAAACAGTTATATATCTGCAGATGAAGGCAAATCAAAATGTTAAAGACAAATGCTTTATTGTTTAACTACAAAAACAAACAAACAAACTTTAATTCGATGTGGATTAAGCTTATTTCAGTTTAGATTAGTTAGTTCAGTTCCTCCCTTTCTCTTCTTTTGTATGTGTATGCGTGTGTCTCTCTCTCTGTTTCTCCAGCTCTCTCTTTTTCCCCCGTATCTAGTATTTATAGCTAGTTAACCGGCTGGTTGTATTTATAGCTAGTTGACCGGCTGGTTGTATTTATAGCTAGTTGACCGGCTGGTTGTATTTATAGCTAGTTGACCGGCTGGTTGTATTTATAGCTAGTTGACCGGCTGGTTGTATTTATAGGTAGTTGACCGGCTGGTTGTATTTATAGGTAGTTGACCAGCTGGTTGTATTTATAGCTAGTTGACCGGCTGGTTGTATTTATAGCTAGTTGACCGGCTGGTTGTATTTATAGCTAGTTGACCGGCTGGTTGTATTTATAGCTAGTTGACCGGCTGGTTGTATTTATAGCTAGTTGACCGGCTGGTTGTATTTATAGCTAGTTGACCGGCTGGTTGTGTTTATAGCTATTTGACAAGGCCGGGGCTGGCTGGTTGAGGTGAGGTGGTTGACTACGTGAGTGACAGGTTGTGGTAAGCCACTTGGCTAGTTGACCGTTTGCCATGCTGGTTGACAGGCTAGTTAGTTGCTGATAGCAGGTTCAACATCTGGCAAGCTGGCCTGTTTGGCTTTCAAGTTTCTGGCTGGTCGAGTAGTCGCTTGTTTGTTCTACGAGTATACAGAATCTTGTTCTTACTCCTTCCTCTTCTTCGTGTCAGTCTAACTTTCTGCTTCCTTGTGGGAGTTGGGTAGGTACAGCTATCACATACGGAGGAGGTACGGTAACGTAAGAATGACATATGTTCCCTTTGGGACCGTAAAGAAATAATAAATATTTTCCGATAGGCTAATCCGGCCGCAGTTTTCCAGAAATTGCATTCCCTCGTTGCTTCCCTGCTGTTTCAAATTGGAATCGTCAGATTACGAAATACGCGTGGCACGAAGACTTCAGAAAACAGACACAAGTAGGCCTACATGCAGCCACGCTTGACTGTTATCTTAACCCATACATTCTTCGCTTAAAGTGACGTCTACCGCTTTTACAAATTGTTTCCTATTGATGTGGAGCGAAAAGAGGCATAGCCGCTTTCAATGCTTTACGGAATATAAGTGTTCAAGTCCGTCTTGTCCAAGAACAGCACTTTAAATCAAACCCGGGACGGGGCAGTCGAAGAAGATGCAAAGTATAAATGCGTAATGGAAGCAGCTGGATATGTTGGTTGTTGAGGATGTTAGCTGTTGTAAATTTCGATTGTTGTTGGTCGTGCTGCTAACGTCAAGAAGAAGAAGATCATCGGTTGTGTGGCGATAAAAAAAATAATAAAAAAAAGACGGCAAGACAATAATTGTGGCCATTTCTGCGATTTCTGGCGTTGTTGGCTTAAGCTTTTGATTGGGTGCACGTGGGGTAAAAGTAAGACAAAATGTGCACATTTCACGCCCAAATTCTAAAAGTTCGAAGTTATCAGTGCTAGCAAATTGTAAACAGATGAAAGAAATAAAAACTGGGGATGCACATTACAATCATTTTGACCACAGTGACTGTTTTTGCAGAAATGGCCACACATAATCCGGCGGAAGAACGCATCGAAATGGTAGTTGTGCGCATGCAAGTCTGGGTGTCAGCCTACACTGATTCAAGTAATAACTAGAATCGTTCACACAACCCAGCGAAAGCGCTCATGGGAACAGTCTCTTTAAATGTACGCACCTAAACCATCATATGGCCACAAAGCTGAAGCTAGTTCCCTCCCCCCTATGTCCGTGTGGCAAGAATCAGACAGCAGAGCACATCCTGCAGGCTTGTCCATACCACAGTGCTCTGAGGGACACCACCTGGCCAGAGGAGACAGCGCTACAAAAGAAGCTATACGGCCCCAGAGAGGACTTGGAGAGGACAGCACGTTTCGCCCTGCAGTCCGGACTGACGATCTAACAGCGAACGACAAGAAGAAGAAGAAGAAGAAATGTACGCACATTTGACGAGAAAACAAGCTTGGGGCAACGGTTGGCAGACTGATTGCGCTTAAAATGACTCATCTTCTGAAGTCAGCTTCCAAAATAGATTCTTCACGGATGCTTTGCTTAGTGTCAGATTGATGTTTCAGAGCGACATCTTATATTCTGTTGCAGTGTTCAGCACTGAAAATAGGCTTTGATGCTTCCTTTTTTCCCTTGACAGATGTTTGACTGAGGTAGGCGATTCCCGTGGTTAAAGGTAGTGTGACGTACACATGACGAGACCTGCCTTGCCTTGCTCTGTGACTTTAATTGATTCACACACACACACACACACACACACACACACACACATTCCCACATTCCCCCCCCCACACACACACACACAATCACACACACACACACATTATCTCACACACACACACACACACACACACACACATACACATACACACAAACACACAAAACAAACAAACAATGATTTAGAAGTATTACAAGAGGCAGCATTCTCAGATAAATTACTGAGATCATTTATCATCATCAATTGTCTGTAGTGTTATTTATCTAGTTCGTCTACTTTAATAATAAATAGGTCAAGTTCTTGTGAAAAGATATTTGTTGGTACTATAACTACTCGTTCCACACACTTAGGCCTACCGTTCTTTCCCTTGACTCTTGACTTTTCAAGTTTATCAGTCTCTTTCTTTCGTGTTTTGTTGTTGAATTTCAAATACATTTTCTCCTCATCAGTAGTTGAGCACAAAGTATAGCTGAATCCGTCCGTTAAAAGCTCGCTGTGCTAAAACTGTTGCCTTCTCATTCAAACCCACAGCAGTTAAAACCTATAGTGCAAACGTTTAAAATCAAACAGTCGTGCAGGAGTACGTTGGAATTGTTCCTGATAAACATACGGTGGTGATCCGCAACGTAGAGAAGGAGTAAAATTACTCTCGACCGCTGCAGAATTTCACTTCAAAACTTTATGCAGAATATTTGAAACGCGGAAGCTTACAGTGCGTTCTTAAACTGTTTCAACTGTCTCAACGTGTGTGTGTGTGTGTGTGTGTGTGTGTGTGTGTGTGTGTGTGTGTGTGTGTGTGTTTATTGAAGTACATGCACTTCTTCAGTCACACTTGTCTGATTTCGCGAGTATAACGAGACACCTGGAGACACGTTTTTGATTATTACTGATACGCATTACTATATATACAATGCAACTTCAAACACTTTAGAAGCTTTTGGTTGCGTTTCCCACGTACCGAAGAGATTCGGCATTTAAATCCCAACGAATCTGTCAGTCCCGCCCACACACTTTTGAATGAAAACGCACGTGCTGCCTTTGCTCATCCGAGGTGGGTATTCTTAGACATTTCAGAGTTAAAGATAGGTTATCTCACTGAACCACATGACCTTCTATTCCAAAGCAGATTTGTGATGGAAACAGCAGATGTTCCATGGCACATACGTGAAGTACAAAATTGTGCATGTCAGAGCCTCATCAAAGAAAACAGTCTCAACTAAACTCAGTCAAAAAATTATTGCGACATTTATCGTACCCCTTTTTCTGCTCTCTGGGGGTAGACTGGTTTATATTATTAGCCTGTACGGAAAAACTTAACATTGAACAAACTGACGACTGCAAAGTGCTTTGTAACACTTGTGCTTTATAGACGCTTGGTCTGTGAACCTTGAAGAAGGTCTGCGCGGCGAACATTTGGAATCAAAAGATGAGATATTCTAGCTGGTGTTGGACGTTTTATTGTGCTGTATATATATATATATATATATTTATATATTGCAGAGTCAAAGTTGTATTAAAATGAAAGGTACAAATTATTTTCAGCGCAAATGTTGCCAAAGGCAGTAAAACCTTTCCTTATTCATTTACAAAGCGTTGCATGCAGGGGGGAAGGATCGAACCCAAAGAGGAAGTGGAGGCAACATTCTCTGCCTGACCAGGACCCCACAGTTTGACAACACGACAAAACCACAATACTACGGCTACCTGTACGGCGCTGAGTATCATGACATCACTGGTCACCACGACCACGACGAGCCCTGCTCCGTGTGCCTGGCCCCTCAGTCCACCACTCATGGTGCCCGCCACCCTCACCTGTCCCCCGGGGCTGGACACCCCACTACACCGAACACCTGGTTTCAAGTAACAGAAATGACTATGCGAGTGACTACGTGTGTCTGGATGGCAGTCATGAAGACGACTCCAGCCGGGTGAGGGATGAGAATGGCCTTCTGTTCCACTACGTGGTCACTGTGTGCGGAAGCTTGCCCTGTCCTCCCTTCATCCGTGACAGAGTGGTCACGTGTGTCGTCTGTTCTAAGTAGTACGTGCCCTCTTCTTTAGTCCGTGTAATGAAAATGCACTCTTTGCATTTACTTATTACCACAGACGTCAATATTAAAATGGAAAAGTGAAAAAGTTTCCGAGTTATGTCCTGAAAAATGTGTGAAAGAAAGACAGAGAGAAACAAAAATACACACAGTTTGAAAGCTCTAACAATCTGCAACAGACATATGAGGCCTCGGACACTTGGATAAATACACACGCCGACACACGCACATCTCACTCTCACTCTCTCTCTCTCTGGTTTTCTCTCTCTCTCCATCTTTCTCTCCCTCTCTCCCTGTCTTTTTCTCTCTCTCTCTTTCTCTCCATATCTCTCTCTCTCTCTCTCTCTCTCTCCCTCTCCCTCCCATGCTCTCTCTCTATCTCTTTCCCTCCATCCCTCTCTCCCTCCCTCGCCCTCTCTCTCTCTCTCTCTCTCGATCCGCTTCAAAGAAGAAATTCAGTGAGCAACTAAAAACAGACTGGCATGACTATGTGCGTGTACTACGAACATTCCTCGAGACTGGAGAAAGACTGTGAATGTCTCTGCCTTGGTGTCGTTATCCGGCAACGCGATCTAGCCCATTGACATTGGTCAAAGACTAAAGACACTCTCGACTTGGATGACGGTGACCAAGTGGATAATAATTCCGGGTTCGGTTTTCCACCGGCTTTTTGTACCGTACCTTCGTTGCGCGTGATATGTAATACCCCCGTTGCAAGGGGCCGATGGCCTACAGCAATTAAACTTTCGTATTCGTATTCTCTCTCTCTCTCTCTCTCTCTCTCTCTCTCTCTCTCTCTCTCTCTCTCGCTGCGTCTATCTCTCTCTCTCTCTCCTCTCGCTCTCTCTATCCCCCTCTCAGTCTCTCTCTCCTCTCTCTCTCTCACTCTCTCTCTCTCCTTTCTCTCTCTCTCTCTGTCTCTCTCTCTCTGTCTCTCTCTCTCTCTCTCTCTCTTGCAAATAATGTATGCTGGTGTAGTACACCTGTGTTGATGTTGTACCTATTCAAATTGTTGATTTATGCGCTGGAAATGTTTGTAGGTTAGAAAGAGAGAGAGAGAGAGAGAGAGAGAGAGAGAGAGAGAGAGAGAGAGAGAGAGAGAGAGAGAGAGAGAGAGAGAGAGTGAGTTTGTGCCGTGGAACGATAGAACATGATTGAAAGCCGATAATGTATGTTAGCACTGTAAACTTGTTTGTCGTTGCACCTATCCATATTGTTAATTCATGCACTGGATATGTCTGTATGTTTAAGAGAAAGAGAGTGAGAGAGAGAGAGAGAGAGAGTGAGAGCGTTCGTGCGTTCGTGTGAGTATATATATGTTAGAAAGAGAGAAAACCGGGTGATTGTCCACAAATACAAACACACGGCATGTATTACTGACCCCCCCCCCCCCCCTCCCCGTTGAAATGAACCTTGTGTGTTTAATCAATAAAACGTATTACGTCTTACGTCTTACGTCTCTCTCTCTCTCTCTCTCTCTCTCTCTCTCTCTCTCTCTCTCTCTCTCTCTCTCTCTCTCACACACACACGCGGTTGCAAGCTCATATTGAAGCAGGTACGTTCGCTTTTAACGAGTAATAAACAAGAGCATATCATCCAAAGGGGAGCTGTTGCAGTCACCTGGGTGCCTTACCAAATACAATAATAACAGCAACAAAACAACAACAACAACAACAAGTAAAAAAGAAAAACCTGATACGGAGTATCACACACAAAAAGGCATCTCTCTAAGCATTACAGAAATAAGAGAGAGAGAGAGAGAGAGAGAGAGAGAGAGAGAGAGAGAGAGAGAGAGACAGACAGACAGACAGCCAGAAAGACAGACAGGCACACAGACAGCCAAATAAACAGACAGAGACAGCGAGGCGGATCGATGAGAGAGAGCGTGAAGAGAGAGAGAAAGAGAGAGATATAGAGAGAGGTAAAAGAGAGACAGACAGACAGAGAGACGGATCGGAGACAGAATGAGATAAAGAGTCAGACAGACAAAGACGGACAGAAAGAGAGAGAGAGCCAACAAACTCGGCCACAAGCTCTGTTTCACTTACATACTAACAGTTACAACGAGAATGTCTTTACTCACACAACACTGTTTACGCCATTCGTTGCCTCTTAGCTCTACATCCGGTTTCGAGAACGGTGTTATTCTTGCAGATGTTTAAAATCGTACCTTGAACTATTAGAAACGGTAATGCACGCAATGTTTCATTCGAAACAGATGTCATTGCAAAAGACTCAAAGATCTTTCACTGACAAATCTTTGAATAGAACAGAACTTGGACATTGTAATGTGAGGCTAACGAGTTTCTGTCCCTGTCAATTTTTGCGACTTCCCTATGTAGGGGAAGGGCTCCTAATATGGACCGGCTCCTAATATGGACCACCTCTTGATCTGACAAACTAACGGCGCTAGAGCGCTAAAAACAATTTCATTCGCTGTATTCACCCTCTCTGGATAAGTTGCACATGTCAAAACAGTTGCAGAAACACAAACCTCAAAACCGTTAGCCTTTTTCTCTTTTTTTCACTTTTGGC
>NC_090259.1:26263515-26271015 GCF_037325665.1 Littorina saxatilis
TCTTTTTTTCACTTTTGGCAGCGTTCACTCTAAATTTGACGCCTAAAACGGACTCGTTTTTGTCCACAGTCAAAGCTTTTATCACACACAAATTGCTATATATGACAGCTAAGACCGTATTTGTTACATTTTAGCAGTTTTGACCCCGAGTTTCTACTGCAAACAAAAAGTAATAGCAAAATCTCAAAGTATGTGTGAGTCCCCTAATATGGACCACCTTCAGCAAATCGAAGAAAATAAAAGCTAAAGGCTATTTTCATTAATTCATTAAGAAGCTTGCTGAAAATAACTTATAACTAGCCCTCAAGCTTTCAAAAAAATATATCAAATTGTCTTCTTTTTGTGGAAGTTGATAATTTCACTTATTTTCACTCTGTTTTTGATATGCTTCTTTAGTTTCCTGGTGTGCTTCAAATAATGCTCTCATCAACCCGAAACAGATAAATCTAAAGCATATTTGAATTAGTCTGACATGCACACTAAGTTGTATCATGTTATTTTGAAGTATAGGGGGCTTTTGACAGTGATTCGTGAAGGCCGCTTCACTGGTCCATATTAGGAGCCTGGGCACCTAATATGGACCATTTGTGATTTTTTTCTGTATCTAATTTTTGCTGAATGTCTATCAAAGCTATTTCACTCTAATTAGGCCTAACGGTTCACCTAAGAGAAACACAAAATGAAACTTCTTCGCAAGAAAACAAGCTAGTTATTAGCATGAAACAAAAAGTGGTCCATATTAGGAGCCCTTCCCCTACGTTTGAGTTGATATATCTAGGTTTTTTCTTCATTTTTCACCGTAACCGTAACCGTATGTGTCTGTATGTTGTTGTAGAACATAGACTAATATTAGTGTGTATTTGAAAGACCTCTGAGTCGAGATAGTGAGGCTGCATGTTTTGTATTGTATTCTTAATTAGATCTGTCATACATTTCCTTTACCTTTTCTTGTGTTCAAGTTTTCATTGGTTGTTTGGCATTCCGTCCTTTGAACAATAATGGCAACGTGGCATCAATGTCTGTCTTCAGTGCAGATTGCACACAGTGTGTACACTTCCGCTATGAGTCGTACTTTGATTTTAGCTATGGATCAACTTGAACTGAACTTGCCTGGTTACGCATGTGCATGTTATGACACAGTACGCATGTGCATGCTACGACATAGTATACACTTTTAAACCCACAAAAGCGCTTTCCAGACAAGAATAATGCAGCATAAACTTGAACTTAACTTGCCTGGTTACGCAATGCATGTTATGACACAGTACGCATGTGCATGCTACGACACAGTTTACATTTTAACCCCACAAAAACGCGGCTTTCCAGACAAGAATAATCCTGGATAAACTTGAACTAAACTTGCCTGGTTACGCAATGCATGTTATGACACAGTACGCATACATGTGCATGCTATGACGCAGTAAACATTTTAACCCCACAAAAGCGCTTTCCAGACAAGACAATTTCTGCAGTATGTTCAGTTTACTCCAAGCACTGGCAAGATGAAGACCGTTTTCAAGCTGTGCTTTGTGTGGCTGCTGGCAACCACTTTCACAGTGGTGAACAGTCACGACCCTACGAGGAGCACGGCCTGTGGATATGAACAGTTGCTTGAGGACTTGCGTAACCTGCTCGCACAAACTCAGAGTTCGGCACAAAACTGGTGAGTATGTGCTGAAACCATCAAATAAATACTGGTTGAACTGCTGATAGGAATATGAGCCAAATCTACATAACGCTATTGTGATCTACGCGGACAGAAACCCAAGAAACATCTGTGTAACAAGCAGTGTTACTTCTTCAAAAGAAACGTTACAGAACAAATCAGTGAAAATGTTGCTGAGTAAATTATTTAAACAAAAAGGCTCGAGGACACTTAAAACGGTTTCATGACATTTTTAATCACAAGGGCAGGTTTTAATGCCATAATTTGTACAACTTGATCTACAAGTATCGTCAAATATTGTCTAGAACAGTCCATGACGTAGTTAGTTTGTAGAGGGTTAGATGCGTCGAACACAATTTTTCATTTTCATGTATTCATTTTAATGGACAAAAACCCCGTTTTGTTGTTATTGTTAATGTAATTCTCTGTGTGTGCAGCAAAAGCGATCAAGGCATGGGTGCAGTTGTGGCCCAGCTTGTAGCCGAACTATCATCCGTGAAGGACAATCTGAACGTACTAAAGATCAGTCAGCAAATCGTGAAGTCAGAGCTGCAGACAACGAAATCGGATCTGGAAGCCACAAAGTCTGAAAGACAGACCACGAATTCAGAACTACAGACCATGAAATCAGAGCTACAGACCACGAATTCAGAACTACAGATCATGAAATCAGACCTGCAGACCACACAATCAAAGCTACAGACCATGGAATCGGAGATGCAGACAACAAAATCAAAGCTACAAACAATGGAATTGGAGCTTCAAACCACACAATCAGAACTGCAAGCGACAAAATCTGAACTGCAAGCCACACAATCAGAGCTACATACTACCAAATCAGAGCTACAAACTATGGAGTCAGAACTAAAAACAGCTTTGACAGATCTTCAGTCTACTAAACAAACAGACGTCACTCCATCAAGAATCAAAACGGATCTGGGTATGTTCAGTTGTGAAATTCATTAAGTATATGTGATCACCAACACTTAACACTGAATTGTAATAGGTTAGCTCACATCCCTTAATGACTAGTCGTCAGTATACACACACAACATATTTTTGTCGGTATGTTAATAGCTGCTCAGCGAAAAAAATTCTTAGATACATGAAGAACTGTGTGTAATAATGTGTGCGTGTGTGTGTGTGTGTGTGTGTGTGTGTGTGTGTGTGTGCGTGTGTGTGTGTGCGTGTGTGTGCGTGTGTATGTGTGTGAGAGCGTGCGTGCGTGCGTGTGTGTGCCTGTGTGTCCACAGTGAATGAATGCACATATTGATGACAAAGTTAACGTGTTCACAGGTTCAACTTTCATCCGATGGGGGAGAAAGTCTTGCCCTACCAACACCACCCTGGTCTATGCAGGTAAGCGACAAGCCTCATGAGGAGACAACTCCACTGACCTCAGACTTATTACACAGAATGTCTTAATTCTATTCGTAAAATGCCTTGCCAAATACAATAATAACAGCAACAAAACAACAATAACAACAACAACAAGTAAACAAGTCGCGTAAGGCGAAAATACAACATTTAGTCAAGTAGCTGTCGAACTCACAGAATGAAACAACGCAACGCAACGCAGCAAGACCGTATACTCGTAGCATCGTCACTCCACCGCCCGTGGCAAAGGCAGTGCCAGTGGAATTGACAAGAAGAGCGGGGTATTCGTTGCGCTGAGAAGGATAGCACGCTTTTCTGTACCTCTCTTCGTTTTCACTTTCTGAGCGTGTTTTTAATCCAAACATATCATATCTATATGTTTTTGGAATCAGGAACCGACAAGGAATAAGATGAAAGTGTTTTTAAATTGATTTCAAAAAAAAAAATTGGATAATAATTTTTATATATTTAATTTTCAGAGCTTGTTTTTAATCCAAATATAACATGTATATGTTTTTGGAATCAGAAAATGATGGGGAATAAGATGAACGTAAATTTGGATCGTTTTATAAAAAAAAATTTTTTTTTTACAATTTTCAGATTTTTAATGACCAAAGTAATTAATTAATTTTTAAGCCACCAAGCTGAAATGCAATACCGAAGTCCGGGCTTCGTCGAAGATTACTTGACCAAAATTTCAACCAATTTGGTTGAAAAATGAGAGCGTGACAGTGCCGCCTCAACTTTCACGAAAAGCCGGATATGACGTCATAAAAGACATTTATCAAAAAAATTAAAAAAACGTCTGGGGATTTCATACCCAGGAACTCTCATGTCAAATTTCATAAAGATCGGTCCAGTAGTTTAGTCTGAATCGCTCTACACACACACACAGACGCACACAGACACACACACACGCACGCACGCACGCACATACACCACGACCCTCGTCTCGATTCCCCCTCTACGTTAAAAC
Organism: Littorina saxatilis; assembly: GCF_037325665.1. Lineage (NCBI taxonomy): Eukaryota > Metazoa > Mollusca > Gastropoda > Littorinimorpha > Littorinidae > Littorina > Littorina saxatilis. Next base: position 26,267,535 of record NC_090259.1, read on the forward strand.
ATTTAGTCAAAACTTGACTAAATGTAAAAAGTAACATTTTGCAGCAGAAAAAAACCCTACATATTGTCTATGTCGGTGAGAAACAATATGCTTTTTCAGTTCAAAAACGGCAAAAATGTCGAGGAACTTCACATTCGTTTCCACGCGCTTCCCCTTCCCTTGATAGTGTCTGTCTACTTTCAAACACAGGCACGGCCCGAATGGTCACACATTCATAATGAAAAAAACCCACAAACGAAGACTTGTTATAAAGTGACGCCTGTGCATTTTGTTTGGTGTGTACGTGCAGGGGTTGCCGGGGGAAAATACTACGACCACAAAGGAAGCGGAACCAACCGTCTGTGTCTGACCAGGACGCCACAGTTTGACAACACGGCCAAACCACCATACTACGGCAACCTGTACGGCGCTGAGTATGAAGATATCCCTGGTCACCACAACCACGACGTGCCCTGCTCCGTGTGCCTGGCCCCTCAGTCCACCACCATCATGGTGCCCGCCACCCTCACCTGTCCCCCGGGCTGGACACCCCACTACACCGGACACCTGGCTTCAGAGCATTTCTCTCATTATGGCGGCGAGTACGTGTGTCTGGATGGCAGTCCTGAAGACGACTCCAGCGTGGTGCAAAATGACAACGGCCTTCTGTTCTACTACACGGTCACTGTGTGTGGCAGTCTGCCCTGTCCTCCCTACAGCAACGATAAAGTGGTCACGTGTGTCGTCTGTTCCAAATAGCATCACACGTCCGTCAGGGGATGCAATTGAATTTGTGACACCCCCCCCCCCACCCCACCCCCGTCTCCAGATACAAAACAAAAGTGGGTCTACAATACCCTGACCGATCCCGTGTGTCCCGCCGGTTAAATACTGTGTTGCTGTTGTTTTTAAGCCCAAGAAAGGAAATATAACATCCTTCGTTGTAATGAGGGCCCCAAAGGGGGGGTATCATCACGATCACGGGAAGGGAAATTTTAGCTTTCACGATCACAGTTACCTTGATTTTTGTTTTCACGATCACGAACACCAGTGGCAAATCACGGTCACGGTAAAAGTTGCATGTACAGAAAGCACGTGTCAAAGTAAACACAACCACACAGTAATTTGCTCCTCTGGATCTATTGTTTATTCAACACAAAGTGAGAACTGTTGCACTTTTTTATTATTATTTTTTTTATACACACATAGAAATACATATCATGATTTGTAATCAGTAACAAGAATGTTGTTGCTTTCATTGTTTTCTCTCTCTCTCTCTCTCTCTCTCTCTCTCTCTCTCTCTCTCTCTCTCTCTCTCTCTCTCTCTCTCTCTCTCTCTCTCTCTCTCTCTCTCTCTCTCTCTCCACTCATACACATTCAACTCTCACACCCTCACTCACACACATGAATATATACTTGCACAATTTCACATTTTCAGAGCTAAATCTTGTAAACCCATTTTCTCAAAAACTATTGGGCTGGATTGAAATTAAAGTACATGTATGTGTGATGGGTTCTTTATTTTTAACTTTGCCATACAATTTGAGGTACACCATCGCCTGGTTTCATGGCCTTGAAAAACAAACAGGAAGGCTACAGGCTAAAAATGGTTTTACCTGAAAGAAGCGCACAGTGCCAGGGGCGAAGCCACAAGCCTGAGCCTGCGAAGCAGGCGAGCCAGCTAGGGGGGTCTGGGGGCATGCCCCCCCCCCGGATTTTTTTTCAAAAAACGGTTAAAATATGTGCAATCTGGTGCATTTTGGGCATCATTTTCAGGGCTGTAATAGTGTTGTGATCTTGTTAAAAATCCCATTTTAGCCTCCCCCCACCACCATTCAACACACCTCCAAACTGGTGAAAACAACACTACTGTGCGCTGGCTTTATTGAGACCGGCGCCCGGTCGCGTTGCGCGATATTCACACGGATCGTGTTTGCGGAAATTTTCAACTTCACCGGAATAAATTTGACTTTACCGGATTTTGAAAACGGCTTTATCGGATTTCCGGCAATTACCGGAAAAGTAGCATGCCTGACAAAATCCCCAACGAACATGACTTTCATCGTCTTTGACATGAGGATCAAGTGACCCAAACTGGCACGTCTCCCCGCCATTGTTTCTGAATTTAACCCATTGTTGATATTAAAGTTTACAGGCGCTAAAATAAATCCAAGCTTAATGCAAAGAAGCGACAATTAGAATATATGCTAAGCGTGTCCACGTTGCTGGGATGAAAATCACATTTCTAGTTTCGGTTTTGGCTACACGCAGACTCGATCTCGAGCCAGTCGAGGTCACACTGAGCGAGTGACAGCCGGACGTGGCAATGTCGACAATGTCAATGATCTCACTCAAACTCAAAGATCTTGAACAAATTTCAAGAGTCTTTGCCTACATTCAGAACAGTCATAGAGCAACATGGATCAACATACCTTGATATTTCGTCTTCGGAAAGACCGACCCGTAGCCTGACTTTTCCGCCAAGGAAGGCATTCTCGCCGCCTGCTTTGGTCTGGCTTGAATCCACAAAATATAACAGAAGTTCGATGACAGTACCGCTGCACGCCATTTTTGATATTCGAATTCGAATTTGACTGAATGCACTCAAAACTTTTGCACGAAGCCCTTCCATTGGATGAAGTTTGGCAGACTTTTGCAATTTGCCGTCTGATTGGATCTCTTTTTGTGTGTGATTGGTTCTCTTAAAGGGAAGCAATCGCTGTCAAAATCATATTTCTGAATGTGTTGTTGCTTCCCTTCAATCGGGATTGGCTCCTTGACGAATAGAGGATCATAGAGTGATACAGCTGTGAAAAATGTACGTTGAAAATAAAATGCTTTGCAATAATGCCCATCACGATCACGAAAACAAATGACGATCACGATCACGAGACTTGATTTTTTTTGTCATCACGGATCACGGGCAAAGTCCCATCACGATCACAGAAATGGAAATTTTGGCAATCACGGTCACGGAAAGGTCAAAAAACGCCAATCACGATCACGATTTTAAACCCTTTGGGGCCCTCTGTAATGTTTGCCTTGACTTAAAACATGTATGTTGTTGTTGACTCAAAACTGATCTGTCCGTATATAATAACTAGAAGAATCTACAGTGGACAGAACTGGATAGAACTGGACAGAACACTGCAGAGTCCCGCTTCACAATGCGTTTCTAATGTCGTGAACTAAGCTTACAGCAAGGAGTGCATTGTAACGTTCAAAAACAGATTCATTCATCCATTTCTACTCTAGACGTTTCAAGCTTCTGAATTCATGCGCAGGGGCCTAGCACTCAGGTCTCAGGGGTTTGAACTCACAGGGTACGGCATTTACAGAGTGTGCACCGAGATACAGAGTAAGTTGAAGAAAAATAAACTGTTCAGTTTTTGTAATTTTACAAAACCATTTGGTATGTGGATAGAATCCGAAAAGGTCAAAATATAAAAATGTGTTAATTTTCGACTGCCAGCGGTTTTTAGCACGAAACTCGAATGTGTGC
>NC_090259.1:26276015-26296015 GCF_037325665.1 Littorina saxatilis
ACTGAGACTCGGCATGTAACCTCTACATATTACTCACACAACAATTTTACACTGAAAAAGCAAACTAACTGTGCTGGTTTGTTTTAATCAGAAGACATAAATCATACAAGCCACAAAAAAGTTGTGTTTTGAGAAAATCTCCCCAGCGTTATCAATGTTTACGCCATACGTTGCCTAAATCCAGTTTCGAGAACGGTGTTATTCTTGCAGAGGTTTAAAATCGTACCTTGAACTATTTATATATATATACAAACGGTTATGCACAGAATGTTTCATTCGAAACATATTTCATTGCAAAAGACTCAAAGATCGTCCATTGACATATCTTTGAAGTGAACAAACAACCTATAAATTAGACAGACACAGACATTGTAATGTGAGGATAATGAGTTTCTGTCACTGTCCATTTTTGCGATATTAACACTTGAGTTGATGTGTGTTTTTTTCTTCATTTTTCACCGCGACACTAATGTCTCTGTATTTTGTTGTAGTACATAGAGTAAAATGAATCAGTACTTTAAAGACCTCTGAGTCGAGATACTGAGGCTGTTTTGTATTTTAATCGGAAGAAAATCTGTCATAAATATCCTTGACCTTTTCTAGTGTTTAAGTCCTGGTTTTGTAACGTCATCACTCTGTTGGGCATTCCGTTCAATGTACAATAATGGCAACGTGGTCTCAACGTCTGCCTTCAGTGCAGATTGCACACAGTGTGTACACTTCCGCTATGAGTCGTACCTGGATATTTGCTATGGATCAACTTGAACTAAACTTGCCTGGCAGTTACGCATATGCATGTTATGACACAGTACGCATGTGCATGCTACGACACAGTTTACATTTTAACCCCACAAAAACGTTTTCCAGACAAGAATAATGCTGCATAAACTTGAACTGAACTTGCCTGGTTACGCAATGCATGTTATGACACAGTACGCATGTGCATGCTATGACGCAGTAAACATTTTAACCCCACAAAAGCGCTTTCCAGACAAGACAATTTCTCCAGTATGTTCAGTTTACTCCAAGCACTGGCAAGATGAAGACCGTTTTCAAGCTGTGCTTTGTGTGGCTGCTGGCAACCACTTTCACAGTGGTGAACAGTCACGACCCTACGAGGAGCACGGCCTGTGGATATGAACAGTTGCTTGAGGACTTGCGTAACCTGCTCGCACAAACTCAGAGTTCGGCACAAAACTGGTGAGTATGTGCTGAAACCATCAAATAAATACTGGTTGAACTGTTGATGGGAATATGAGCCCAAACTACCGTTAGGCATGACGCTATTGTGATCTACGCGGACAGAAACCCAAGAAACATCTGTGTAACAAGCAGTGTTACTTCTTCAAAAGAAACGTTACAGAACAAATCAGTGAAAATGTTGCTGTGTAAATTATTTAAACAAAAAGGCTCGAGGACACTTAAAACGGCTTCATGACATTTTTAATCACAAGGGCAGGTTTCAATGCCACAATTTCTATAACTTGATGTAAAAATATCGTCAAATATTGTCTAGAACAGTCCATGACGTAACTGGTTTGTTTTTATATAGAGGGTTAGATTTCATGTATTCATTTTAATGGACAAAAAACCCGTTTTGTTGTTATTGTTAATGTAATTCTCTGTGTGTGCAGCAAAAGCGATCAAGGCATGGGTGCAGTTGTGGCCCAGCTTGTAGCCGAACTATCATCCGTGAAGGACAATCTGAACGTACTAAAGATCAGTCAGCAAATCGTGAAGTCAGAGCTGCAGACAACGAAATCGGATCTGGAAGCCACAAAGTCTGAAAGACAGACCACGAATTCAGAACTACAGACCATGAAATCAGAGCTACAGACCACGAATTCAGAACTACAGACCATGAAATCAGAGCTACAGACCACGAATTCAGAACTACAGATCATGAAATCAGACCTGCAGACCACACAATCAAAGCTACAGACCATGGAATCGGAGATGCAGACAACAAAATCAAAGCTACAAACAATGGAATTGGAGCTTCAAACCACACAATCAGAACTGCAAGCGACAAAATCTGAACTGCAAGCCACACAATCAGAGCTACATACTACCAAATCAGAGCTACAAACTATGGAGTCAGAACTAAAAACAGCTTTGACAGATCTTCAGTCTACTAAACTAGAACGTCAGACGATGAAGACAGAAGTTAATCAGCCCCCTGACACAGATCTTCAGGCCATACAGAAGGAACTTCAGTGGATGAAAGAAGAACTTGAATTTGCGAAGACAGTACTGAATAGCTCAACGACAGACCAACCAGCCCCTCAACACACTCTGGAACCAAAACAAACAGACGTCACTCCATCAAGAATCGAAACGGATCTGGGTATGTTTGTGAAATTCACTAAATATATGTGATCACCAACACTTAACACTGAATTGTAATAGGTTAGCTCCCATCCGGTAATAACTAGTCGTAAGTATACACACACAACACATTTTTGTCGGTGTGCAAATAGCTGCTCAGCGAAATTTGTTTCTTAGATACACGAAGAACTGTGCGTAATAATGTGTGTGTGTGTGTGTGTGTGTGTGTGTGTGTGTGTGTGTGTGTGTGTGTGTGTGTGTGTGTTGGTGAGCGTGCGTGCGTGCGTGTGTGTCCTCGTGTGTCCACAGTGAATAAATGCTAATATTGATGACAAACGTGTTCGCAGGTTCAACTTTCATCCGATGGGGGAGAAAGTCTTGCCCTACCAACACCACCCTGGTCTATGCAGGTAAGCGACAAGCCTCATGAGGAGACAACTCCACTGACCTCAGACTTATTACACAGAATGTCTCAATTCTATTCGTAAAAAAAAGTAACATTTAGCAGCAGAAAAAACCCTACATATTGTCTATGTCGGTGAGAAACAATATGCTTTTTCAGTTCAAAAACGGCAAAAATGTCGAGGAACTTCACATTTGCATTCACGCGCTTCACCTTCCCTTGATAGTGTCTGTCTACTTTCAAACACAGGCACGGCCCGAATGGTCACAAATTCATAATGAAAAAAACCCACAAACGAAGACTTGTTATAAAGTGACGCCTGTGTATTTTGTTTGGTGTGTACGTGCAGGGGTTGCCGGGGGGAAACAACACCACCACAAAGGAAGCGGAACCAACCGTCTGTGTCTGACCAGGACGCCACAGTTTGACAACACGGCCAAACCGTCACACTACGGCTTTCTGTACGGCGCTGAGTATGAAAAAATCCCTGGTCACCACGACCACGACGTGCCCTGCTCCGTATGCCTGGTCCCTCAGTCCACCACCATCATGGTGCCCGCCACCCTCACCTGTCCCCCGGGCTGGACACCCCACTACACCGGACACCTGGCTTCACAGCGAAACGTTCACTATGGCGGCGAGTACGTGTGTCTGGATGGCAGTCCTGAAGACGACTCCAGCGTGTTGAAAGATGACGACGGCCTTCTGTTCTTCCACACGGTCACTGTGTGTGGCAGTCTGCCCTGCCCTCCCTACATCAACGATAAAGTGGTCACGTGTGTCGTCTGTTCCAAGTAGCATCACACGTCCGTCAGGGTATGCAATTGAATTTGTGACCCCCCCCCCCCCCCCCATCTCCAGCTACAAAACAAATGTTGGTCTACAATACCCTGACCGACCCCGTGTGTCCCATTAGATACTGTGCTGCTGTTGTGTTTAAGCCCAAGAAAGGATATAACATCATTCGTTGTAATGTTTGCCTTGACTTAAAACATGTATGTTGTTGTTGACTCAGAACTGCTCGGTCCGTATATAATAACTAGAAGAATCTACAGTGGACAGAACTGGATAGAACTGGACAGGACACTGCAGAGTCTAGAGTCCCGCTTCACAATGAGTTTCTAATGTGCATTGTAATGTTCAAAAACAGATACATTCAGCCTTTTTCTACTCAAGACGTTCCAAGCTTCTGAATTCATGCACATGGACCTAGCACTCAGGTCTCAGGGGTTTAAACTCACAGGGTACGGCATTTACAGAGAGTGTGCACCGAGATACAGAGTTGAAGAAAAATAAACTGTTCCGTTTTTGTAATTTCACAAATCCGTTTTGGTATGCGGATAGACTAGACCCTGTAGAATCCCAAAAGGTCAAAATATAAAAATGTGTCCATTTTCACCTGCCAGCGGTTTTTAGCACGTAACTCGAATGTGTGCTGTAAGACTTATGTCCTTTTTTTCACAACGCTGTCATATATTGCCATGGTTATAAGAAGGGATTTAAAAACAAAATTGATGTGCTTCTTCTTCATATGTTGCTGTGTTGAAATGTTATTCGTTTTGCTTTTTGTTCTGGACATAGCATTTCTTTTCAAACAGGTTATTCTCTCATTGAAGGCAGTGTGAGGCAGTCACATTACACTTTGAGAATACATGGAATAACCTGTGTGTGAATAAAAGAAAGGAAATTCCATACCACATTGTAGGCCTATTTTTTTACGGGTTTTCTGCCTTGTGATTTGAACGTGAATTGCTTGTGTGAAAATGTGTACTTCTCATTTACTTTCAAAGCATCACAACAAAACGTGCTCCTCACCAACAAAAAAAAACCACACACACATGCACACACACACACACACACATAAACACACACACACACACATAAAACACACACACATAAAACACACACACACACACACACACACACACACACACGCACATAAATGTCTGCAAATAACGGCCTTGCCAGAAAGAGGAAGAAGAAGATAGTGCTTCGCTAAAAACAAAATCCCTACAGCGAAGCAAAGGTGTTACTTTACGGCAAGAATCCCTACCAACTGTTGACGAAGTTGTTATCTTACTCACAAAAATGCCTCCTCTACTCCTTTCTGCTTCGTACAACAAAGATTCGGTGACATTGTTTTACATGCAAGTTTCTCATGCTTCTGACTCCCAGAAGTTGTATTTTCTTTCTAGCAACCCCTCTCCCTCAGTATCAGTTCCCCACGAGGAGAAAGCACACACACACACAGTCCTAGACAGATGCACTGAATTTGTCTCACCGCGGGAAGGTAGCCGGCATTTTAATTGCTAATTAGAATCCTCTTTCTCTTTTAGGCAGGAAGCAACCAGTTCCCACACATTCTGAACACCGAGAAAACATCGAAACGGACAAGTGACGTCATCGTTCGTTTTGTGCGTTAGCTGCCGACGTAAGTTCACACTTTACCCTTTTGAAACTCATCCTTCTTGATCCTAGCAACCGCAAAATCTATCCCAAGATAGTGTGTGTATGTGTGTGTGTGTGTCTGTCTGTCTGTCTGTCTGTCTGTCTGTACTCTCTCTCTCTCTCTCTCTCTCTCTCTCTCTCTCTCTCTCTCTCTCTCTCTCTCTCTCTCTCTCTCTCTTCGTTTAAAGCTAAATCAAATCATTCAGTCAAACGTCAGACAGACAAGTTAATCCTGGGCTAGCCAAAACCCGTAGACCAAGATAGCGCAGATGAACCAGCCTAAAGTTAAGGTAAGTTTGAATGAAGGGAGTTTTACAACAACCAAACTACCAACATAAGTAACAGCAACACCACAACCATCGTCACCATCACTACGACCACAACCAACAATATCACTAACATCACCCCCCATTAACCCCAACGCCAACCACCATCACCCACCAACCCTCCCTACACACACACACACACACGCATGCACACACACACACACGCACACACGCACATGCATGCACCCACATACACACACACACACACCACACACACACACACACACATACACACACACCTACCTGGATCATGGAATGGCACGAGCACATAGTTGTAGAGCGGCTTCTCGCGACGGGACAGCGCCTCGGCCAGAATCTTGGCCGCTCCGTCGATGACCTGCACGAGATCATCGTACATGGACCCTGTGATGTCGAACACGAAGGCCAAGGACGCCGCGCCTATGGGAACTCGCTCTTGCCCGTTTACCGTCAGCGGTAACGACGACAACGCCATCAGCAGCATCACCACAACCGTGACACTAGAGTTCCAGTGCGAGGAAGAGGAGGAAGAGGCTTCAGCAACGCAACGGTGTGCGATTCTGGTGTGAAGGGGGCTATCCTCAACGCTGTTTTTGTCAGAATCGGAGCCGTGGAGGGGTTCAGGGTGTGAAGATGTCTGTGCCGGCTCCATGGTGAGTGCTGGACACTCAGACTCTGGAGGGCTCGGTGGTGGTCAGCAGTCCCTTGACCGCAGGTCGACTTTCCCAGCGTGATCAGCCGGACCTGCTGGTCTTGGTGAGGACTGAAATGAATAAGATAACAACAAAGTTAACAGTTATGAAGGGTGTATCGTTCATTTATATACATGTGCAAAGTGATGTCGTTTTTTCTCCTACACGCTCCAGCCACCATAGAAACAAGAAATACATGTATGCATGAACACAAAGTAATGTGCGGGTTCGCACACAGGCACACAGACAGACAGACGCACGCGCGCGCATACAGACGCAAGCACGCACGCACGCACACACACACACACACACACACACACACATACACACACACTCACACACACACATACTCACACACACCCACACACACACACACACACACACACACACGTGCACACGCACACACAGACACAGACACACACACACACACACACACACACACACACACACACACACACACACACACACACAAGACGAGACAAGCATAATCTTTTAAAATCCAGCCCTCGCCCTAAATACAGGGGGAAAAACGCATTAGTCATATAATATATTTGTATAATATACTAGATGAATACCCGCTTCGCCGGGTACGGCTTCGCCGGGAAGAAGTAGAGCCGAATACCCGGCTTCGCCGGGAACCCGGCTTTGCCGGGTGTACGACGGCTTCGCCGGCGCACCGTACGAAGGAAGGGAGATAAACGCGCAAAACGTTGGAGAAGATAAGGAAGAGTTACTGGGAATGGATGTACAGAAAAACCAAAATCGGTTCAGCGCTGCGCGCTGAGAGCACGCACGTGTTCAAAATTTTCCACGATTGTGTCCGGGGTCTACCTGAATATGCCCACCAAATTTGAAGCAGATCCATCGAGAACTTTGGCCGTGAATCGTGAACACACAGACAGACAGACACACACACACACACGCCGTATATAGATATAGATGAGAACAAAAATAAAATTGACAACTGATTGTACTAGACAATAAATTGAGTTTACTCTACATCAAAATTAGATCGTCCATTCCAGTAACATAGTCAATCAGTAAGAGAAAAAGCTACCAACTTAAGAGAGAGAGAGAGAGAGAGAGAGAGAGAGAGAGAGAGAGAGAGAGAGAGAGAGAGAGAGAGAGAGAGAGAGAGAAAGAGAGAGAGACAATGACAATGACAATGACAATTCTTTATTTTACGAGGGTAACAGAATAAGCATTGGTATACTTTTTTGCATCTGGCCCTCGCCCTAAAGAGGGACTAAATCTACTATAAAAACTACTACTACTACTACTACTACAATACTTACATAATTAGTAAAACAGTATAAGTGTATGTACATACGTGCATTATATGAAACATTGTAGTTTATACATGTTCATGACAAGGCGCAAAGCAAAAATTTGCAAGTCAATTAGAGTAAGAATACTATTCAAAAGTACATCAACTCTGCAAGACAATGGATATTATGCAGAACATCATAATTTCATAAACAAAACAATAAATCAAAAGTGAGTGACTGTGTCTCAAAGGACATAACAATCAAGAATATACTATTTTCATTAACTGGGATATATATTTGTTTTTGAAAGAATCTGTGCTGGTAGCCTCCCGTAAGGCATTCGGAAGAGCGTTCCAGAGACGGCCTCCTGAATAAACTAGACTAGACTTAAGACTTAAGTCTATCCTAGGAAGAGGAGTGTTAAATTTCATAAGGTGGTGTGAATTCTTCAAAGAGAACTTTGAACAAATGTTTTGGGGTAAAGTTTCGGATATAATTTTATGCATAAAGATTCCTTTGTTAAAAAGCAGTCTTGACTTTAGAGGTAAGATCCCTAAATGTATGTAGTCTAACTCTGTGAGGGTAGTGTGCTTTAGTAATACTACTTTTAGCGCTCTTTTATGTAATCTGCTAAGGTGGTTTTAAGGAATTTTCACTTGCTGAGTCCCATAGAGTGGATGCGTAATCAATAACAGATTGAATATGAGCAATGAAGAATAATTTTCTGGTGTGGCAGTTCAGGAAGTGTTTAATTCTAGATAAGAGGTACACTTTCTTTGACACCACTTTACTAAGTTGCTCTATGTGGGTTGACCAAGACAAGTTGTTATCGATATTAACACCCAGCAGTTTGTGATGGTCGACTTTTTCCACTATTTCACCATCTATCATTAAAGCAGGACCAGCTGAATAAATATTCTGGCGTTTTTGTCTTGTTGTTATGACCATATATTTGGTTTTCTTTGGGTTAAGAGACATATGGTTTAGTTCAGTCCACGCTGTCAACTGGTTTAAACTTCTTTGAAGTGATTCTGATAACTGCGAGTTAAATTTGTGTTGCTGGAGTGAATTGTGGTGTCATCTGCAAAAAGTTCACATACATTTTGAATATATATATAGGGGGAGGTCATTAATGTATATAGAGAAGAGGAGGGGTCCTAAAACCGATCCTTGTGGTACACCGTATTTTACTTCTTGCATGCTCGACGCCGAGGCGTTTGTTAGTACAGTTTGTTGTCTGCCGGTGAGAAATGAACTAATAAGTTTGACAGTTTCGATTCCGACGCCATACAATGCGAATTTTCTCAGTAATAACGTGTGATCAATAACGTCAAAGGCTTTAGCAAAATCAACAAAAATGGCACCACAGAATTCATTGTCGTTGATTTTCTCCAGCCATTGATCAACAAGAGAAACTAAGGCAGTATGGCAGGAATGGTTAGCTCTAAAACCCGATTGTTTAGGGTGAAGTAAATTGTTTTGGTTAAGATGCGTTAGAATATGTTTGTTAATGTGTTTTTCAAGTGGTTTTGATAAAACAGACAATATTGAAATTGGCCTATAGTTTGATGGGTCTTTTTTGTCACCTGATTTAGAGAGAGAGAGAGAGAGAGAGAGAGAGAGAGAGAGAGAGAGAGAGAGAGAGAGAGAGAGAGAGAGAGAGAGAGAGAGAGGTGGGGGATTCAGGGCCGGACCAAGTTCGTTTGAGGGGGGGTTCCAACTGAAGGCAGGGGTCCAGGGGCCGCCGAGGCCCCGGTGGGGTGCAGGGGGCAAAGCCTCCCATAAGCCGAGAAAATTTTGTATTTGTGAGGTCATTTTTTGGTCTTTCCTTGCAACTGGGAATCAAAATTACACATTTTCAACAGTAACAAAATACTTCAGATATTCATTTACCATAGTGGTTCAGTGGAATAATCCCAAAGACATATATATATGCCTAGTAAATAAGTCTGACAGGACTCTTTACTTTGAATACTTAAATTCAAGCAAACAAGCAATGATTACAACATCTGGAATACAAAGGAGAAGTGGTATGAGAGATGTTGTATGGTGAACAATGACACTATACTTCATAGGGGCGAGCACTCAATGATCTCACAGTGTGCAGTACAGTCCCTTTCCGAAACATCGGTTCCCCGATAGCGCAGATGATATCTTGTTGCAATCGGTTCTCTGATACTATTAATACTAGTGATAGTGTAGCGTGTGACTTGACTTGTGGCCTATGATGATGGACTTATAACGGGGAGGGCAGGCCGTTGTCGACTTGATGTTGTTCATAATTTGAAATAGTTTTAGAAGACCAAATAAACTAAGGGAGTTGGGGGAAGAGCTTAAAAAGTCCACACATTTTTTTGTTTGCTCTGAGAGGGTACATCGGATGGCCAGGTGGGGGGGGGGGGGGGGGGGGGTCCGAAACCCAGGAGATGTAGGAGAGTTAAAGAATCAGTTTAGCCTTCTTTAAATGTGAACAAAAGGTCAGCGAAATGTGCACGGACCAAATTGTTCGTCTTTTACTGACTGAACATGCTCTGTACTACCCTTCATAATGCTCGACATATATTCATGATCTTTTGGGAATTCTGCGAGTAGAAGATAATCACCGTTGGCGCCTACCCAGAACCAACTGAACCAAACCAATCGGGTCGGATCTTAAGCGACCGAAATAGACGCCCTTTCATATGAGTTTCATATGTCATCTTCACTTCGCTACCAGCAGACCGAGAAATATGATATAGAGGTTGATTTTTGACGGTACACTAGCTGCCAGCAACTTGACTTCTCTTCACTACCAGCAGACCGAGAAATACGATATAGAGGTTGATTTTTGACGGTACACTAGCTGCCAGCAACTTGACTTCTCTTCACTACCAGCAGACCGTGAAATACGATATAGAGGTTGATTTTTGACGGTACACTAGCTGCCAGCAACTTGACTTCTCTTCGCTACCAGCAGACCGAGAAATACGATATAGAGGTTGATTTTTGACGGTACACTAGCTGCCAGCAACTTGACTTCTCTTCACTACCAGCAGACCGAGAAATACGATATAGAGGTTGATTTTTGACGGTACACTAGCTGCCAGCAACTTGACTTCTCTTCACTACCAGCAGACCGAGAAATACGATATAGAGGTTGATTTTTGACGGTACACTAGCTGCCAGCAACTTGACTTCTCTTCACTACCAGCAGACCGAGAAATACGATATAGAGGTTGATTTTTGACGGTACACTAGCTGCCAGCAACTTGACTTCTCTTCACTACCAGCAGACCGAGAAATACGATATAGAGGTTGATTTTTGACGGTACACAAGCATCATGAACTCAGGTAAAGACATGAGCGAGAGCGTGGACCACTATAAATTATCAGAATGGGTACACTAGCTGCCAGCAACCTTTCACTGAGTCTGTCGTTTAACTGACAGGTCGCAATTTTACTTTTGCTACCATACAGTGGAACTCCCCGTGTAAGCCAGCCCCCCCCCCCCCCCCCTCAATTAAATATTTCCTCCATTGTATGACCCTCTGGCCTTTCTCATTATGTTCTCACACAGCCTCTGTTAATTTACCTCTAGTTCACACTCTGTGTGTGTGTGTGTGTGTGTGGGTGTGTGGTTTATGCGACTGTTCGCTTCTGCTGTGGTTATGAGCGTCAGTGACTGTGATATATATATAAATGATGCTTATTGCTTAAATGCTCATGTTATAAGTTAATCTTAGTAGTGTACTTATGTTTGATTATGCTTAATGATCGTGTGTTTGTCTTATTAGAAATGCGATGTGGTGTCACAAAAACAATTTCCATGTTTATGTACAATGAAAATGGACATTAAAGGCACAGTAAGCCTCCCGTAAACCATCACAGATACTGTCAGGCTTTTATACACACAGTACAAACACCCTTCCATTTGAACGCTCACCAAACGGGAACATCCTAGGTGCCCTACGTAAAGAGCGAGCAATTTTTAAAGAATTAATTTTGCGGATTGTCTCAGAGACAATCGGACCGTGGTGCGTTTTGGTGCTAGACCTAACTTTTAAAATCTAAATAATAAATTGACAGCTTGTTACACAAACATTCTTAAATCATAAAATAATTCTTTTTTCATCAAGACAAGATCAGTACACGTTTTGAAGTTTTGAAAGTTTGAAAAAAGAAAAGCCCGGAAGCAGGGTCACGCAAGGTCGTGGTTCTCGTAGCAGACGACGGTTTATGCCTATCGCCAGTTCCTCTTAACAGTCAAAAGCCATCGCTAGAGTTCTTGTGAACCACAGCCGTATGTTTCGTGCATAGTCAGAGGTACATAATAACGTGCTATTGCAGATAAGCTCACATCGAGTCGCATTCAAATTACTAACTGACGACAACATTGTGAAAAAGGGAAACTGGATCACATAAACCACGCAAAAATAAATTCTTTGAAAATTGCTCGCTCTTTACGGAGCACCTAGGATGTTCTCAAGCGGTGAGTATTTAAATGAAATGGTATTTGTACTGTGTGTAAAAGCCTGACAGTATTTGTGATGGTTTTATTGTGCCTTTAATGTTTTCTTATCTTATCTTATCTTATTTTAAGACTCCCTCCCTTTTCAGACCTGCATGATTGTCTTAGAGTTTTGAAGGTCGTACACGGGGGTTTCAAGGCTGTACCAGCACCAAAAACGAGTTTTGAAGGTCGTACACGGGGGTTTCAAGGCTGTGCCAGCACCAAAAACGAGTTTTGAAGGTCGTACACGGGGGTTTCAAGGCTGTGCCAGCACCAAAAACGAGTTTTGAAAGTCGTACACGGGGGTTTCAAGGCTGTACCAGCACCAAAAACGAGTTTTGAAGGTCGTACACGGGGGTTTCAAGGCTGTACCAGCACCAAAAACGAGTTTTGAAGGTCGTACACGGGGGTTTCAAGGCTGTACCAGCACCAAAAACGAGTTTTGAAGGTCGTACACGGGGGTTTCAAGGCTGTACCAGCACCAAAAACGAGTTTTGAAGGTCGTACACGGGGGTTTCAAGGCTGTACCATCACCAAAAACGAGCTTTCCTTGACATACGCCAAATTGCATCCTCTCTAGGCTGTCAACAGACTCAGAAAATATGATGTGGGGGTTTGGTTCTGACAGTGCACTGCCAGGGAGCCCGCTCCGCTCTTCTCAGCGGTAGGCACCTGTCTTGCGCAGGTTTGCACATTTCCCACTGTACTGAACTCGGCAGATGAATCGTCAGATCTAGCTGATAAATCCTACTGCAAGAAATAGGACTCAAATCTCATCTTCGTCTCGCTCTAAGCACTAACAGAGATCCACAAAATAAGACCTTTGATCGGCATACCGAGAAATAGGATAAAGGAGTGAGGTTTTGACAGTACAGTGGCAGCGCCCTTGGCTCTTCGTGTATGCATTTTAGCGGCGATTGCACGTGCAGTTAGCTACACTGGCAGAAACATGCACCGACAGAGAGCGAGTTTTAGCGTCAACTAAGGTGACTCGAGTCGAACCGGAGGTCGCAAAAACTCGGTCCGGTACGACTGGAGTGACGTCACCGGTTAACCAACTTTCAACCTTGCTTCCTGCGTAGGGTCTCTCCAGTTCCAAGATGGCTGCCAAGGCGAGGTGAGAAACTTCTGCAAATAATTTTTGACAAAGTTACGGATTGTGAGAAGACATTTGTTGTAAATCACTTAGCCTTTCAAAAATTAAGGATACTGGGTTGGATACTGTCTTGGTTTTAATGCATTTTATTTTAGCAGTGATGTTTATTTTGGGAAGAAATGAGGTCAACAGGAGTTTGGGTGCGATTTCGGCTCAAATGTACTTTAGCGCCCTGAACTTTTACCCGGCTGTTTTGCGCTCGATTTTCACGCTCACTTCTTCATTGACGTTCGAATCGATAGTTCGATGTTTTGGCATTACATTCACATCAACAATAAAACAGTACTGCTTGTTCATCATCGTCGTCCATCAACTCTCCACAACAGTAAATCCGTAACGCGCTTGTCGCCATCTTGTTGCAAGGGACGCGACTGGACACAACCCAACAGCGTTTCCGCGAAGAAAAAACCCAGACATGCGCAGTGACCCTACCGTAGCTCAACCCTGTTCCTCGCGAAAACTCGCTCAGAGAAAGTTCCGCCGTGAACCCGAAGTGTGCTGCTGGGGGCAACGCCAGTGATGTTCTGGGAGATAAGGCTCACTGTTTAGGTAAGTGATGGAAATGCAGTTTAAAGAAACCCCCTCCCCTCTGTTTTCTTGAACATCATTCGTTCTGACCTGATTCAACCTTCCCTGCTTTGTTTGGTTAGCAAGACATTGACAGTAACTTGATTGCATTTCAACACGTTCATTCTACGGACGAAATTTTAGATTTCAACAGTAAACAGGTCCATGCCGACGCTTGACAAGGGAAAGGGTTATTCTCCACAGCTGGGTACCCTTTTTATAATTTTTTTACATGCATTCTTAGTCCTTTAAATGATTATACTATATATTAAATGTTAAACTAGAATGAATTCTCTTTTACTTTTGTCATTAATACTCCAGTTAGATAATGACACAGGCATTCAACAAAAACTCTGAACAAAATTCTCCATTATTACAGTTGGTACAATAGTTGGAGATGTTCCAGACTGGTGCACTGTTCTTTCCACAATTCTCGGTTTCTTCGATTGTTGCACGAATCGTAACACTCATCTATGCATCAGTGTTGACAAACAAAACACTTGAGACCTTCAACCGTAGCCTTCCCTGTCCATATGTACACTGATTCCAAAATAAAAAGGCGTTATTTTGTCAAAAACACGGATTCTCCTTATTTTAATTTGGGATTGAGACTTAAACTGATACACATATGCAACACACATGCAACACAATATATTTTAAGCCTTTCGTCCATTCAAAGTTCAGCCGTTTCGAAATAAAATGAGAACTGAATCAGGGCTCCCCACGGACGCCCGTCCCAGAGGGTCCCGGGACCCCCCTTTTAATGTTTAGAGGGTCCATGGACCCCCTAAGCGAAGTTTTAGAGGGTCCCAAGAGTCCCGGATCCCTAAACCCCCTGTGTACATACACATGTGTAACCGAGTGCCGTAACACTACGATCACCTCGGGAGGCGAAGTGCAATCAAACAGGATTGAAAATGTTAGGGCTAATTTCTTAGCCCTATAAAAACTGTTATGCAAACCCGAAGGTTTCCATGAACATACAGACAATCGGAAACCCCATCACAAACAGAATTCAAGGCCAACAACTCGGGTGCAGAGTCTGCTGAGAAAGGAGCGGTAGCCTCCCCTGTCACAATCGCCCCCGTTTGAATGAACTCCGTCCCGAAGTTCCGAACCGGGGGACCACTGTCCATCCCAAGTTCGCAGAATGGGAACAGCACGAAAATGTTCAGTGGTCATATTATGCCATTACCTGAACAAATCATGCCGAGTCCCATCCCTGCTCGCAAGCGCCAGATGTAACCGAGTGCCGTAACACTACGATCACCTCGGACCGGAGGCGAAGTGCAATCGAACAGGATTGAAAATGTTAGGGCTAATTTCTTAGCCCTATAAAAACTGTTATGCAAACCCGAATGTTTCCATGAACATATACAGACAATCGAAAACCACCAGACCCCATCACAAACAGAATTCCACAATCCACCGGTGTTGACTTAAAGGCCAACAACTCGGGTGCAGAGTCTGCTGTGAAAGGAGCGGTAGCCTCCCCTGTCACACATGTATAACGCATTGTGATCGCGAATAATGTGATATGAAGTTGGATTTTTATCACGAGAATATTCGAGGACACTCCATACCTTGTTAACTGCAACACACACCGGCACGGTTGGCCTAGTGGTAAGGCGTCCGCTCCGTGATCGGGAGGTCGTGGGTTCGAACCCCGGCCGGGTCATACCTAAGACTTTAAAATTGGCAATCTAGTGGCTGCTCCGCCTGGCGTCTGGCATTATGGGGTTAGTGCTAGGACTGGTTGGTCCGGTGTCAGAATAATGTGACTGGGTGAGACATGAAGCCTGTGCTGCGACTTCTGTCTTGTGTGTGGCGCACGTTAAATGTCAAAGCAGCACCGCCCTGATATGGCCCTTCGTGGTCGGCTGGGCGTTAAGCAAACAAACAAACACACACGCACACTTTCAACTTGACCGTTCTGGTCTTTCCTTTGCAATGTTAGCTGACGACTACGGACTGAAAATAGTATCTACGGGGCGCACGACAACAAAAATTTAGTGCGTCCCTGGACCCGCTGTTTATAGGTTTAGTGCGTCCCGGGACCCCCTCCGTGAATTTCCAGTACGTGATTTCGGCTTCTAGTGCGTATAGGACGCAGGAACGCGCACTTTGGCCGGGAGCCCTGTGAGTTTCGAAATAATGGCCAAAGAGAATATGATTTAAGTTTCTGAGTTGCGCAAACGTTACTATGAGATAGGGACACAATTCGGTACAATAATTATTATCCTCAGTTGCAATACGGAAGGGAAGATTTTCCATTTAAAAGGGGGCGCATGAAAATCATGCCAAAGCCGCAGCTCTGGTGTTCATCAAACCATCTTCATTAAACTTTGAACACCGACGTAAATGTAAATAAATACAACTAAGATCAACTTTATGCAAAGTTTTAGATTTTTTTTAAAGCATTTTTTAATTTTAATTTTTGGCCAATTGTTGTTAAAATATAAACATTTTTCCCCTACTACGTTATACATAACGAAGTTGCTGAGTGTAACGTTCACTGTCACTGAACAACAACAACAAAAGGGAGAGAAAAAATTAAGCTGGTGCAACCTAATAACCAAACTATTTTCCAGCGTTGTTTGGCACGACGGCAGATTACCGAATGCACGGAGGCCGTAAAAACACTGCAGAACAAAGAATGTTGACTGGTGGCCCTTTCGCTGAGCGGCGGTGTAACACGAGAAAATTACTCCCACGAGATTTTTACTCCGGAGTAAAAATTTCGTACGAAAATGTTACTCCCTTTATGAAAAAAATACTCCCCCTTTACACGAGAAAATTACTCCCCACGACAGGTGAGTTCCGAATAAACATTTCGTACAAAAATGTTACTCCCCTCACGAATAAATAACGAATAAATTACTTCACCCTAACACGAGCAATTTAACTTCTCATGCCAGGTGTACGGAATTTTTACTCCCTTGTCCCCTGTTAGTCTTGGTGGTGGAAGGGGTGGAGGGAGGTTAGCGCGACATTCGTTTGTGCGAGATCACATATTGGCATTATCCCTTCGCCCGCATCCCATTTTCGCGTACGAGATTTTTACTGGAAGTAAAACAAATGGGAAGTAATACTTTCATGGAGGGCGTAATTTTTTCGTGCCTTGGGGAGTTCTTTTCTCGTACGAAAGGTGTACTCGGGGTGAGAATTTCGTACGAAATATTTACTCCGGAGTACATTTTTCGTGGAGTAAAAATGTCGTGTTACACCGGAACGGTGCATCACCAGGTTTTCCCACGATGCCAGAAACCATTGCCCCAACATCACTAAAAACCATGCACACAGGCTTCTGCAGTTTTTCTTCAGTGTTTGTTTTCGCTTGAGCTTGCTTCTTCCATCCATTCACGCTTTTGCTTATTGTTGCTTTTTCTTTACTTCCGCAATTAGTGTTTAGCTCTTTGTGTGTGCGCCATATGCTAGTTTCTGAACCTGTTTCTTCCACACAAGATGTCCGTTGGTGGCAGGCTTTTTTCCAGATAGTGAAGCAAGCTCTCTGAGTTGAACCATTGCTCTCTGTGTGTTGAACCATTGCTCTCTCTGAGTTGAACCATTGCTCTCTGTGTGTTGAACCATTGCTCCCTGTGTGTTGAACCATTACTCCCTGTGTGTTGAACCATTACTCTCTGTGTGTTGAACCATTGCTCTCTGTGTGTTGAACCATTGCTCCCTGTGTGTTGAACCATTACTCCCTGTGTGTTGAACCATTACTCTCTGTGTGTTGAACCATTGCTCTCTGTGTGTTGAACCATTGCTCCCTGTGAGTTGAACCATTACTCCCTGTGTGTTGAACCATTACTCTCTGTGTGTTGAACCATTGCTCCCTGTGTGTTGAACCATTACTCTCTGTGTGTTGAACCATTACTCTCTGTGTGTTGAACCATTACTCTCTGTGTGTTGAACCATTACTCTCTCTGAGACTGATTAGTGCATTTAGCAAAAGAATGGATGCTAAATAATAGATAACAGAGCAATGTTGTTGGTTATATGACACATGTGTGTTCAATTAACGCGACCAAATTCACATATTTCTGAGTAAACTAATGCGCTATGACCGAACACACATGTGTTATATAAACAACAACATTGCTCTGTTATTGATTTTAGCATCCATTCTTTTACTAAATGCACTGTTCAGTCGTCAGATCGTGTACATGATTGGGTGTTGACTCGCGCGATCGCTAATCTGCCTCTTTTGAACAAGACTATTGAATCGGTCATAGCGCATTAGTTTACTCAGAAATATGTGAATTTGGTCGCGTTTATTGAACACACATGTGATATATAACCAACAACATTGCTCTGTTATTGATTTTAGCATCCATTCTTTTGCTAAATGCACCGTTCAGTTATCAGATCGTGTACATGATTGGGTGTTGACTCGCGCGATCGCTAATCTGCCTCTTTTGAACAAGACTATATATTAAAGGCACAGTAAGCCTCCCGTAAACCATCACAGATACGGTCAGGCTTTTACACACAGTACAAACACCATTTCATTTAAACACTCACCGATTGAGAACATCCTAGGTGCCCTCCGTAAAGAGCGAACAATTTTCAAAGAATTTATTTTTGCGTGGTTTATCTTACCCCTGAGCCATCGTGAACCCGTGTGATCCAGTTTCCCTTTTTCACAATGTAGTCGTCAGTTAGTTATTTGAATGCGACTATTTACAATAGCACGTTTTTATGCACGAAACAAACGGCTGTGGTTCACAAGAACTGATAAACCGGCGTCGTCTGCTACGACCCTTGCGTGACCCTGCTTCCGGGCTTTTCTTTTTTCAAACTTTCACAACTTCGAATTGTACTGATCTTGTCTTGATGAAAAAAGAATTCTTTTATGATTAAAGAATGTTTGTGTAACAAGCTGTCAATTTATTATTTAGATTTTAAAAGTTAGGTCTAGCGCAAAAACGCACCACGGTCCAAAAACATTTTGATAATCATCGATTCACGGCTATCGCCAGTTTACATCGATAGAATGAGACCCGAAGGGAAGTAACTCATGTTTGACCTGAGTTCAGGATGGGTCCAAAAAGTGTTCGAGACAATCTGCAAAATTAATTCTTTAAAATTGCTCGCTCTTTACATAGGGCACCTAGGATGTTCCCGTTTGGTGAGCGTTCAAATGGAAGGGTGTTTGTACTGTGTGTAAAAGCCTGACAGTATCTGTGATTGTTTAGGGGAGGCTTACTGTCCGGGCGTGAATTCCGGTATTCATAACAGCCGTCCAGCACCAAAACGAGGAGCCATTGCTGTTGAGGCCAAGTCCACGAAAATAAATTCTTTGAAAATTTCTCACGCTCGACAGAAAGCAGCCAGGACTGATGTTCCCGTTCGGTGAGCGGCGTTCAAATGGAAGTATGCTTGTACTGTATGTAGACGCTCGGGGAGCTCTGTGATGGTTTACGGGAGGCTTACTGTGCCTTTAAACGCCACCAACTTCACATCATTACTGAGTAAACGGGGTTTTCGGACTTGTGTTAGTTAGTTGATAAAAAGGCTGGATGAGAAGCCTTGTTCAGGGGAGAGCAATCCGCTCGACTGTTCACGACCTGATTCATCTCCCCTTGTATGCGCATGCGCGTTGACCTCATTGAGAAGGATTGTTCAGGCAGAGTTTTCAGATCGTGACACCGGCATTCAGCTTTCTGAATCGGCCTCGTTGATCTTGTATACACACTGAAAAGCCCCCCTCCCTTCCATAGTACTGATGATCGAGCCTTAGGTAGACTCTACTTTACATTCATGGGGTCAAATTTGTTCAACCACGTTAAAAAAAAAACCACACTCTACTGAGCAGAAAAACACAGTGACAAGTGCATGTTGGAGTTTCACTCTACGAACACGGATGAAGATGAAGAAGAAAGCAGAAGCAGAAGACGAAGAACTGCTTACAGATGTGAGTAGGCCTAATTCACAACCATATATGCCATGAAGATAATCAATGTGTCAGCCCAGTTTTGGAACTAGCGAACTCCATCCTCAGCGATTATGATGGCATCAGCCTTGTTATGACAATATTCGGCCTTGTTCAGCCAAAGCCGACTTGTTTGGAGAATGCAAACACCTTTTCGTTTTTTTTTATGCAGTTGTGGTGATAGAAAATGTTGCTGTCGGCAGCTCTTTATCTCACGCGTATACCGCTGTCAACCGCTCGAGATAGGCAATTTAAAACTTACAACTAAAATTAGATGGGCAGAAACCAAAAAACCAAAAAACTCAAAAAAATGACAGGCAATTATCTTATGAGCGTGACGATATTATCCCTCAAGCAATATTGATAAGCAGCACACTGAGCGAAGAAAGTCACACATTGTGCAGAT
>NC_090259.1:26301015-26343515 GCF_037325665.1 Littorina saxatilis
TTTTCTTTTTTTCGATAAATACTTTTGATGGAGTCATATCCGGCTTTTTGTAAAAGTTGAGGCGGCACTGTCACACCCTCATTTTTCAATCAAATTGATTGACATTTTTGTAAAGCAATCTTCGACGAAGGCCGGACTTCGGTATTGCATTTCAGCTTGGTGGCTTAAAAATTGATTTATGACTTTGGTCATTACAAATCTGAAAATTGTAATAATCCTTTTGATATAAAACGATCCAAATTTACGTTCATCTTATTCTACATCATTTCCTGGTTCCAAAAACATATAAATATGTTATATTTGGATTACAAACAAGCTCTGAAAATTAAAAATATAAAAATTATGATCAAAATTAAATTTCCGAAATCGATTTAAAAACAATTTCATCTTATTCCTTGTTGGTTACTGGTACCAAAAACATATAGATATGATATGTTTGGATTAAAAACACGCTCAGAAAGTTAAAACGAAGAGAGGTACAGAAAAGCATGCTATGCAGCACAGCGAAACCACTACCGCGCTGAACAGGCTCGTCAGTTTCACTCCGTTTTGCACAAGCGGCGGACTACGGTCATTGTGAAAAAATGCAGTGCGTTCAGTTTCATTCTGTGAGTTCCACAGCTTGACTAAATGTAGTAATTTCGCCTTTCGCGACTTGTTTTTCTTTTCTTTTTTAGCTGGAGGGTGGTGCATGTGCAGCCAGTGCAGCCCCCCTCCCCCCCCCCCCCCCCCCCCCCCCGTCCAACCCTGCATCTACTTAGAAGACATGCTATAAATCAACATTTTATCTGCTCTATATGCACATTTGGTATGTTGTGCTGGACTGATTTAGCAGCTTGACATAGAAGTCACTAATACATATGATTCAGCAGCTTGACATAGATGTCACTAATACATGATTCAGCAGCTTGTCATAGATGTCACTAATACATATGATTTAGCAGCTTGACATAGATGTCACTAATACATTTGATTTAGCAGCTTGACATAGATGTCACTAATACATATGATTTAGCAGCTTGACATAGATGTCACTAATACATGATTTAGCAGCTTGACATAGATGTCACTAATACATGATTCAGCAGCTTGACATAGATGTCACTAATACATATGATTTAGTAGCTTGACATAGATGTCACTAATACATATGATTCAGCAGCTTGTCATAGATGTCACTAATACATTTGATTTAGCAACTTGACATAGATGTCACTAATACATATGATTCAGCAGCTTGACATAGATGTCAGTAATACATATGATTTAGCAGCTTGACATAGATGTCACTAATACATGATTTAGCAGCTTGACATAGATGTCACTAATACATGATTCAGCAGCTTGTCATAGATGTCACTAATACATATGATTTAGCAGCTTGACATAGATGTCACTAATACATTTGATTTAGCAGCTTGACATAGATGTCACTAATACATATGATTTAGCAGCTTGACATAGATGTCACTAAAACATAAGATTTAGCAGCTTGACATAGATGTCACTAATACATGATTCAGCAGCTTGACATAGATGTCACTAATACATGATTTAGCAGCTTGACATAGATGTCACTAATACATATGATTTAGTAGCTTGACATAGATGTCACTAATACATATGATTCAGCAGCTTGTCATAGATGTCACTAATACATTTGATTTAGCAACTTGACATAGATGTCACTAATACATATGATTTAGCAGCTTGACATAGATGTCAGTAATACATATGATTTAGTAGCTTGACATAGATGTCACTAATACATGATTTAGCAGCTTGACATAGATGTCACTAATACATGATTCAGCAGCTTGACATAGATGTCACTAATACATATGATTCAGCAGCTTGACATAGATGTCACTAATACATATGATTCAGCAGCTTGACATAGATGTCACAAATACATGATTTAGCAGCTTGACATAGATGTCACTAATACATGTGATTCAGCAGCTTGTCATAGATGTCACTAATACATGATTTAGCAGCTTGACATAGATGTCACTAATACATATGATTCAGCAGCTTGACCTAGATGTCACTAAAACATGATTTAGCAGCTTGTCATAGATGTCACTATTACATGATTTAGCAGCTTGTCATAGATGTCACTAATACATATGATTCAGCAGCTTGACATAGATGTCATTCTGCACGGCAAGCAGACATATGTAATCGCTTACACGCGAAGAATTGTATCGTTTTTTCTTATGTCGACCCTTAGTTGGATTAAAGCACAAATTGGCCTTGAAAGGGGTCAATTTATCAACTTAACGAAAATCACTTTGCATCTCGTGAGTGCAAAAACAGACATTTCAGCCGCCATTTTTTAACCTCCCCAGTATCACATAGTTTGTGCCTGTCACAGCACCAAGTATATACCAACAATTTCAAACTTTAAACAAAAATGCATTGCCGCCCGCCGTGACTTGATTATTTATCAACTGATGGGTGCAGCCGCTGGCATAGATGGAATAATGCACTGAGTTTTATAAACGAGGTTAAGACTAATTGATTCAGTTTAAACAATTTGTTTAAACTGCTTCTGTAAGCCATGTGGCCGCCTGGAGAAAATGTTAACATCCGGGTGGGTGCGTATTTAAAGGCATAGAAAGCTGATTAATATACACGCTAATTGCTTTACCCAGAGCTGGAGACAGACTAAATTAAGTTCCCTGCAAAATATTGTGGTCTAGGAGCCCTTAAATGTTGAGATATTTGAATTTTTATTTTGATCTAGATGGTCCTATTTATAGATTTGGCAACACAGGTAACGTTGATGCAAGGGAGCTAACACCGCGGCTTTGTTGACATCCTCACTTTTTCAGAGGCTAGAACAAGCTGTAATGCATGTATTATGGTCCGCGCATGGTGACATATCGTCATTATATGGTCTTATGGTGCGTTTGACATCGATTGTGGGCAAACTACACTTTGTAAACACGGGAGTGCGTTAGTATGCCTTTAATGCAGAAGGGCAATCGCTCATTGTGCGTTCATAGAACACGCCGCGAGGCTTCGTTCGCTTGAACCATTTTGCTGTTATCATACCCAAAAAATTGAAGTTTTTTTTCTTTTTCTTCGTAAAGTCTGGGTTATTTGACAGGCTTAGAACTTACGCTTGGGACGTATCAGCACTAATTCGCCTAGACTAAACTGTTTCAAGATATACTGAGGCACACAGCCAGCCACCCAGCCGATAGACAGAGACGAACGGATTGACTATCAAATTAACAGACACGCAGACAGGCAGGCTTTTGAGCTTTAATTTATTAACTTTGTGTGCATATATTTTTTAGAACCTTGAAGCCGTGTTTATTTGCAAAGTTCTCGTGCAGAAATTCATCCTTGTAATCTTCCCCAATCGGTCCTGCAAATAGAAGTTTAAAATTATAACCCTCCTCGCACAAAAAGTACAAACACTAGTTACGAAACTGTCTTATTCACTGTGCCACAGACCACCAAGTAGGTTGCCCTCAAGGGACCAATCAGTTTCTGAGAGGTGCCAGTAAGTACAACAGTGATTGGTTATTTTCTAAACACCTTATAGCTACCCCACGCGCCGGCTGACAGGTGTCCTCCGAAAGGAAGATCGCCTGCTGGGAGCGGGGGTGGATAGCGTGGCGCAGTGAGAAAGACAGAGGGACCTG
Organism: Littorina saxatilis; assembly: GCF_037325665.1. Lineage (NCBI taxonomy): Eukaryota > Metazoa > Mollusca > Gastropoda > Littorinimorpha > Littorinidae > Littorina > Littorina saxatilis. The sequence goes on from NC_090259.1 coordinate 26,304,675, forward strand.
TCTTCTCACACTGTTGCAAACTAAAGTTGTTTGTTTGTTTTTCTCATGATAATCTTCGGGTGATGGCCCGGAAGTTACCCAAACATATCCCAACAGATTTCGCCAGATTTGGGTTCAATTAACGCGTTCCGGTAACCGGATATGTGGCCGAGACAAACCGATTCAGTTCCGGTTATACTCGGCGTCAGGTTGTTTGGTTGAGTGGTGGGCATATTTGACACATTCATGTTCCAAGTGTTTTCTTCACAGAGAGCGATTTCTGCTCGTTTTTAATTATTTTTTGTTTGACTTTTAAAGTGTTCAGTTCAATATAAAACGTTAACATCAAACCTCTAATGGTACCTGTATAGGCCTTTTTGTGAAAACCTGCATGAACTTCGATGTAACCCCCCCCCCCCCCCCCCAAAAAAAAAAAAAAAAAAAAAAACCCTTCAGCTTAATTCCGTGTAAAGTGAAAGCTGAAGTACTATTTGGTATAAGATAGGAGTTTTAAGTTGACCAAGAAAGACATGGCAGCCCATCTGTAAACACTGATTATCTCATGGCTTGTTAGCACGGTTATCGTATTTTTGCCACCGTCAGCGTGGTCAGTTGTACCGAGTTATCCCCCCCCCCCCTCCCGTCATCCCTCCTCCCCCCTCCCAACAACCCCCGCCCCGTCCCCCCCCCCCCCCCCGGCTTGACTGCACTTGCCTGGACAAGTTGCAATAAAATGCACCTCCAGTAACTGATTTATTCTAGAGTTTCTCCAGCTTTAGCTGCTTTGACAACTGCCTCTACAGTAACAGGTTTACCTGTTCAAATCATGCAAAATAAATGTTCTTCTTTCTTTTTTTTCCCTCCAATTTTCCGCTGAAAGTTTAAAAGCTTACACAAAGTGTGTACAAATTTAGACACCAAGAAAAGTTAAAAGGAAACTTGACCCTAAACAGGTGGAAAACACACTAACACAGGAGTTAAAAGTGATGCTGAGCTGCTTTCAAAAATAACCCCGCGTTATCTATTTGCTGCCGTTTCCTGTCGATTCAATTTCTGCCATGTTCAAATGAGAAGTTTCTTGCTCCCAAAATATAAACAGAGGCTGTCAGTGTGTGTGTGTGTGTGTGTGTGTATGTGTGTGTGTGTGTGCGTGTGTGTGTGTGTGTGTGTGTGCGTGTGTGTGCGTGTGTGCGTGTGTGTGAGGTGTATATGTGTGTGTGTGTGTGTGTGTCAATGTTAGTGTGTGCGTATATGTGTCTGTGCGTGTGTGTTTGGATGTGTATGCGTGCGTGTGTGGTTGTGCGTGTATATGTGTGCGTACGTGTGTGTGAGTGCGCTTGTCAGTGCGTGTTTGCGCGTGTATGTGTTTATGCGTACGTGCATGTGCGCCACGGTATGATTGTGCGTTCGTGTGTGTGTGTGTGCGTGTGCACGCGTGTCGTCTAGGCCGGAGTGCCCACGTGCGTGCTTGACTGCGTGCCTGCGTGTGTGCGTGCGAGAAAGCGCGTATGTGTGTGTGGCAGTGAATGGGTGTGCTCCTGTGTGGAAGCTCTTTCCCCAGTTATTTCACCTGTGCTTTTTTCCCGCCGTCTCCACAAGACACAAATATCATAATTATGCCGAAGATTTTCATCATCTTATCCTTTTTCCGCCAAAGAGGCTGCTTGGCTCCACCTATAATTTAAACATGTTTTGAGTGCTGTTTAATGATAGAAGCCATTTTATGATAATCTGTTTACCTCACAACGATGCTAGCTTTCACGACTTGGTTTTAACACACACAAACACACAAACACAAACACACACACACACACACACACACACACACACACACACACTCTCACACGAACACACACACATGCAAACAAATACACATTGTACACAAGCGCGTACACACAGACACACACACACCTAAAGTGTGGATGGTTACCTAAGAGGCGGCACTGGGTGTAGTGCCTTTCTAGTGCACTTGCACTACAACAGCACTGGGTGCAGTACTCGCTCCGGCATCGAAGAATTTTGCACTAAAAAATTCACAAAATTTGACCTATTTCGTCGCCTATAGAGGACGGAAAGAATGTCATTTTGAACATTGTTATGACATTCTTTCCGTCAAAAAAGTCAATTTAACGGTGTTAAATGAAGCGACCATCCACACAATTAGGTTGCCATCCAGAGTTTAGGTTGCCATCCACGTGTGGATGGTTGCCTTATGGTGATTTAGGCAACCAAACCTGTGGAAACGGGGGTACACATGCACCGCATGCGCACACACACACACACACACACACACATGGACAGATTGACAGAGACCAAGAGAGAGAGAGAGAGAGAGAGAGAGAGGGTGGTGCACCTTATCACCGAGAGAGAGAGAGAGAGAGAGAGAGAGAGAGAGAGAGAGAGAGAGAGAGAGAGAGAGAGAGAGAGAGAGAGAGAGAGAGAGAGAGAGAGAGATTCGTGTATTATATTTTGAGCGTTTTATTTCAACAACGGTCGAAGGAGGGATAACATGTCTGGTGTTTTACACTATACATTGATATCTATAATCACGGATAAATTACATGTTTAGCACACAAAGGCACTTCAGTTTCAACATGAAACTGATGTTAGCAACGAGAATGAGTATCAGTCAAAGATAGGCCCTACTATTCTACTGGTACGCTTAAATATAAATTTGTGATATTAAAATAGGCTAGGCTAATCCGTTTGTTTGGGTCACCGGGACTATGATATGACCGCACACTAGCACCAAATGCCAAATAAGAAAAGTCGCTGTGTCATCAACAATTACAAATATATGTTCAAAGAGCATTGTTGGAAGCGAATAATTTTGGCGGTAGTATGCCGCTGAAAAGATGAGCCAAAAGCGAAACCGATTTGCACTGCTTTCAATCGTCTTTGAAATAGTGACTCGTAATATATTAAAACACTCTTAATTTACCGATATCTTGCAAATAATCGTTATTCCCCTTTGAAAGTGAGCTAGAACCTTAACACACAATGAAGATGATGGTGTTTTTAATTCGAGAGTATTCCATGACATTCACGGTGATAATTGCGAAGATCGCTGTGTTATTTGTAATTCCGTTTTAGACATGACTCGCCTTTCTGGCGGTATACCATTACTAACGCATTTTGTTTGTTCGTTCATGGGCTGAAACTCCCACGGCTTTTACGTGTATGACCGTTTTTACCCCGCCATTTAGGCAGCCATACGCCGCTTTCGGAGGAAGCATGCTGGGTATTTTCGTGTTTCTATAACCCACCGAACTCTGACATGGATTACAGGATCTTTTTCGTGCGCACTTGGTCTTGTGCTTGCGTGTACACACGGGGGTGTTCGGACACCGAGGAGAGTCTGCACACAAAGTTGACTCTGAGAAATAAATCTCTCGCCGAACGTGGGGACGAACTCACGCTGACAGCGGCCAACTGGATACAAATCCAGCGCGCTACCGACTGAGCTACATCCCCGCCCACTAACGCATTTAATTCTTATCATCTTACAAGATATGAGTTAGTCAGCAAAGTTCTTTACAATTACCTTTACAATCACTATTGTATTTACATAGATCAGTGAGTTGTTTGTAAGAAACGCTTGTCTTGCGTCATAACCCCACAGTTTTTACCTGTAACCTTCAGATAAAGTGTGCTATGGACAGTAAATTCGGCACCTGATTTTCGTTTTTTTCAGTAGTGATTAAAGCGATCCAAGGGTTATTTGTATATAGCTCAGTTTGGCACTAATCAGCTACCATACTGGGACAACGATTATCTGGTTGGCTTTGAATGAGCACGGGAGAGACATAAGCTAGTGGAAACAGATGTCAGCAATAAAATACAAAAACTACTCTATGACTGTTGAGGACGAACTAAACAACTTAAGAATGAAGATATCTCACTGAATACAGGGAGAAGTAGGTTTAGCAGGTTATATATCCGGGCTAAGTCTGATTCAGGCTGGTGCAGAATAAAAGTGGGATCCGATTTAAGTTAGCCCAACGAGTCCTCAATGTCTGTTTTGGGAGAGGGGCAAAAATAAACAGGGACACCGGGGTTACATCTCACACACCATAGACATCACGACAACAAGAGCAATATGTCAATAAGTCAATCAATGCATCTGTTGCACCATTCTCCCTCAAATGGAAGCACGACAACGAAATATCAAATTCAATCATGCGGGGGAGGGGGGGTGGTGGTGAGGGTGAAGGTGGTGGTGGGGTGGTGGTGAGGGTGAAGGTGGTGGTGGGGGGGGGGGATGCCAGATCTGACCAAACGCGTTCGCTCAGCGCTTATGCTCTCGCCTTTCTGGTAAGAGGAAAGAGTTCGAATCCTGTGGCTGGTGGAGGGTAGAGTCTGATTTGTCCGACCCCCCGAGTCAACATACACACAGACCCGCCAAACGGTTCACTGATCCAGTTTCACGCTAAAGATCTTGTTATCCATGTCAGGGTTCCAAGGGTGACACAACATTACCCAGCATAATTATAACACCCCTAAAACCGCCGTGTGTCTGGTTTATAAGGCAGGAGAAAAAAAAACACGCACAAAAAAACACAACACGGCCTGGTTTTAATAAAGGGAAACAACGATAACAACAATATCAACGTGACAACAACCATGCTCATCATTGTATATATCAAAGTCCACTTGTTCAAGTTGTATTTCGGGTGTTCGTGGCAGTTGTAGTCTAAGGAAAAGAAGAAACGTCAAACGGCGAAAATCATGTGCCCATTCTTCTCAACAAATAAAGCAATGCTCTGAACCAATCAGACAGTACGTATCAAGCAATCAGATAATTCGTCACTGAGTGTCAACCAATAGTGCCGTTCTCCTCAACCAATCACTGAAGCAATTCTTCTTCACGAATCACAAAATGTGTTGCAACAAATCAAACGACGTGGCTCGACCAACCAATCACGAACTTCGTCAGTCTCGCTCAACCAACCAATCAGGACCTTCGTCAGTCTCGCTCAACCAACCAATCAGGACCTTCGTCAGTCTCGCTCAACCAACCAATCAGAAACTTCGTCAGTCTCGCTCAACCAACAAATCAGGAACTTCGTCGGTCTCTCTCACCCAACCAACCACTGAGGAACTTCTTCTGTCTCGCTCAGTCAACCCACCAATCAGGAACTTCGTCAGTCTCGCTCAACCAACCACTGAGGAACTTCGTCAGTCTCGCTCAACCAACCACTGAGGAACTTCGTCAGTCTCGCTCAGTCAACCAACCAATCAGGCGGAGCAAGCCATCCACCTGACGGCGGCAGCGAAGTTGTTAGAGTCGCTCCATTCCTCCACACTCAGGTCGAAGCCGGAGACGGTCCTGTTGTCGATGGCGGCGTACACTCTCAGCTGCTTGTGATTGAAGGAGTCGAGCCTGGTGACGCCAGCCGTGACGGCGGGAGGGGAGGAGAAGGGGGAGGCGTATTGCACGTGCTGGGTCTGCTTCCTGATGACCTTGCCGTGCTCTGCGGACACCGTGGGTTCGTAGTGCGGCTTGAACCACTTCTGGCCAGATTCGCCTACATGTGCCAGAAAAGTGAAGAGTCAGTAATTGCAGTAGAAAAATGCGTGATCTTGATAGTGGATTTGTCTGGACGCCAAGCAGTAACTGATCATAGTCAATGTACAGGGTGGGCACAAAAGTCAGACCAATTGACCTATAAACTTGTCACTTTGTGGAAAGGGCATTTATTAGCTGAAATTATTGTACACCTAATATAAAGTAATTCGGTCAAAAGATGTAGAATTGATTAGCATTTTTGGTGGGTGGCATTTTTTTAGGGTTCACCCTGTATGTAAAGAGACGACCAGTGAAAGTTTCAAGGTTTCAGAAAAGCGAAAGTTCGTTCGCTATAAACCGGAATGAATTTTAAAATACGGGCAGAAAAAAGAAACTTGAGATATCTGTTGCCATATGTACACATACCAAATCTGTTTCCAAAATCTAAATCAATATGAACATTCATACCCAATCCGCCAAAGAGCGCACAGCCGAGGTGGCCTAACGCGGGTACATACATGCCCCACATACTCCTCTCTTACTTCTATTGACAAATCAACTTCACCTAAACTCCCACTCTTGTAAATCCTCGATTCAATCAGAAACAACTGTTCGAATACACAAGCGCCCTGTTTGTAAAAACGAAGGAGTAAATGTAAAGACGGGCACTAGTTGGCTGTAACCCCCCCTCCCCCACGCCAATAGTGTCGTGTATTATTCGGATATCCGCTACCTGTACACATACGCTATAAAACAAACAAAAAATAAGCATGGTGAATTTCACTTACATCGTTTTTCTCTGAGTCCAGTTTCCAGTGCGGCCAAACGTAGTTGGATTTCTGCAGGAAAAAGGCAAACGGATAAGTATCATGAATGAAAATAAATAACTTCATATAATTATTTGAAAGCACGAATATATATATTCGACCATAATGGATTTACTGAAGTCATGTTTACTGTTATCCGAGCGAGCGCACACACACACACACACACACACACATTCTCCCTCTCTCTGTCTCTCTCACACACACACACACAAACACACACACACACACACACACACACACACATAAATACGCACACACACATTTTCCCTCTCTCTCTCTCTCACTCACACACACACACACACACACACACACACCACACACACACACACACACACACACACACACACACACACACACACACAATACATTCACATCATAATTGCAACTGAATATCAAATATATACTTTTGTTTTCCTCTGCATGCGTCTTTTTAAGTTGTTTGTAGTCACCTTGGATGCTCAAGAGCTGGCCCCGTACCTGTAACAATCCATCACAGTTTATTAACTGATTAAATCAGCAGGAAGATATAAATCGTTTACTTACGTTGCGATGTCTGGGCAAATGATTCTTGTTGGACTTCTACTTCTTCTTCAGTCGTCTTCTTCGTTCATGGGCAGAAACTCCCACGTTCACTCATGTTTTTGCGGCACGAGTGGATTTTTACGTGTATGACCCGCTATTCAGGCAGTTGGACTAAATCCACTGGGAAAATCCTCGTAAATATCGGTTTTCATCCATGCCTACATTGAGAGAGAAATTCAAGTTTTACGCCCTCACGGCAAAGCCATTAGGGGCATGTTCCCGGGTTTTAACCCGACTTTAGATGAGATACACAAGTGTATGCGTGTTTGGGTGGTATCAGCCATCTGCACTTATATGGCAGAATGACCGAGGTCTTTTATGTGCCACTGTGGTGACACGGGGGTGGGAGATGGATACCGTCTCTGGGTCTGCACATAAGGTCGACCTGTGTCCGTCCCGGCCCGGATTCGAACCAGCGACCTTTCGATCACAAGTCCAGTGCTCTACCACCTGAGCTACCCGGGCCCCCTTTTGCCTACATCATACACCTAGCGGCAATATAAGACCAGAGACACTCCCCATTCGTGTGATTGTTGGTATGTGTATCTCAGTGAAAGGTTGCTCTTGTAACCGAGTACACTGCGAAGCAGAACAATCACCTTTGGAGGCAAAGCCAATCAAACAGGGTGGAGAATGTTAGAGCTAAGTTAAATATCCCTGTAAAAACTGCCATGATTACGCAAATGTTCCAACGAGCAGACAAGGAGACAGCAGCAGCCAGACGGTATCACAAACACAACTTTACAGTCGACAGTTGTCTAGCTGGCGTCGTAGAAGAAACGTCGAGCTACTATAAATAGCTCGCGCTCTTCGCCAGCAGACAACTCTGCAGAGCCTGCTGTGAAGGGAGACTACTACGTCACCCTGTCACGCTCTCATCGCATGTAAAAGCTTAGACAGATGTTTGGTGGTAAACACGATCCCTTGGAGTGTATCTTGGAGGGGAAACCAAACTCAAAATTACACGATAACACCCTGGTGTAGATATTTTACAGAATTCTGGATTTGATTACAAAAACAAGTCGCGTAAGGCGAAAATACAACATTTAGTCAAGTAGCTGTCGAACTCACAGAATGAAACTGAACGCAATGCAACGCAGCAAGACCGTATACTCGTAGCATCGTCAGTCCACTGCGCACGGCAAAGGTAGTGAAATTGACAAGAAGAGCGGGGTAGTACTTGCGCTGAGAAGGATAGCACGCTTTTCTGTACCTCTCTTCGTTTTAACTTTCTGAGCGTGTTTTTAATCCAAACATATCATATCTATATGTTTTTGGAATCAGGAACCGACAAGGAATAAGATGAAGGTGTTTTTAAATTGATTTGGACAATTTAATTTTGATAATAATTTTTATATTTTTAATTTTCAGAGCTTGTTTTTAATCCAAATATAACATATTTATATATTTTTGGAATCAGAAAATGATAAAGAATAAGATGTACGTAAATTTGGATCGTTTTATGAAAAAAAATATTTTTTTTACAATTTTTAGATTTGTAATGACCAAACTCACTCATTAGTTTTTAAGCCACCAAGCTGAAATGCAATACCAAACCCCGGCCTTCGTCGAAGATTACTTGACCAAAATTTCAACCAATTTGGTTGAAAAATGAGAGCGTGACAGTGCCGCCTCAACTTTCACGAAAAGCCGGATATGACGTCATCAAAGACATTTATCAAAAAAATGAAAAAAACGTTCGGGGATTTCATACCCAGGAACTCTCATGTCAAATTTCATAAAGATCGGTCCAGTAGTTTAGTCTGAATCGCTCTACACACACACACACACACACGCACACACGCACACACGCACGCACATACACCACGACCCTCGTTTCGATTCCCCCTCGATGTTAAAATATTTAGTCAAAACTTGACTAAATATAACAAGTCGCGTAAGGCGAAAATACAATATTTAGTCAAGTAGCTGTCGAACTCACAGAATGAAACTGAACGCAATGCCATTTTTCAGCAAGACCGTATACCCGTAGCATCGTCAGTCCACCGCTCATGGCAAAGGCAGTGAAATTGACAAGAAGAGCGGGGTAGTAGTTGCGCTAAGAAGGATAGCACGCTTTTCTGTACCTCTCTTTGTTTTAACTTTCTGAGCGTGTTTTTAATCCAAACATATCATATCTATATGTTTTTGGAATCAGGAACCGACAAGGAATAAGATGAAAGTGTTTTTAAATTGATTTGGACAATTTAATTTTGATAATAATTTTTATATATTTAATTTTCAGAGCTTGTTTTTAATCCGAATATAACATATTTATATGTTTTTGGAATCAGCAAATGATGGAGAATAAACGTAAATTTGGATCGTTTTATAAATTTTTATTTTTTTTTACAATTTTCAGATTTTTAATGACCAAAGTCATTAATTAATTTTTAAGCCACCAAGCTGAAATGCAATACCGAACCCCGGGCTTCGTCGAAGATTACTTGACCAAAATTTCAAGCAATTTGGTTGAAAAATGAGGGCGTGACAGTGCCGCCTCAACTTTCACGAAAGCCGGATATGACGTCATCAAAGACATTTATCAAAAAAATGAAAAAAACGTATGGGGATTTCATACCCAGGAACTCTCATGTCAAATTTCATAAAGATCGGTCCAGTAGTTTAGTCTGAATCGCTCTACACACACACACACACGCACACACGCACATACACCACGACCCTCGTTTCGATTCCCCCTCGATGTTAAAATATTTAGTCAAAACTTGACTAAATATAAAAAGGACCTATGAAGAAGAATGCTCCTCGCCCGTGATTAAAAAAAAAAGGGGGGCAACAAAAGTAAGGGTTTGAGCAGCCAGCATGCAACTGAGGTGTAACAAACACACACACCAAAACACACACAAAACGATATAAGACCCTGGAATCTTAAGTCTCTGCGACGAAGGAGTTAGCATTCTGTAGTCTGAACAGCAGCGCGAAGACCTTTGTTCAGATTCTTGCAGCGTGGCAGATTAGCGTTTTCTTTTGTCATAAATTAAACGTTCCAATAACATATACTATTCTTGTTCTTTGAATCAGAATTTTGAAACGTTGGCAGTCTTTCTGTTTTTGGATTTCTTCACGATAAGACGACCAAAACAATTCGTCCTCAGGCTGGCAACAAATTTCTGGTCAAATAAGGTGTACATATAAATTGCCAAACTCATCAGATATTGTTGTATATATGTGTCACGATACTACAATTAAATACAGTTTTGTTTAAACCAATTGACAAACTTACCTGGCTGAGTTCATTCCGGACATCGACTAGCCAGTCTACCTGCTGCGACGAACCATTTCGTAGATCGGTCACCACCTTTTGCATGTCCACTAAGCGGTCAGCAGTGTCACGAACGCGTGCCCTCAGCCTCTCGTGCTTGTGGTCCTTACACGAACACACGTCCGTAGAGTTACAGGACACACGACAAAACTGAGACAGCACCAGGAAAAGCACCACTTTTACAAGGCTGGCCAGCATCGCTGATGATGATGATGACGATGACGATGTTAATTAACACTACAGTATGTGATCACCGATTGCTGCAGAGAATGAAAAAAAGAAAAGATCCCAGCATCAGAAAAATCACCGATTTTACAAGGCTGGCTAGTTTCGCTGATGATGATGATGACGACGATGACGATGCTTACACAACAGTGTGTGACCACAGGTTACCGCAGACCCTAATGAACAAAAGAAAATATGACAGCATCAATAAAGTCACCGGTTTTGGGCCAAGCTTGGCCAGTATCGCTGATGACGATGATGATAATGACGATGACGATGCTAACACTACACTGTGTGAATAGTACCGGTCATCGCAAAGGATGAACAAAAGAAAATATCAGAGCATCAATAAAGTCACCGGTTTTCCAAGCTTGGCTAGTATCGCTGATGATGATGATGATGATGATGATGATGATGATGACGATGCTATAATTACAGTCTGTGATCACCAGTTACCGCATAGGATGCTAACACTACACTGTGTGAATAGTACCGGTCATCGCATAGGATGAACAAAAGAAAATATCACAGCATCAATAAAGTCACCGGTTTTCCAAGCTTGGCTAGCATCGCTGATGATGATGATGATGATGATGATGATGATGATGATGATGATGATGATGATGATGATGATGACGACGATGACGATGCTAACACAACAGTGTGTGATCAACAGTTACCGCAGAGGATGAACAAAAGAAAATATCACAGCATCAATAAAGTCACCGGTTTTCCCAGCTTGGCTAGCATCGCTGATGGTGGTGATGACGATGTTAACACTTCAGTGTGATCTTGGTTATGGTATGCTGCAGAACATGAGAAAAGATTGTCTCGGGGGCTGAGAGGTTTTTAAGACAAGAGGAGTCTTGGTATCAAAGACTAAATAATGAAAGCCGGAGCATGTGTGGGGTTATGTAAACCTTTTCTTCAGGGCGCGGAGATGCGAGGAAAAGATAAGAGGGTGTGGTGTTGTTATCTGCTGACAGCAAGAAGACGGCGGGATAAATATTTAAAGGAGGCGAAAGGCCCAGTTCTGTCGCGGAATTTTTTGGTTCCTTTGTGTGCCGCTCAGTTCCCGCTGTGTTAAAGTGGTACTTACTGCCCATGGACTTATTAACGGTAAAAACTGAGAAGCAATCATTTCGACTAGGAATCTTTCACCCGTACAGGTTTGAACGTTTGTCGTAAATGTCGCATTATTACCACACAGCAAGCTGATTCGGCCAGAGCAGTCGGCAACGACCTAATGTCCTTGTATTGAAGCCTTCTCCTCAAAAGCATCAAGCATTTGTAGACACCTTCCTCTCACGATGATAAACATAAAACCTTTGCAGAAGCCTTCCTCTCAAAAACATCAAGCCTTTGCAAAAGGCCTTTCTCTCAAAAGCATCAAGCCTTTGTAGACACCTTAATTCCTCTCACGATGATAAAATTAAAACGTTTGTAGAAGCCTTTCTCTCAAAAACATTAAGCATTTGTAGACACCTTCCTCTCACGACTATGATAAACATAAAACTTTTGTAGAAGCCTTCCTCTCAAAAACAGCAAGCCTTTGTAGAAGCCTTCTTCTCACTAACGATGATAAACATAGCCTAAAATTTGTAGAAGCCTTCCTCTCACTAACGATGATAAACATAGCCTCAAATTTGTAGAAGCCTTCCTCTCAAAAACAGCAAGCCTTTGTAGAAGCCTTCTTCTCACTAACGATGATAAACATAGCCTAAAATTTGTAGAAGCTTTCCTCTCAAAAACATCAAGCCTGCCGGTGTAGAAGCCTTCTTCTCAAAATCATCAATCCTTTGTAGTAAGCTTCCCTTCAAAAACAGCAAGTCTTTGTAGAAGCCTTCTTCTCAAAATCATCAATCCTTTGTAGTAAGCTTCCCTTCAAAAACAGCAAGTCTTTGTAGAAGCCTTCTTCTCAAAATCATCAATCCTTTGTAGTAAGCTTCCCTTCAAAAACAGCAAGTCTTTGTAGAAGCCTTCTCCTCAAAATCATCAATCCTTTGTAGTAAACTTCCCTTCAAAAACAGCAAGTCTTTGAAGAAGCCTTTGTCTAAATGAAAAAAAATAAAAAAGAGAAGGCTTTTCGGAGCCCTTCTCCTAAAAAACGGCTTCGACAAAGCACGTATATATATAGGCTTCGTTCTTCTGAATGTGTGGTGCTTAATATAAACTCCGACATACTTTTAAATGTGTACATGTATTTTGTTTTGAAGTTACATAACGGTTCAAGATCAAAGCTTTTACCGTTAGTTGACAGAACTCTTCAAACGCGCAGTCCCTTCCTTGTCATACCAAAGTTCACGAGAGAATTAAGAAGGTCATATAATTCGGAAAAACTTCAGAAGAAGACTTCCGACCATTATAGCATAAAATAATTTAATTTTTGCGCAATATTTGTATTTATAAGCGTGTGGACTGAAAGAGAGGGTAAACTCCAAGCGAACTATATCCCTTTAACTTTAAAATGCAATGCTTCGAAGATCCCCCCCCCCCCCCCCCCCCCCCCATAAAAAAAATGTGTTGTAAAAGCTCTTCAGACTGAGATAACTCGGTCTAGGTTTTGTTTGCGCCCTAGAATTAAGTTACACAGTCATTGTGAATTTTTTTGGTGGTGGGTTTAAATTTTGTGTGAGTTTATTGGGCCACTGGCTGCTATCGAGATACATCATGGGTTTTCTCTGCACACAGTATCATTCTGTACAGGAAAGTTCAAGACACACTAGACGATCGTCGGTCGAGATCTGATGGTGGCTTCTCTTTTCCAGAAACACACACGCACACGCACGCATGCGCCAACACGCACGCACGCACCAACACACATACGTGCACGCGGCACGGACATAAACACAAACATCTTTCATTACCCTAAGTGAGAGAGAGAGAGAGAGAGAGAGAGAGAGAGAGAGAGAGAGAGAGAGAGAGAGAGAGAGAGAGAGAGAGAGAGACTGATGAGTAAGAGAGAGAGAGAGAGAGACTGAGAGATGTGTGTCTCCGTTTGTGTGCGTGCCGCGTGCGTGTGTGTGTGCGTGCATGTGTGTGTGTGTGTTTTGTGCGTGCGTGCGTGTGAGCGTCCGTCCGTTCGTTCGGTAATGAATAATAATAAATTAAAAAAAACAAATAAAAATAAAAAGGAAAGACACTCAGTGGTGAACAAGTTCAGGCCGTGGTGAATCAGAGACGCTGGCAGTGTCCACCATACCCGCGTGTCACCGCCGTGGCACGCAAAATACCTCAGTCGTCACACGTTCATCAGTTTTGCCAAAAGTAGATCTACTAGTGGCTGATTTCATCTAAACACCAGGCACACACTTGGGTAACGCGACTTTTTTTGCAGCTAGTTTTCCGCTGGGAGAAGGAAGTGACCCAAATTTGTCAGAAATGGGATAACAGAATTAAAAAAAATATATAAAAAAAAATAAGAAAATAAAAAATCTGACTTGCTTCCTTCGCGGCTGATCTCTCTGCAAGTTGGCAAGGCATGATACCACCAATAACAGACTCTAGCACTGGCAGTTTAGTGAGAGGGCCCCAAAGGGGGGGTAGGGGAGACCGGGGCTAGTCCGCCCCCGGGGCACATCCGTCTTTGTCTGTTTATTCTTACGTTTGCCACCTTTTAGTCATTCACACCATGTGAGAGTGGTGTCCCATCTTCCCGCCATATCCTGCAGAAGTTCAGAGGTTGCGCGCCCATATATCGTGAGTACAGGTCACAAAAAGTGTTTTTCTTCATTTTTGTAACATGAATGCATTGGAGTTGACTTAGGTTTTGATGCATTACCTCTGAGAACAAATACTTAGTCTTGGTGTCGAGTGAAAGTGCGTTAATTAAGGTCGAGTTCTGACGAAAGTTTTGCTTCTTCCTTCCCATGTTGTGCTCGCTATCTGGCACTAGAGTTGCCTGCCCGTGCGGGGGCAAGTCCGCCTATTTGTCATGGGGCATGTTCGCCATGAAGAATGTGCAGGTGTGGGGAACAGTCCAGTTTACATCTGCCATAACTGTGACTCTGATGGTGACTCCATCTATTCTCGATGGTAAAGATTGCAGATTCATGTCTAAAAAAGACTGACGCCGATTTGTGTTACATTCTTTCGACATTCTTTTGTATTTTGTCATTGACATTTTTGAACCTAAATAGTGAAGGGAATTAAAAAAGCTTTCCCACTGATCGGGTGCTTGTTTGACTGACTGTGTGTGCGTGCGTGCGTGTGTGTATAAAGCTTGCCCACTACTAGTCTTGTACCTACTATGGGATGAGAGCGGCGGACTTGCCCCACCCTTTAGGCGGACTTACCCCGACTTGGGGCAAGTTCGCGCCTACGTTAGGGTAGGTCTACTTAAAGCAGTATGTACAACAAATGTTCATGCGCACATAAAAACTGTCTGCACATTGATATCAGCTACACATTTGTCTTGATGTAAAATAAAAAATCAGTCTTCTAGTTCATCAAACTCGCCAGTTATGCTACCAAAAGCATAAAAGTAGGCGGACTAGCCCCGGTCTCCCCTATCATCACGATCACGGGAAGGGAAATTACCTTGATTTTTGTTTTCACGATCACAAACACCTTGACGAATAGAGGATCATAGAGTGATACAGCTGTGAAAAATGTACGTTGAAAATAAAATGCTTTGCAATAATGCCCATCACGATCACGAAAACAAATGACGATCACGATCACGAGACTGCTTGATTTTTTTGTCATCACGGATCATGGGCAAAGTCCCATCACGATCACAGTAATAGAAATTTCAGCAATCACGGTCACAGAAAGGTCAAAAAACGCCAATCACGATCACGATTTTAAACCCTTTGGGGCCCTCTAGTGAGTCGATCAGAGATAAGCAAACAAGCTCTTGGCATGAGTAACTTCCCTGGCTTCATTTTGCTTCAAAAGGGAGATAATTTGCACCTGCGACTGAACCGAGGGAGTTAATGAACTTGCTATTTCTGGCATTACCTCTTGGGGAAAATTAAAGGCACAGTAAGCCTCCCGTAAACCCTCACAGAGCTCCCCGAGCGTCTACATACAGTACAAGCATACTTCCATTTAAACGCTCACAGAACGGGAACATCCTGGCTGCTTTCTGTCGAGCGTGAGAAATTTTCAAAGAATTTATTTTTGTGGACTTGGCCCTTTACAACAATGGCCCCTCGTTTTGGTGCTGGACGGCTGTTATGAATATCCCGGAAATCACGCCCGGACAGTAAGCCTCCCGTAAACCATCACAGATACTGTCAGGCTTTTACACACAGTACAAACACCCTTCCATGATTTGAACGCTCACCAAACGGGAACATCCTAGGTGCCCTACGTAAAGAGCGAGCAATTTTTAAAGAATTAATTTTGCAGATTGTCTCGAACACTTTTTGGACCCATCCTGAACGCAGGTCAAAAATGAGTTACTTCCCTTAAACTGGCGATAGCCGTGGATCGATGATTATCAGAATGTTTTTGGACCGTGGTGCGTTTTTGCCGCAGACCTAACTTTTAAAATCTAAATAATAAATTGACAGCTTGTTACACAAACATTCTTTAATCATAAAAGAATTCTTTTTTCATCAAGACAAGATCAGTGCAATTCGAAGTTGTGAAAGTTTGAAAAAAGAAAAGCCTGGAAGCAGGGTCACGCAAGGGTCGTAGCAGACGACGGTTTATGCGGCATATCGCCGTTCCTCTCAAAAGTCAAAAGCCATCGCTAGAGTTCTTGTGAACCACAGCCGTTTGTTTCGTGCATAAAACGTGCTATTGTAGATAAGCTCACATCGAGTCGCATTCAAATGACTAACTGACGACTACATTGTGAAAAAGGGAAACTGGATCACACGGGTTCACGATGGCTCGGGGGTAAGATAAACCACGCAAAAATAAATTCTTTGAAAATTGTTCGCTCTTTACGGAGGGCACCTAGGATGTTCTCAATCGGTGAGTGTTTAAATGAAAGGGTGTTTGTACTGTGTGTAAAAGCCTGACCGTATCTGTGATGGTTTACGGGAGGCTAACTGTGCCTTTAACCGTGATCATGGAGTAAAGGGCTTTCCATGCTGCCGCCTCCACACTGTGTGTGTGCGTGTGTGTGTGTCCGTGTGTGTGTGTTTCTGTGTGTGCGTGCGTGTATGGGCAGGTGTGTGTGTGCGTGCGTGTGTGTGTGCGTGCGTGCGTGTGTTGTTTAGTGTATGTGTGTGTGTTGTTAAGTGTATGTGTGTGTGTGTGCGTGCGTGTTGTTTAGCGGTGTGTATGTATGTGTGTGTGTGTGTGTGTGTGTGCATTTGCAAACGTATGGGAATAGCCCGGGTAGCCGCGAAGGGGGTCAGGGGCGTACTGCCAGCTGCATGCGATAACCCATGCTATAGAATGTAGTACACCAATAACAACAATTATCTTTCAACCAGACACCCTGCCAATCACTGAATCAAACTTTCCCTAAAAGGAAAAGCTAAAGATAGTCCCCGCCATCACTGTGGTGTTTTATCATAACAATTCATGCTGAAATTAAGACTCAACTTGAAGAATGAAATGACTCGAAGCACACGGCACACAAACAACTTGAATTTTGTAGCTCAAATCTTTGAGGAATGTCATACTTCGCTTGACTTCAAAATTAGCGAAAACAGAAACATGTATCCACTTCAGGGTAAAATTAAAACTGTTCAACTGTAACAGCTAAATTATTCTTATCGTTTGTAACCCAAAGAACCGTGCTAAGGTTTTAATCGTTCCTTTTGTTTACCTAAAGAATCAAAAAACAAGAAAGGTAGGTTGTTGGAACGTTTGTTAATGTTATGGACAAAACAATACATTCACAGATATATCGACCCAAATACACACACACACACACACACACATACACACACACACACTAACATCTATTATTCTGTTCAGCGTTGCAGATGTGATTGTCAGTGCGTGCACTTCTTATAACTTTTTACCCTGATGTGTACCTTTGCCTCGCGTTGTGCATGAACTTCTAAACCAGTCTGCGGCCTAATACCTTCTTTTACTTAAAATTGCCTAACTTTATATTCTAACTTGTTTTATATGAATTAACTAATTTTATATTTTTTTAAAGAACCAAGGTTTCATTCTTTCTACTCTTCTAAAGCCTGATATTAATTGGGCGAAGTCGACTCCAGGAAGTCTACTTCACGAAGCTCGCTGCACGAACATTTGGCACTAAACTGTCGGTATTGTCCAAGTCTCCGCAAAGACAATTTCGGGCTCAATTAATGACAGCCTTGAAGGGGAGTATAGACTGAGGAGATGTGTCACAGTGCTCACAAAAGAGACGTCAGACATAAATGATACTGTATAGTATGCTTGGTCGATGTATGTATTGTAAAGCGCTAAGAGTAGACATTTTTCTAGAATAGCGCTATAAAAGTTTGCATTATTATTATTATTATTATTATTATTATACTCAAATTCCGATGGTCTTTTTTGTCCGCAGGTCATTATCTATCTGTACTAGGGGAAGGGCCCCTAATATGGAACGGCTCCTAAATGTTGCTCTTATTAGGCGTTACGAGAGAACATCTACCACACACAACATGAAACTTCTTCAAGTAAATTCTACATCTTTTGGCCAAATTACTTCATACTCGTATTTCCGCACATCACTGATTTGAGTTTATGCATGACCAGTCCACAAAGATATCATTTGTAGATCAAATAGTCTGACTTTGTGTTCTTTCGGGGAAAAAAAATCGAATTCGGCCGGGATCGACTCAACAATGGAGCGTTAGACAAATTAACCCTACTGTAACAGCTAGATTGTTACTGTTGGTGGTTATTTGAAGAAACCTTTAGGTTCCAACATAACCAACCTAAGACAGTAAGTGAATGAAAGTGATAATACATGTATCCGCAAGAAAACAAGCTGGTTATCAGCTTGAAACAAAAAGTGGTCCATGTTAGGGGCCCTTCCCCTACCACTCTTCACTGGACTTATTGTTTGTGTTTCCTGTCATTTTGTGTCACGTACGTACCCTATTCCTGCAATTAAACCAGATTCCAAACCACCTTGATGCAAAGATAAAAGATTTTGCCCAACATCATGCGCATGTGATCAAAAACTAATGAGCATGCACTGATTAATTAGCCTTGACACCGGCACGGTTGGCCTAGTGGTAAGGCGTACGCTCCGTGATCGGGAGGTCATGGGTTCGAATCCCGGCCGGGTCACACCTAAGACTTTAACATTGGCAATCTAGTGGCTGCTCTGCCTGGCGTCTGGCATTATGGCCGGGGTTAGTGCTAGGACTGGTTGGTCCGGTGTCAGAATAATGTGACTGGGTGAGACATGAAGCCTGTGCTGCGACTTCTGTCTTGTGTGTGGCACACGTTATATGTCATTATTACCAATTCAGTGCCCCATATGGCTTTTTGACCAATCAGCCTACATTCCTTTCCACTGATAGATTTTGTGATATTAACCGCTATAGTCTGAGATTGATATCTGTTTGATGTTTAAAAGTTTTTACATTTGTTTGATATTTGTACTATTGGCCGCTTGAAGGAGTGCTTCTTTAACATTTTAAATACTTACTTACTTACTGCCTTTCACGCCTGGTGGCGTGTAGGGCAGCGATTTTAAATACTGGAGATCTTTATATTTTTTTAGAAACAGGCCGGAGAACAGGAAAGAAAAACCCTTTGAAAACTGCATGATCGGAGAAGGCTATGCTCTGGTTGATGATAATTAGTTTTAACGTCCTCTTAGAACCAATTGGCCTATCTTGGGACAGGTAGAGTTGATATGCTTTATGGGGGGGACAGGACACTGGACAGACATGCAAACAGAGAACACATATGATCGTGTTATAGATCTGGAAGTCTGTTGTTGCGATATTTCAAAATGCTCTGGTTGGGTCCAAGGGCGATAAACGACGTTCGAAAATAACTCTGTCGTCTTCGTTTGAGTTAATTGTGAAAGAGCGAATGTCCTTGCTTTTTCAGGGCCAAATGTATTCTCACGTGTTCCTGCCCACGTGTTTCAGACACACCCACGCTAGTGATTGGTTCCTCCAATGTTTGTCCCCCTAAAAGCAAGGGTTTTCACTCTTCCACAAGCTAAACAAACCCGACATAGTTATTTTCGGTATTCGTCTATTGCCCGGTGGGCGCCCAGGGAGTGAAATCCCGGTGCCGGACACGAGATTTAACCGTTTTCAAAGGCAAACTGATGGCCACTTCTAAACACATGGCTAACAAGATAAAAATGGGCCCGGAAACAATGTCTCTTGTTTACTTTTTTCGAGTAATATTTTTCTGTGCCCCAAATTTTTATTCTTGGGAACAGTCGAGATCTTTTCTCCGATAATCGCAGATCCTATGAGAGTTCTCTAGCCCGATTCCAGCGTGCACACACACACAGACACAGAGGTCCATAAGCACAAAGACTGGAGCTGTATGGGAGTTCTAAATGCGAGTGGGGTAGGCTAAATGTAATTAAAGCGTTCTGAATAAATCCAAAAACAAAGAGACTGTCAACGTTCCAAAATTCAGAATAAAAAAACAAGAAAGGTAAGTTGTTGGAACGTTTGTTATTGACAAAACAATCCGTTTGGTTAAAAGACCATTGGGTCGAAATATCTGCGACTGTAACGTATTGTTTTGTCAATAACTTGACAATCGTTCAAACAACTTACCTTTCTTGTTTTTTTATAAAGAATTCTGAAATAAAAGGACCTTCAAAGTATATGTACCACAACTTTAAATCAAAACCGCACACAAAATTTAACTTCTTTCTTTATTTGTTCTTTATTTGGTGTTTAACGTCGTTTTCAACCACGAAGGTTGTATTGCGACGGGGAAAGGGGGGAGATGGGATAGAGCCACTTGTCAATTGTTTCTTGTTCACAAAATTAAGCACTAATCAAAAATTTGCTCCAGGGGCTTGCAACGTAGTACAATGTATTACCTTACAGGGAGAATGCAAGTTTCCAGTACAAAGGACTTAACATTTCTTACATAGGGCCTACTGCTTGACTAAAATCTTCTTTAAAATACTGCGATGCATTGACATGTCGAATGAAACTCAAAATCCCAGCGCTCACGCCAACTGGTCCCGGCCGTGCTCAGTCAACGAAATAGAACACATACAATTAACTTACGTCATCATCAAGTACGTAAAGTACAATTTGTGACGTAAAGTACTCAGAAAGAAGCACACCACGCGCTGGTCGAGACTACGTGCATGCGCTTTCTGACTAATAAGATTTAATAATAACATTCTCATTCATTTCACTGAAGAAGGGCGTGGCCCGAAAGTCTTTGAAAATTGGTGTTTACTGTGTTTTTTTCTAATTAATAATAAGATTTGAGACGCCAAGACATGAAAAGATAACTCTCTTTTCCGCCATAGTGCCTTCCAACTAGTCTCGGCCCGCTCAAAATAATGAGCCAAAATGACCGAGACTTTCAGTAATTCCTTCGCGTGACGTCTAACCCTCTTACGCCATAATGTGACGTCTTCAAATGACGAAATGTTAAAGTTTCTACCACAGACATACACACGCACACACGCACACACACACACACGCACAGACAGACAAAGTTACGATCGCATAGGCTACACTTACGTGAGCCAAAAACCACCAGAACATCTGATACCAACACAATTATGGTTTATGTGCACATACACATAATTCTTGATCATGAACTTCGATTAACAATGAAAATGAGTGTTTAGCACCAATGCCATTTTGTTTACTTCCAGTCTTTTCTCATGTGTGTGTGCACACTTGAACACACGGACACACATTTACATATGAACAGAAAAGCCATTTCATAAATCCTTGATTGAGTTTCATTGGGACAAAATAACATGCCTTTTTGGTTATGCGTCCATCTACAAAACACACACATATTTTACAAAACTTCACATGCAGATAAACACTATACATACACGCTCACACATCAGACAAGTAAGAGTCATATTGTCATCAAAAGACACATACACATGTACATGCGCGCACACACACACACACACACACACACACACACACATAGCAGGACCTTGTCAAAGTCTCACAAAGTCATACTGTCATTACACATACACACACAGTGCAGACCTGTATCTCAGTCTTAACACTTTCTACCCCACCTATGTTGACCTTTTTTTTTTATTTTAGCCGAGACCAGCTGTGCTGCAGCAGGTCACACAGAATTGTAGTAACGGTGTAGTTACTATGTATCAACATGCTGGAATGCAGGCGTTAGATCGACGTTACAGGAAGCGACTGAAGCTAACAGTCTGAGTGGATATATCAGATAGAGCCATATGAGTGGGTACGGATATATCCGTACCTGGGAGACAATGAGTTAAATTCATATTGTCATGCACACACACACACACACATAAGCCCTTTGTCTCAGTCTTAGTCATACTGTCATCCAACCACATATGCTCCAATAATCTACACGCAAACACACAGACCAGCATTTTTTCTCAGTCTCTGAAGTTGTACTGTCATCAACACACATCTTTGTTGCACAAATAATCTCTCCACAGGTGGACAGGGGGGAGGGGGTGGGGGGAGGGGGTGGGCCTTAAAAAGGGGGTTCCACTGTATGAGACACACTGATTTTTTCCCCTGAGAATTGCGTCATCACTATAGCACTTTCATCCTGAAAGCACTCATGGAAAGTTGCAAGCGCTTTCCACTCAAACAAGTGTCTTTAGTAAGCAGTTTGATTATGTTCATCACCGAGTGGCCTTAGGCACTCAAAACATCCATAAGGTTCTGCGCACGACAGACAATCTGAATCATGCAAACAACAGCATCTCCGCACACAATCAATGTCACTCACTACCTTCTTCTTCTTCTTCTTCTTCAGCGTTCGACGATGGCTGACGATTCTTTGGCCCGTGATGTTGACGAAGTGGGCTGTCACTCACTACCATTCTAAGCTGACTCAGCAAATTACTCCAGCCATCAGAAGCAAAACAACTGTTTCACTTTGGAATCATCTCATTTTGAAGTAATTAGACTTTGTTCATCACATGCCTTTACTCATTCAGAACAACACTCTCAGAAGAATTCGTAAGGCATCTTCCATCAACATTTTTTTTATTTCAGTCAGCTTAACATTAACACCTCCATTATCCTGCTAAGTTTCAAAGTAATCACTGCCCAAACAACGAGCATTGTCGCTTTTTGTGAGACTTCACATTGTGCTTTTCTCCAGACATCCTCAGACACATGCACTGTGGCATCGGTCCAAAATTGCTTGAGTACACAGAACATGTGTGGGGTTATCTATGTCAGACAGATTCCAAAATTAGATCGTCACACGATCTCAGTCCGGCAGTCTTGAAATATGATTGTGAAGCTGAACAATCATGTCGTCCAACTGTCGCAAGCCGTTGAACAATGTCACCCTGTTGACAAACCAAACAACAAAATATGTGTAGACACAGCTGAGACTCATTCTTGTTACACAGAAAGTTATACAGTGTAAGCGCCCTTTTAACTTATTTAAAACCCCCCCTCCCACTCCCGATATAAGACTTTCCCCCTTTTAACAATTTAAGACCCCCCCCCCCCCCAATATAACTTTCCTCCTTTTAACAATTTAAGGCCCCCCCTCCCACTCCCGATATAAGACTTTCTCCCTTTTAACAATTTAAGGCCCCCCCCCCCCCCCCCACTCACGATATAAAACTTTCCCCCTTTTAACAATTTAAGGCCCCCCTCCCACTCCCGATATAAGACTTTCCCCCTTTTAACAATTTAAGGCCCCCCTCCCACTCCCGATATAAGACTTTCCCCCTTTTAACAATTTAAGACCCCCCCTCCCACTCCCGATATAAGATTTTCCCACTTTTAACAATTTCTTCTTCTTCGTTCATGGGCTTAAACTCCCACGAAGACTCGTGTTTTTGCACGAGTAGAATTTTACGTGTATGACCGTTTTTACCCCGCCATTTAGGCAGCCATATGCCGCTTTCGGAGGAAGCATGCTGGGTATTTTCGTGTTTCTATAACCCACTGAACTCTGACATGGATTACAGGATCTTTTCCGTGCGCACTTGGTCTTGTGCTTGTGTGTACACACGAAGGGGGATAAGCCACTAGCCACAAGTTGACCTGGGAGATCGGAAAAATCTCCACACTAAACCCACCAGGCGGCCGCGGCCGGGATTCGAACCCTCGACCTTCCGATTAAGAGGCCGACGTCTTACCACCACACCACAGTGCCCGTCTTTTAACAATTTAAGGCCTTGCTTTTTGTGTTAATTTACCTCCATGTTTATGACTCCCTTCTGTTGAAGACCTGATTTTTTGTCAGATTTGTTTAGGTCTTAAAAGGAGGGTTCCACTAGAGTTTGTTTGTTTGTTTGTTTGTTTGTTTGCTTAACGCCCAGCCGACCACGAAGGGCGGTGCTGCTTTGACATATAATGTGCGCCACACACAAGACAGAAGTCGCAGCACAGGCTTCATGTCTCACCCAGTCACATTATTCTGACACCGGACCAACCAGTCCTAGCACTAACCCCATAATGCCAGATGCCAGGCGGAGCAGCCACTAGATAGCCAATTTCAAAGTCTTAGGTATGACCCGGCCGGGGTTCGAACCCACGACCTCCCGATCACGGGGCGGACGCCTTACAACTAGGCCAAACGTGCCGGTCTTCCACTAGAGTATCAGATCAACAAACTCTGAACAACATATTAACTTAAATCATCATTAAAACTAGTATAGGTAACAAAACATTTCCAACAATCAAAATGTGAGAATCTTAAAATAAAGAAAAATACTGATGTAGGTGGGTAAGCACACACACACACACACAAACACACACACACACCCTCTTACTTTAACCCTACAATCACCACACATTTGCATTCACTTCACACCAATTTGTCACTAAAGCTTAACACTCTCTCGCACAAAATAAAAAAACAAGAAAGGTAGGTTGTTGGAACGTGTGTTATTGACAAAACAATACATTCACAGATATTTCGACACAACGGTCTTTTAAGTGAACAGACAAACAAATATTCACACAAAACTTATCTTGATAGTTCTATCAGTTTATGTCCACTTGTCAGGAAGCCGAAAAAGACCGCTGGGTCGAAATATCTGTGAATGTATTGTTTTGTCAATAACAAACGTTCCAACAACCTACCTTTCTTGTTTTTTTATTCTGAATTTTGGAACGTTGGCAGTCTCTTTGTTTTTGGATTTACTCTCTCACACACAAAATTGCAACCACACAATCCACCAACTAACCTGTTCTTGGTGTCGGTCATGAAGGCGATCATGTTGCCGGGGGTGACGGGGGCAAGGGGTGGGGAGGGGATCTTGGTTAGGACGAAGAAGTTGTTGAGACAGGAACTGAAGGCAAAGAAAGTGTCCATGTGGCGCTCCAGACCCACTGGAGAAAAGGACAGGCACCTGGAGACAAACATCTCAGCTCTTTGTAAAAGGGTTAAAGGATTGGATTATACAGTGGAACCCCCCTTTTAAGACATTGAACATTCTGAGAAAAGCGGGTCTTAAAAAGGAGGGAGTCTTAAAATGGGGGTAATTTTTACAGAGGTTATGAACAGAAAGTCTGAGAAAACCAGGTCTTAAAAAGGACGGAGTCTTAAATTGGGGGGTCTTAAAAGGGGGGTTCCACTGTATCAGTCTTTCTTTGTCCATACAAGACTGTTGGCTCTCCTTCTTCTTCTTCTTCTGCGTTCGTGGGCTGAAACTCCCACGTACACTCGTGTTTTTTTTGCACGAGTGGAATTTTACGTGTATGATCGGTTTTTACCCCGCCATTTAGGCAGCCATACGCCGTTTTCGGAGGAAGCATGCTGGGTATTTTCGTGTTTCTATAACCCACCGAACTCTGACATGGATTACAGGATCTTTTTCGTGCGCACTTGGTCTTGTGCGTGCGTGTACACACGGGGGTGTTCGGACACCGAGGAGAGTCTGCACACAAAGTTGACTCTGAGAAATAAATCTCTCGCCGAACGTGGGGACGAACTCACGCTGACAGCGGCCAACTGGATACAAATCCAGCGCGCTACCGACTGAGCTACATCCCCGCCCACCCTTGGCTCTCCATCAACATGAAAAAGGTACACGCAGCAAATAATCTTCTTTCCTAAAGCACCCAAGTCAAAAATGCCTTATGGTGGAACTCTTCTTTCAAACCCAGTTTTGATTTTTTGTTCATGACAATTGACATCTGTAGATGTAGATTAACCTCCATTTTCAGACTCATCTCTTGTAAGACCCAATTTCCCTTGGATTATAGGTCTTAAAAAGAGAATTTTCATTGTTTACAGTGAAGCATAAGTCCATTGGCAACTTTCTATCAACATTTACCAGGCACTCGCAACAAATAATCCTGTTCCTAAAGATCCCAGATACTTGAACTACAGTACAACAGTTTCACTTTTTTATTTTCAATCGGAACGCATCCCAGATAATTTTTGTATGCACAAATGCACAACTTTTTTGTTGCTGCTGCAACCCTTTTTTAGAAGATTCAAGCCAAAGATTTCTTATTTTTATTGAAGCTTTTTTTGTGTGTCTTAAACAGATCCACATTAAAACGTTCTCATTTAAAACGCATTCATTCACAGTTCTCTGTAATGGTCTCCAAATCCTCCAAACTTCCCTCCGCCTTCAAAACACAAAGGGATAGGACTTACTTGCCAAATTCACTGCGGATCTGTTTGACCAGGGGAACAAGCAGAGTGAGAGTTTCTGTGATGTTGTCAATTTCTTCATCGCTCATTGGCGTCACCAGCAGTCTCCCCACATTGTTGCTGAAACAAGTCATTAAATAGGAGGCTGCAATAATAATAATAAATAATAATAACAATGAGGATACTTATATGGCGCAAATCCTAAAACAGTTCTAAGCGACTCACAAAAACATACATAAATAAATTATTCTGTACACAATTCTAAATCAAATAATAATCAACAATGTCTATTTTTTTAAGACCCCACAACATGTGTGTTTGGGGGGGGGGGGGGGGGGGAGTTTGGGTCCATCGGTGCAATTCAAGTCTTTTCCAAGCTTCGCAAAAAATGTTTTCAATGCCGTTCTAAGTATACAAACATGCACCTCTTTTACTCTCCAATCAAGAATCCAGGTGACAGCACTTCAAAGAACTTTGCACTAATATTAACAGTAATTTAAAGGTAATCACGGAAAAGGTGTGTACATAGTACCACACAATAATCGCAAATAGAGAATGATCATACGTGTTTTGGGGCTAAATTTACAGGTTGTAACACTCTTTCTCACAAGCAAACAAAATACAGCGTAATAATAAATGCATTGCTAAAAAACAGTGACATCAGTTGTTATCAGTACTGACTGAATGTAGAAGCAAAACAAAAAGCAATTCACACATTACGTTTGCAGCCTCTACATTTTTGTGTATATGAATTTCTAGCAAATTCTATGGAATACACACCAGCAGTTGAAGATGGCGCTCCAGATTTCCTGGAAAAGTTGCCCTATGGAAGCCGC
The DNA here is from genome assembly GCF_037325665.1 of Littorina saxatilis. Lineage (NCBI taxonomy): Eukaryota > Metazoa > Mollusca > Gastropoda > Littorinimorpha > Littorinidae > Littorina > Littorina saxatilis. Next base: position 26,331,576 of record NC_090259.1, read on the forward strand.
CTCTTCGCTACTCAGCATCTTTGGGATCTACAAAAATAAAACAAAAGCAGCTAATGTTGTGGTTAAAATGGAAGGAGCACAGAAATTCCAGCCAAAAAGATAATGATCTCCTCCATGGTTTTGTTCAAGTTAGGGTTTTCTTACATGTTTTTACTTGCAAACATACTTCTGTACAGTAACACGCCTTTTAGAAAAAGGCGAATAAAAAGTCCCATATGCAAAGACATTACAACATTATCAAAACTGCATAATCCAGCCACCAACTTGCCCTTAAATGCTCCAAACATTTTGAACAGTCATGTAATTGTCAATACATACACTCAAACACATGCACATCATTCATATACACCACACACATCATTCACACATACCATATAAACACACACACAAAGACAACATATATCCCCCCCCACACACACACACACACATGCATGTATACACATGCAATCCATAAACCCACTCCCCCTGACCCATCCACACACACCACTACGGTCTTTTAATCAAACATAGTGACATACACACAAGGCACTACCTGCATCTGCTGCATGGTGGTAGTGTTGCTAGCAGCAGCGAACAAATTCACCACACACACACACACACACACACACACACACACACAAACAGAGGCCAACACACTATTTTTATCACCCATACACACACAGGCAAACACACTGACTATTGTTATCACCCATACACACACAGAGACCAACACACTATTGTTATCACCCATACACACAGAGGCCAACACACTATTGTTATCACCCATACACACAGAGGCCAACACACTATTGTTATCACCCATACACACACAGGCTAACACACTATTGTTATCAACCATACACACAGAGGCCAACACACTATTGTTATCACCCATACACACACAGAGGCCAACACACTATTGTTATCACCCATACACACACAGGCTAACACACTATTGTTATCACCCATACACACAGAGCCCAACACACCATTGTTATCAACCATACCAGGGATGTCGTTAGGCGTCGGACATCGGACATTTATCGATGAAAATCCCCAAATGTCCGATTCACATTGCCGCATGTCGGTCAGATGTCCTATCGTTTTAGCCTCAGCGTGGTCATTGTCCGATATGTACTCCATTCCTTCGGACAGCGCGATATTCGTTAATTTTCATTTCAAGATACAAATCTTCTAAAAGACCGAACGCTCTCGTGTTCAGCTGACACTGGAGTTGCCAGTGCAGATCTTTTCTTTTGTCGGGAATTCCCGAACCGTTTGCGGTATGCGCCGTTTGGGTATAACCGTCTATTATAGTGGATTATTTTTAGATCAGTGCATGCTGCAGGAGTACGGGAGACAACTCCAACTGACTAAATTTGTCGTCTGCTTTTGTTTTCGATACGAGACGAAGCACTGAATTATGCCGCTGAAAAAAAAACCTAAAGCCTGCAAAAGATCAGCATTAGATCAAACCGATCATTTTGTTTTTCAACTTTTATCCAAATCATGCAGTTTGTAAGGCCTAAAAAAAAAATAGGTGTGGTTACGGTAACCCGACCTACCCTATTTTTTGGGGCCGATCCTATAACTTTTTATTACATTTGTCAAAAAAAAAAAAAAAAAAAAAAAAAAAACCAGTGCAAAAAACGCAATGAAAGCGAAAGCGCCCGTGTCGCACACTTATTTCCCTGTCAAGTAGGTTTAATTTGTACACATTAGAAAAAAAAGTAAAAAAAAAAAAAAGTGATTGCCTACCTACCTACCCTATTTTTTTTGGCTATGTTACCGTAACCACACCTATTATTTTTTTTGGCCTAATCAAAGTAAGAGCTCTGAAGTTGTTCATGTTGGTTTCTTTGTTGTGGTTTCTTTGAAACTAAACAAATACAACATAACACACACACTGTGTTGATGTATTTACTATATTATGTGTGTGTTCTACAGCGCGCGCGCGTGGGTGTGCGTGTGTGTGTGTGCGTGTGTGTGTGGGCACATGACTTTGGAACAATTCCATGGAATGTGTTATAAGCTGTTTGGCGCAAATTCCTAATGTCCTATTAGACTTTCTGAAAGCGGTCAAATGTCCTATTGATGCTGAAGAACTCAGGACATTTGTCCTATAGGTATGGATTTGTTGCAACATCCCTGCCATACACACACAGAGGCCAACACACTATTGTTATAACCCATACACACAGAGGCCAACACACTATTGTTTTATCACCCATACACACACACAGGCTAACACACTATTGTTATCAACCATACACACACACAGGCTAACACACTATTGTTATCACACATACACACAGAGGCCAACACACTATTGTTATCACCCATACACACACAGGCTAACACACTATTGTTATCACCCATACACACACACAGGCCAACACACTATTGTTATCACCCATACACACAGCGCTACCTGTATCTGATGTGCAGCGTTAATGTCACTAGAGGCAGCGGACGAATTCCCAACACTGTTGTTGTTTCTGCTGGTGTCCCCCGGGGAGGTGACAGTTGCCTCCCCTGACTGAGAAAGGTGGCGCCCTCTCTTGACGCTGGGTTCGCCGATCCACCTCTCCACCACACCGCTTGTATGCTGCTGAAACGTAAAGCAGTACACAGAAAGTTAATCATCTGGCACATTCGCATTGTGGGTTAAGGGTGGAGATTTTTCTGATCTCACAGGTCAACTTATTTGCAGACCTGCTAGTGCCTTAACCCTCTTCATGTGCACATGCAAGCACAAAACCAAGTGCGCACGGAAAAGATCCTGTAATACATGTCAGAGTTTGGTGGGTTGTAGAAACACAAAAATACCCAGCATGCCTCCCCCGAAAGCGGCGTGCTGCATGAATGGCGTGGAAAAAACGGTCATACACGTAAAAACCTACCTGTGCAAAACCATGAGTGAACATGGGAGTTTCAGCCCATGAATGAAGACGAAGAAGAAATCTGGCACTTTCTTTCCTGATGAATAGTATTTTATCATATCATTGCATGAGAACAGATCTTGTACCAAAGGAAAAATCACAAATAGATGATTTCCGGAAATAACTGTTGGGTTTTACAATGGGCAGCCAAACAATGTCACCGAGTCCGTTTAATAGTGAAATCAAGGCTATGAAAATGAAAATGAGTTTCAGTGCACATTTTTTGACGTGTGCGATCGATACATCTTTTTCTCAACAGCTAATGCACATCAGAGCTCAATATGCACATCACTGCTCACAATTCACTCCCGCGTTGATCGCTGACCACGAGTGTTTTGGTAAAAACACATGAGCACTGACAAAATCTACTTGTTCAGCTATCAGTGTCATGGCTAGTCTTTCTTCCCCTGACACTCCCAAAACCAACCTGATCCGCTTTGTCTCGCCCATCCCTGCCTAGGACAACCTTGGGTTGATTGCGATTCTCTCTTCATTGCTATCTGCTCAAATTCAGGTCCTCTATAGGATTTTATTTGAACAAGATCATACTCATTCTAGTCCTTTTTACACACTGTTTCCCCTCTGACCACTTCTTGGCATATTGACACAGTTACAGACACCAACATCAACTCAAACACTCATACAAACACATGTGTCTGATAACACACACACACACACACACTCTCTTTCTTTCACATACAAACTCCACAACCGCCATCAACCCCTTCTCCCTCCCCCCCCCCACCCCCCTTTTACATCCTAACAACCAACCTGATTTGCATTGTCCCTCAACAGAGGTGATATGCCCATCCCTGCCTGGGACGACTCTGTTCCCTGGGGGGATTGTGATTCTCTTCTCTCCTGCTGTGTCCTCAGACTGGGTTCCTCTATCATTTCTGTTGAGATTCTTCTACCGCCACCGACTGATGATGATGAAGATGATGAGTGGGAAGAAACAGAGGCAGCAGAAGACTGACGCCTCCTGGAAGGCTTAGCACCAGTGTTCGCTGATTGTGATGATGACATGTTGTTGATGTTGTTGTTGGTGGTGGTGGTGTCATTGTTTGTGCCCTTGTTCGTTGCAGACTGAAATGGCAAAACGCGAAATTAGATAATATGCACTGTGTTCATGGAGGGGTGTAAATAATCCATAAATGAATTTGATGCTGACATGCGCCCATCAAAAGAAGACCCAAGCAGGCATAAGCCCTTCCTAAGATTAGTACATCTGCACACAACCCAAAACACAAATCTAAACTCACTCACTCACTCACTCACTCACTCACTCACACACTCACTCTCTGTCTCACTCTCTCACTCTCTGTCTCACTCTCTCTCTCACTCACTCACTCACTCTGTCTCACTCTCTCTCACTCACTCTCTCTCACTCTCTCTCTCTCTGTCTCTGTCTCACTCTCTCACTCTCTGTCTCACTCACTCACTCACTCACTCTCTCTCACTCTCTCTCTCACTCTCTGTCTCACTCTCTCTCTCTCTCACTCTCTGTCTCACTCTCTCTCTCACTCTCTCACTCTGTCTCACTCACTCACTCACTCACTCACTCACTCACTCACTCACTCTCTCTCTCTGTGAAAAAAACATTGTTTTCATGTTCATTACCTTGCCAGACTGCGATGCAGAAGATGACCCAACCATGTCGGTCAGGTTGTTAGGTTGTAGTGTTTGGGCTTTCTGCCCCAGTTTCTCCAGTTGTTTCACAGCCTCTTCACAGGGACTGATGATGCAAAACAATGATCATGTAACACATTGAAACATTTGCTACTTTTCCTTTTGAAGATTCAACAACATCAGAGAAAACCTCAACGTTAGGTTATTTGTTCCTGGATGGAAATCCAGCTGGCTATACAGACCAATAATGCTGAATACTAACCATGACTGACTGAGTACTCAGGTGAGTCAAAAATGTTACATATTCAGACAAAAAAACTGGCCACATAGAAAAAGCACAGGAAAGAAAAACGTGATGAATGCTTCAAACAAGAAAAGCAAATGCTTATACAACTCACCTTTTATCATATGTAACATATATGAATCTAAAACAAAATATTTTCAGCACTAGCTTCATAAAACAATGTTCAAGAGAATAATGATTTCCTCATTACGAACCCAAGCTTGACCCCATTGCAACCAGTGTCAATCCATTTACTCAACCAATCCCTCATTTCATTTTCATTTTCATTTTCATTTCATTTTCATTACTTTATTGTCCCATCGCTGGGAAATTCGGGTCGCTTCCTCCCAATGGAAAGCTAGCAGCAACGGAGTCGCGCTACCCAGGTGTCTGCGTGTTTAGGTGTATTCAGCCACCTGCACTTATGGCAGAATGACCAAGGTCTTTTACGTGCCATTGTGATGACACGGGGGTGGGACATGGCTTCCGTCTCTGGGTCTGCACATAAAGTTGACCCGTGTCCGTCCCGGCCCGAATTCGATCCTGCGACCTTCCGATCACAAGTCCAGTGCTCTACCAACTGAGCTACCGGGCCCCCAATCCCAAATACAAACGTAACATATAACTGACAAAAAATCCTCTTACCTGAGCCTGTGGGCACCTCTGACCAGCTGTAAACTGTTGCTTAGCAACTCCTGTATCTTCTCCCCTGTCAGCTGGGTGGCTGTCAACAGAAAAGAGGATTTTCATTTTTCATTTTTTTATCATTACTTTATTTACACATTAACACGCTTCCATTTGAAACTTCGAGGTCCTCATCCTGGATTGACGCCCAACCAAAGCTAAAGCTCCATCGGGCTTCAATTAGACTTTGGGAGGGCGTCAATCCACGATGAAGACCGAGAAGTTTCAAATGGAAGCATGTTAATGTTATTGTAATTCAATCTGACGACGATCTCTTTCCTGCTTTCATGCGATGGTAAACAGACAGAATTGGTTCTGTTCTGTTCACACACTACTTTCAGTCCACCTACCTGCAAGGGTCAAGTCCCAAGAAATATGTCTCTGTATTCCTATCGTATCACTCTGCTCCTGTTTGTTTTTCTTTCACATACATTTTTCCTTCTTTTTTGACGGGTTTCTGGACAGCAAACTCTAAAACAAATTCTTTTCATCACAAAAGCGGTCTTTGGAATTGACTGACGTAGTCCGGAAGAATTCATGCATCAACTTACGTCACGTATTCGACGTCATCACTTCGCATACCTTATGGTCTCGGTATTTCGTTGGCCTTCATATTTCCTACTTTGACCCTCAAAGCTAACCGAGACTAGTTGAGGTTGTATCAATGCGCCTCGCCAGCAGGTGGTTAATGGCTTTTTTAGCGAGTGGTTATCGACAATTAATGACCGGAAATTTTTAATGAGTTGGGGCATTCTGACCAATCACAGGATCTGTTTCATTAAAACGCCAACTTGATTCAATTACAATAAATATTATCCCATTGCCGGGAAACCCAGGCAGCTTCATTTTTCTTTTCTTTTTCATTACTTTATCAAATATTATCCCATTGCCGGGAAATTCAGGCTGCATCCTTCTGGTGGAAAGCTAGCAGCAACAAGAGTTGCGCTACCCAGGTGTGTGCGTCTTTAGGTGTAATCAGCCACCTGTACATCTGGCAGTATGACTGGTCTTTTACATGCCACTGTAGTGACAGGGGGGTGGGACATGGATACCATCTTTTACCTGCCACAGTGGTGACTCGAGGGTGGAACATAGATACCGTCTTTTACGTGCCACAGTGATGACTCGAGGGTGGAACATAGATACCGTCTTTTACTTGCCACAGTGATGACTCGAGGGTGGAACATAGATACCGTCTTTTACATGCCACAGTGATGACTCGAGGGTGGAACATAGATACGGTCTTTTACGTGCCACAGTGATGACTCGAGGGTGGAACATAGATACCGTCTTTTACGTGCCACAGTGATGACTCGAGGGTGGAACATAGTTACCGTCTTTTACGTGCCACAGTGATGACTCGAGGGTGGAACATAGATACCGTCTTTTACGTGCCACAGTGATGACTCGAGGGTGGAACATAGATACCGTCTTTTACATGCCACAGTGATGACTCGAGGGTGGAACATAGATACGGTCTTTTACATGCCACAGTGATGACTCGAGGGTGGAACATAGATACGGTCTTTTACATGCCACAGTGATGACTCGAGGGTGGAACATAGATACGGTCTTTTACGTGCCACAGTGATGACTCGAGGGTGGAACATAGATACCGTCTTTTACGTGCCACAGTGATGACTCGAGGGTGGAACATAGATACCGTCTTTTACATGCCACAGTGATGACTCGAGGGTGGAACATAGATACCGTCTTTTACGTGCCACAGTGATGACTCGAGGGTGGAACATAGATACCGTCTTTGAGTCTACACATAAAGTTGACCTTGTCCATTCCGGCCTGGATTTGAACCCCACACCCGAGAGTTACAAGTCCAATGCTCAACCAACTGACCTGTTTGACCTTCTCCTTGTTCCCCCTCACACTTAGATCACGCAAAACTAGACAACTTTCTTAATCAATGTTTTGGAGGGGGCAACAAAAAATGAAAGCTTTTTAACTCACTGTTAAGTGTCGAGTTGTGAACCAGATATCCATAGGGCTCCATTTCAATCACATACATTCACTTAATTTTTTACGCCAATCTTCGCTTATGTCTTCTTACTTTCTTCACTATTTGCACCGCGGGACTCAGGACTGGTGTATCTCGATCCAGTTCTCAAATACAAGACTTCTCACAACAGAATAGCACCAATCAACAACAACAACCTTATGGAGAAAACTTTTTGGGATACAAGATAATAAAACAGAGAGGATCTTAAAAACAGATGTTTCACTGTATCAGTACAAATGGGTTTGGACTGGAGGAGACCTAGTAAAGTTGGCCTTACCTGTCTCTGGTCTCAGTGCAAATGGGTTTGGACTGGAGGAGACCTAGTAAAGTTGGCCTTACCTGTCTCTGGTCTCAGTGCAAATGGGTTTGGACTGGAGGAGACCTAGTAACGTTGGCCTTACCTGTCTCTGGTCTCAGCTGGTTGGCCAGGTGTTCAATGGGGTTCTTCAGTCTTCTGTCCATCTTCTGGCCAAACACTGCAATCCAGTGCCTGGTGAAGAAAAAGAATACAGGAAATGAATAAACATATCAAAATGTTAACAAATTTCTCAAGTAATTACAGTGCTTCATACTCTTCTAAAGTTTACACAGCAAACACTGCGGAGAATTTTTTTTACCAGACTTAAAATGAAATTATTTTTTTCACACAACAATGTATATATATATATACACATACATGCATGCACGCATACAACCTCGCATGTACACATTCTTATACATATATGCTTACACTCACACACACACACATGCACGCACACACACACACACACCCACACACACAAACACAACCTCATAAGACTTACTTTTGTAAAATCAAGGCCAAGTCATGAGCTGACCATGGAGGCTTTTTGTACACAACATCAGACCTGTAAGAAAAAAACACCGAAAGTGAACTTGCTGACACTAAATGACAGCTGAAACGCAGAAAACTGCAGCAAAAAGTTGTGCAGAAAGTTCACTCCAAACATTCTAACCTAAAGGTGAGCAACTCCTTTTAAACATTTTGAAACTGACAAACTAATCCAATCCTTTGTAATCAAGAAGGAAACAACAAACATATATATATATATATATCACCTCCTTTCTCAACCTTATCAACGTTTCAACTTCATTATGCTCAATATATATACTTTCAGTTTTCCTGGTAGAAAAAAACCGTTTGTGATCCTAAACAAACCTTTCAAGACAACAGATCTATTTCAAATTGCTTGAGACTCACATAATGTGAAACGTGGCTTACAATGATAGTACATGTACGTACTACAGAGCATGAAAAACGTGCAGTTTTAATCAAAGAACATTGAATACTATACTCCACAACCTTTTCAAAGTTGAAAAAAGGAAATGGGATGAGGATAAGGATAAGATAAGATTACGTATAGTCCTGTGAGGTTACCCTCATGGAAATTCGGGCTGCTTTCTCACAAGGGAAAGCGAGCTACCATACAGTACAGTGCTACCCATTTTTGTTCTTTTTTCACTTTCGCTGTGAACTTGGTTTCTTTACCGTGCGCATGCGTGCACACGGGGATGTGTTCGAACACCGATAAGAGTCTGCACAAAATGCCTCTCAACATTTTCAAATCTCACATTGTTGTTCCTGCAAAGAGATAGGGACTGTCACATGATCAAGGAAAAATGACACAATGATCTTTCTTTCTTTATTTGGTGTTTAACGTCGTTTTCAACCACGAAGGTTATATCGCGACGAGGACACAATGAAAAGTAAAAAGAAAAAAGGCAGAGTAATAGAAGAATTTGGGAAATAACTCTGTCGGGTGTGTATGGGTTGTGAAAGAGTGAATACCCTTGCTTTATTCAGACAAACTTCACGTGGTTCCTGTGCACGTGTTAGAGGCACACCCTCTCGCTAGTCACTGTCTTGCAATGTCACGTGAGAAAGTTTCACAAATGGGAAGAAACTGAGCTTCATGCGGCATAACTCTGCCGAACAGTCATGTAGCAGTATCAGAGTTATTTCCAAAAATCGTCTATTTCCAGAGGACTGGACGTACTTACCAGAGATTGCCAAAGGCTTCCTTCATCTCCTTCTCCACCAGGGGAGACAGGGACGACCTCAGCACAGACTTTGCTCCACACAGCAGCTCATCCGTCTGTAACAAGTTGACAAGGTAAAGTTGACAATGAAACATACAGTGGAACCCCCTTTTAAGACCCCCAAAGTTAAGACTTCCCCCCTTTTAAGACCCTGTTTTCACAGACTGTTTGTTCATAAGGCCAAAAAAAAAAAATAGGTGTGGTTACGGTAACATAGCCAAAAAAAATAGGGTAGGAAGGTAGGCAATCACTTTTTTTTTTAAAACTTTTTTTTCTAATGTGTACAAATTAAACCTACTTGACAGGGAAATAAGTGTGCGACTCGGGCGATTTTGCTTTCATTGCGTTTTCTGCACTCGTTTTTTTTTGTTTTTTGTTTTTTTGTTGACAAATGTAATAAAAAGTTACAGGGTCGGCCCCTAAAAATAGGGTAGGTCGGGTTACCGTAACCACACCTATTTTTTTTTTAGGCCTAATCTCTGCAAATGTACCCTCATTTTAAGACTCCTTCCTTATAAAGACCAGATTTTCTCAGATTTGTGGAGGTCTTAAAAGTGTTTTTTTATTGTACTAATATGTACAGTGAAACCTCTCTTACAAGACACTCCGTTTTAGGCACCCCACCCTCTCTTCACAAAGTCTGTAAATGCACCTCCATTTTCAACTCCTTTCATTTTAAGAACTTATTTTGACATATTTTTGGAGGTCTATAAACAGAGGGTTCACTGTAATGAAGAGGAGAGAGAGAAAGACTGGGGTGGTGGAAGCAATAACACTACTGCTACTGCTGTTGATGACAAGGAGGAAGAGGAGGAGTTAGAGGATGATGATGATGATGATGATGATGATGATGATGGTGATGATGATGATGATGATGATGGTGATGATGATTAGAATACTATACATGTAATACTATTCAGTATTGTGAAATTGGATGATGATGATGATGATGATGATGATGATGATGATGATGATGATGATGATGATGATTTTCTTTGTTCGTTTGCTTAACGCCCAATCCCCCACGAAGGGTGATATCAGGGCGGTGCTGCTTTGACAATTAACGTGCGCCACACACAAGACAGAAGTCGCAGCACAGGCTTCATGTCTTACCCAGTCACATTATTCTGACACCGGACCAACCAGTCCTAACTAACCCCATAATGCCAGACGCAAGGCGGAGCAGCCACTAGATTGCCAATTTTAAAGTCTTAGGTATGACCCGGCCGGAGTTCCAACCCTCGACCTCCCGCTCACTGGGCGGACGCCTTACCACTAGGCCACCGTGTGATGATGATGATGATGATGATGATGATGATGATGATTAGAATACTATACATGTCATACTATTCAGTATTGTGAAATTGGATGATGATGATGATGATGATGATGATGATGATGATGATGGTGATGATGATTAGAATACTATACATGTAATACTATTCAGTATTGCATGGGTGCAACTGCTGGAAAATGAAAAAACTGAAAAGGTCGTGGTCCAGGGGCAGTCAAGGCCCAGGCGGGGTGCAGGGGCAGCGCCCTTGCTGAGGGGTCCAGGGGGGCATCGCCCCCCACCCAAAAACAAATGTTTGCATTTCAAGGAGGATTTGAATGGCCTCTTTTGACTCTAAATCTATTTCAGAACAAACAGGCTTTGCGGATATGCATAATATGAACAATCTTGTAAACCTGTACGAACCACCCAGCCGAAAATGAATTTTAGCATTTTAAGAGGGGCTATTTGAGCCTCTCCTGGTTTTAAAACTGAAAACAGCAACAACAAAATTGTTTTTTTTGGGGGGGGGGGGGGGGGGGGAGGGGAGGATGCACAACATGAACAAGAGGCGAAGCCTTCAAGGCTCACGTAAGAAATCGACAAACAGTAACACAAACTCAATCACTCCGTCACACATACACAGTAAGCATAGACACAGTGCCAAGAGTGGGAGACGCTAGATCTACAAAATGAACACACACACACACACACACCGCGAGAGAGAAAGACTACAGGGAGGCATGACGTCATGATGCATTAATTGACGTCAAACACTTTTGACCGAGACCTAATCTTCTTATGCGAGCTTCCATAGACTCGGAAATGTTAAAGTTTCTACCACAGACATACATACATACATACGCACGCACAGACAGACAAAAGTTACGAGAACAAAGGCTACACTTCGTGAGCCAAAAACCTCTATACTTGAAGGTGTTTGGTTGCATCACTCTTGCTAGAGGGTCTACAAAAAAACAAGGTCAACACATTTGAAGAAGGGTTTCAGAAGCCTCTCCTTGCTAACAAACTTAAAATTGGAGATGCCCAAATTAAAAATCTTGTAAACTTGAAGGTG
>NC_090259.1:26348515-26388124 GCF_037325665.1 Littorina saxatilis
AATCGCTCTACACACACACACACACACACACACACACACACACACACACAGACACACAGACACACGCACGCACACACGCACGCACATACACCACGACCCTCGTTTCGATTCCCCCTCGATGTTAAAATATTTAGTCAAAACTTGACTAAATATAAAAATAAGAAAGGTTAAAATATTGAAACATTTAATTCGGGACAAAACCAAACATTCACTAATAAGGTTTTAACCTTTCTTGCTTAGTGATTTTTAATCAACTCATTTATTTATCATATTTGAATATATATGAAAATCCAAATTGATATTGTTGAGTGTAATATTCTTCTTTGGTCATGGACTAATCCTCCCACGGCTTTTACGTGTATGACCGATTTTACCCCGCCAATTAGGCAGCCATACGACGCAATCAGGGGAGTTGTGTATAATAATTTGCAAGGAGTATATCACCTCTTCAGGGGTTTGGCCTCGAACACGAGGATGCTGGGAGACGAGACAGGAATGAAGGTAACGCACTGCATCCTGTGCCTTCTTCTCATGGCTCATTTTCTGTGGAGGAAAATTGCGCCAATATTTCAAACTACAGTGGAACCCCCCTTTTAAGACCCCCCAATTTAAGACTCCCTCCTTTTTAATTTTATTACCTTGTTTTCTCAGACTTTCTGTTCATAACTTCTGTAAAATTACCCCCTTTTTTTTAACTCCTTCGTATTCAAGACCTGATTTTCTCAGATTTGTTTAGGTTTTACAAAGGTGGTTCCACTGTATTACAAACAACAGCAAAGTGAAAAATATCACACTGGTGTACTTAAATTATTGAGAAACAGGCCTGCCAGGGCGGTAACTATGGACATTGAACCGGCCTAGACCGAAAGCTACTGGCCTAGACACTGACAAGTACAAACCCGATAGAGTTATTTGAGAACATCATCTAATGTACATCCCAACCTGTAGCAAAATCTTGTGTTCGTGAATCCCCTTCAGTTCTCAGTCTTAGTTTGTTTGTTTGTTTGCTTAACGCCCAGCCGACCATGAAGGGCCATATCAGGGCGGTGCTGCTTTGACATATAACGTGCGCCACACACAAGACAGAAGTCGCAGCACAGGCTTCATGTCTCACCCAGTCACATTATTCTGACACCGGACCAACCAGTCCTAGCACTAACCCCATAATGCCAGACGCCAGGCGGAGCAGCCACTAGATTGCCAATTTTAAAGTCTTAGGTATGACCCGGCCGGGGTTCGAACCCACGACCTCCCGATCACGGGGCGGACGCCTTACCACTAGGCCAACCGTGCCGGTCAGTCAGTCTTAGTTAGCACAACACTCTATACAAATGGAAAAAGAGCACAGGATCTTACCCTGAAGCGAGACCCTTTCATGGAATCCAACTCTTGCAGCACTATCCATGGAATGACGAGATAAGGACGTCCATAGTCTGAAACCAGTAAATGAAAACTTGCTCAAAATTAAAATGATTACTAGGAGCGAATGAGAAAAAGAAGAACATGATTATTTAATAAAACTCTCTATTTGGTTAGAAAAATAATTGGTAAGGATTCTGCACAAAGTTAAAGGCAACATGTGTTTTGGTGTTTGCAAAACCAGTGAAATCCCTTGTTCGTACTCTGGTAAAACTGGCAAAAAGTTATGGGGTTCAATATGGATGCAATCATTACACAAACACACAGACAGAGAAATGTATATTACAGTATTTACACACATGCTTGCATGCATTTACACACAAGAGGGTGCACAGACACCCACCGTATGCAATTTTTACTGAAAAGTTTCCATTGAATGTTTGATGCCAGTAGCACATTGTCCAATCTTATTTTTATCCTGTCATTGTAAACTGCTTGGTTTTTGTTTGGAGAATCAATACAAACTGAAACACAGTTCCCCCCAAAAGCGGCGTATGGCTGCCTCAATGGCAGGGTAAAATCGGTCACATACGTAAACACCCACTCGTGCAAAAACACAAGTGTACATGGGAGTTTCAGAAGAAAAAACACAGCTCTGACCTTTCAACGCCATGTCTCTGAGTTTCTGCACAAACTTGAGCGATCCAATCAGCACATTGGTGTCAACAACAAGATAAACAAGCTGAAACAAAAAAAGCAAGAAGAAAGCACTGAAGTGTACAGTATGTCAAGTATTTTGCCTACATTTTTGTGTCACTTACAATCATATTTATTATCTTTATTTCTTTATTTGGTGTTTAACATCATTTTCAACCGTTCAAGGTTATATCGCGACGGGGAATTTATGTGTGTGTGTGTGTGTGTGGGGGGGGGGGGGGGGGGGGGAAGATGTCCTTAAAGGGATTCTTTCTTTCTTTCTTTATTTGGTTTTTAACGTCGTTTTCAACCGTTCAAGGTTATATCGCGACGGGGAAAGGGGGGGGGGGGATGGGATAGAGCCACTTGTTAATTGTTTCTTGTTCACAAAAGCACTAATCAAAAAATTGCTCCAGGGGCTTGCAACGTAGTACAATATATTACCTTACTGGGAGAATGCAAGTTTCCAGTACAAAGGACTTAACATTTCTTACATACTGCTTGACTAAAATCTTTACAAACATTGACTATATTCTATACAAGAAACACTTAACAAGGGTAAAAGGAGAAACAGAATCCGTTAGTCGCCTCTAACGACATGCTGGGGAGCATCTGGTAAATTCTTCCCCCTAACCCGCGGAGGGTATATTTCCCGCACCAAGTTGGCTGCTGTCTTCCGTTTTCGGCGGTTGGAGCTTTTTCTCAGGGTTGCTCCCTCCCCAAGAATAGTTGCCTTACTGGGCTGACGAGTCCATTCTGCCCGGCCCATGTTAACAATTTGGCTCAATCTTCATCTCAGATCTGGCCAGTCTTGTACATGGGATAAGGCCATCCCTCCACTTGAACTAATACCAAAATCAACACTCTACTAATGGCTTTTAGCTTCAAGGAATTAATTCATCAAAAATTAACTGCACAGCCACAGAGGTCCTCACTCAACACTCAACTCTCCCTTCTGGCTCCAAGAAAGCTGCTAGGGATAACAGTGGCCACACTCCGGTACACCGCTTCTGCTGGCGGGTTAAACGAAGTGAGGGGCCGACGTGTTCTACTCATCGGTGGGCAGACCGAGCTCAACAGCCGTGGCAGGCAGTCGATCTAGGGGAGAGACCCCCGATAAACGTCCATGACCGAAAGCGAAGGTACAGGACCCATGCGGTGCCTAACTGCTGCATCACGTACCAAACGCTTCATGACAGAACTAGAGGTTTACCTTGCTGGCGGTGGGAAGCCCTTGGACAGGAGAAACAGGTCTTGTGGTCTGTGCCTGCTGCACACTCTCTGTCAGCATTCCCATGGCCTGGAATAGGATTGAAACTCATTATACTCTTCATTACAATCTAGCAGTTTTGTGAAAAAAGTGTTATGCACTCTTAGCACTGTCTTGTGCTCACATACCCATGCTCCCACATGAATACACAAAAACTCTGATAAGAAAACAATTACAATAGAACATAATTGGTCTTTTCTACAAACTAAGAGTAAAACAGAGTTTTCTGTCTTCATTTGCAAGAAAAGGTTAAGGCCCCCCCCAAAAAAAAGGTCTGTTTATGGTAAAATAGGCTAAAAAAATAGGGTCGGTTGGTCGGGATTTTTTTTTTCTCTCCAAAAAACCATATTTTTACGTTATTTTGCAAAAAAACAAGATTTTTTTTTTTCTCCCCCAAATGCCAAAAAAAAGTCTAGGGTCGCGCAAAAAAAATAGGGTCGGTCTGGTTACCATAAACAGACCTATTTTTTTTTTTTGGCCTAACATAGCTTTAAAAACTTTTTCTTTCAGCGTTCAAAGGTTGTACTGTCTCTCAAAATCTGCTGATTTTATGAATTAGCAAAGACTCCTAGCCAGAGATAAAAATTCATGAAGGTTACGCAACTGTTTTCGCATTCCAATCACTCTGAAAATTGTTGACATGTAACAGTAGTAGACTCTTCAGCCAATAAAGCAATATGGAGATTGTACAAACCTTTGCATTTATGTCTGGTTTGAACTTTTCTCTGAACTCTTGCAGCTGAAAAATAAAAATAACAAAGCGTATTAAAATATTGTTTGTCCAGGAAATATAAGTACACCCAAAAACCTAAGATGCAAATCGACAATAAGAAGTAAAGTTATTTCACATCTAGATAAGTCATAAAGTGATGAACTGACGCGTCACTCCACTGAACAAAAAAAATGCAAATTTCTTTCAGGTAATTTCTTAAAAAAGAGTCGAAAAAAGAGAGTAAGCAAGCAAACACATAAATCCTTTATAAGCTATTGTTACCATTACATGATAGTCCAGCATTCCTTCAGTGTCTTCACTGGAAAATATTTAAATACACAAGACATGTGTTGATGTATGAGAAGAAAAGTAGGAGTAGGACACATACAAGCACAAGCCACACACTGCATTTGTACACACACACTTACATCCATCATAATCTGGTCGTCATCATCATCCACTTCCATAGCAACAGCGCCCTCTTGTGCAGCAACGGGCGACTTGGAAGCAACGGGATTCAGCGTAAAAGCAGGAGAAATAGGAAAAGCAGTAGCCCCCATCCCTGAAGCATTAGCTTGTAGCGGACCTGACAGCGTGGTTCCCACAGTAGCAGACGACACACCGCTCAGAGTAGAATTCCCATTCTGAGTGCCAAAAAACCCAGGTGGACAGATTTCACCACTAAGTCTCTGCTGTTTTAGGTCCGACGCGTGAGCAGAACACTGCAAGTTGAACACTGATGGTAACTGCTGCTGAGCGACGGAAGGGAACCCTGAGGGTGGGGTATGTTCCAGTGTTGAGGTGCAAAGAGATGGATTTGCGAGTGGAGAGATTGAAACTGTGTCAGCGAAGACATGAGAAGGAGAAGTCACTGACTGAGCTGCTAAGAGACACGTTCCTGAAGGCACCAGTTCCGAAGTCAGTGCATCAGGACTTGAACTAGCCTTCTGTTGTTTTGACCAAGCTTTGCTTCGTGTTTTCATTTTCCTTGCCTTGCTTTCTTGATCGCCAGCAGTGTTTAGTTGACTAGCAGGCACGGTCCTCTCTGCAGTGCTGTCTGACAGTCTGTTTGAAGGAGACGCAGAAGATCCTGTTTGAACTGCTGAGGAACTCTCCCTAGTAAACTGAATGGAGTCCACATCACTCAATAAGCGCTTCAATCTTCGTTTACGACTACCGGAGATGTCCGTCGAAGCAGAGGTTCCAGAGGACCTTGTTTGTGGAGCATTGCAGGTGTCGCCTGAATCAGCTACTAACTGACTTTCAACACCGTCACCGGTGGACCTGAGCTTTTTGTCATTAGTCTGTGGCAGGCATTCTGGTCTGCTAGTGGCAGCCATAGAAGCACTGGTCTCTTTTTCTCGTGAGCTTGAAACAGCACTATTGGCAGGCTTTGAAGTCAAAACCCTAGGAATAAAAGGTGCTCGTTCAACAACTTTGGGAAGCACTGAACTAACGTCAGTTGATGGTGCTTTCTTCTTCTCTGACCCAGAGGGTGAGATAGGATGCAGGCCTTGCCTTAATTCAACCACTGAATTTGGAGCAGACAAATTCTCTTTAACTTTCTTGCTCAAGCTTTGCCCTCCTGCCTGGTTTGGTGAACCCGGCACCGCAGTTTTCTGAACATTTCTACGCTTCACTCCTGTCCTGAACTCCACAGTCACCGCTTCACCAGTCTGTAGTGGTGAACTGGCAGCCCTTTGGTGTCTTGCAGCTGGTGACAAAGGCGGTGAATAAGCTCTGCTGGTGGTCCTTGACTCTGGTGCCTGACCCAACTTGGACACTGTCGGAGACCGGTTTGTCTGCAGAAGCGGAGACAAGAGTGATTGTAGGGGGTAAGGTATTTTTGTAGTGCTTGACAGAGGAGAAGATTGCGGGATGTTGGCAGTTCTCGGCTGTTCACAACCCGGAGTGTTACTGCCGCTGTTGCCCATGTTCATGTCCTGGTTCACTATCACATCCGCCAAATTTGTGCTCCAGCTGGCACTAGTCGGGATTGTACTTTGACTTTGAGAAGCGTCACTTTGTCTTGTCACAATTTCATGTTGTGACGTACTTTGTATTCTGGGAGTCGGTTTGGAGTCATACTTCTTGCCCAACAGTGTAGCGATAGGGGAGCGAATGATTTTCAGTTCTTCTTCCGTTAGGCCGCTGTGAGCTGACCCTTCACAATCACTATCAGACGTAGGGGTGGCAGCAGCATCCGAACGAGGATCAGAGTTTGGCGAATCCCATAAACCAGTCCAGTGTGTTTTCTTCTCTTCAACTTTCTC
Source organism: Littorina saxatilis (assembly GCF_037325665.1). NCBI lineage: Eukaryota > Metazoa > Mollusca > Gastropoda > Littorinimorpha > Littorinidae > Littorina > Littorina saxatilis. The sequence continues at coordinate 26,354,826 of NC_090259.1, forward strand.
GCTGGTTGCGGTTTCACACAGTTTCCCTCTCTTTGGGACGTGCTGGCTCCAGGCTAGAGCAGCCTCACCGAGGCCAGAGTCTCTTTGGGACGTGCTGGCTCCAGGCTAGAGCAGCCTCACCGAGGCCAGAGTCGGAATCCCACGACTCCAACTTGTCGTCAGAGCTGCTGGAGGTGTAGTCAAGGTTGGAGCTGGACACAAACGTATCGTCACAACTCAGGTCCAGTTGATCCTCCTCCCTCACGTTGTTCACCTCTTTCTTCAGCTGCTCTACCTTCTTCAGGTGCTGCTGCTTGAGGAAATTCTTCAAGTCTAACTTTCTCGAGCTGTGGGCTTTCTTAAAGGGAAGCAAACACTCTCTCTTTGGGGAGATGAGACTTGGTTTCTCCTTGTTCGGGGGTTGATGAGTCACTTTCTCCTTGTTCGGTGGTGGGTCTATCGAATTTTCTTTCTTTGGTGGCTTTTCAGACTGAAACAAAGCAAACACACTGAAGGAAAAAGAATATTAATGCCGGATACAGAAGCACATAAGGCCTAAAAAAAAAATAGGTGTGGTTACGGTAACCCGACCTACCCTATTTTTAGGGGCCGACCCTATAACTTTTTATTACATTTGTCAACAAAAAAAAACACACACAAGAAAACGAGTGCAGAAAACGCAATGAAAGCGAAAGCGCCCGAGTCGCACACTTATTTCCCTGTCAAGTAGGTTTAATTTGTACACATTAGAAAAAAAAGTTTAAAAAAAAAAAGTGATTGCCTACCTTCCTACCCTATTTTTTTTGGCTATGTTACCGTAACCACACCTATTATTTTTTTTGGCCTTATGTATTCAGTCTCATTCAACCGTAAAACTGCTTGAAACAGAAGTATATGTATGCACAAACAAAAATCAGCATAAACTGAAAGAAGGCGACCTTACTTTCTGCTTTATGAGGAAATGACCGATGAATTCGAATAATTTGCATCCTGTTGCTCTTAGCCACTGCATGTGTGGGAACAAAAGTCTTATACCACTGTGAGAAGTCAAAGTCTTACACACATTTCCCATAAAATTACCTCACCATTATTTCTGATGCACATAAAAATAACTATGGTGTAGGTGCACCTAGCCTACCTGATTGGCGCTGGAGCTTGGTTCTGTCTCCACAAGATCGGGCAGTTCCCATGTTGAAGCTCCAGTCACTGTGTTGAAGTAGAACACACGGTCAGGGTGGCTCTTCGACACACGCACAATCCAGCCATATGGTAGTTGACGTTTGGGCTTGCCTTGCTGCTGCTGGTTAGACTCGGACGGTTTGGACTGATCATCATCATCCTTTGCCATTTTGTTCCCACGTCATTTGATTTATCTTCCTGCAACGTTTTAGAAGCAACATGAAGGTCAACAAAGAGTGCATACATGTAGGATAGTTTTTGGTACATGATCACTGAACTATTACTGCCACAGCTGGGGTATCCAACGCCAATCTCATCCAATTTCAAAGGCAAATTCTACCACAGAAATCTCAGCTTGAAAGCTAGCCTCCCATTCACGAATCACAAGCAGGACAAACTACCAAAAGCACATTCATATAATGATATATTATTCCCCCCTCTGCTTCTTTCTCTCTGTAAAGGTGTAGGGCTAGTTATTTTTCGGTAACTTACCCAACAACCAAAATCACTTACCCAACAACGGGCCTGAATCCTCGATAGCTCACATGTTGATGAGTTAGACTTTGAGGGAACTACTTTAGCGATTGAAAAGTTCCGAACGCTCCAATGTACGAAATATACATCTCTAGACCAAACAATACAAACATACTGCATTTAAACTGGCAACTACAGGCTTGAACACATTAATCTCCATATAAAATCTATGAGTTTGGTTGTTTTCTAAATCCAAATCTAACGATCAGTGCAGAGAAACTCGCTTTAGATCTCTTATGAGTGCACGCAAACTCCCAAGGCAAGTAACTCTCGTACGACAAGAGTAGTTCCCCTTCCAAATTTTCTGAACTGAGTTGCTTGGACAAGAGACTGCAATCCGACGGTTAGTTTTCGACAATATTTCATTTTATAAACAGATCACACGCAACCAAATGCACACATCGCATCAATTTAAAGAACATACAGCGGTTTCATACACTATTTTGCCCCAGAAAACGGAACTTCATACAGTTTTTAATGTTGGAACACGGGTGCAAAAGTTCGTCTGCTTGTCCCATTCGAAGAAAGAACATTTCCTAAGCGATACCAAAACATGACCAGAACACACACTATCTGCCTTTACCGGCACAGCAGAATAACAACGTCATAACTGTGTACTTGATTTTAGTCCAAAACAGGGAAACCGACAAGAAGTGTTAACAGAATTGATTGATTTTCCCTGAACTATACAACCGCGCATTATTCAATCGCCAGCGCAGGTAGACTGGTTGAGGGATTTGGATTCGATCAAACTTTCGCACAAAAATTCCTCTTTTCTTTGAATAACTGAAGAAAGGAGGAATAAAGAGGTTACATACCTCGTCTCAGTGATTATTAAAAATAATGGTCTCAGTTCGCGGTCATGAAAAAGCTCGCTGAAGCTCGCATTTTTCATGATCCGCTAACTGAGACCATTACTTTTGATAATCACTGAGACTCGGCATGTAACCTATTATGCAGCTATACATAGTATAACAAGAGACTGGAACACGACTCCCCCACCCCCACCCGCGTCCCTGTCAGATCCTTCACTGCCTAGGACTAAGAGTAGGATCCTCCATGAAGTATTCATTCAAACAAGGCTTTTTGGCAAAGGAGATCCACTTCCAGTAAATGGTAATGTCTTCTCTGCTACTACTACTAGCCTAGAAAATAGTTGTTACATAGACAAAGTACAGGCAAAAATACCTGAAAATCAGAGCATACCTGAGGAGAATATCAGATTATCTCTGTAATCACAGCAATCGTTGTCTCTGTAAGCCCAAAGGTACAAGGAATGGTAACTTTCTGTTTGTTTACCTGGAACGTATTCCCTTTTCACACGCGGGGTTTTTAACTTCAAGTTACCCTTCGCCTATTCAACAAAAGCAACATTTCTAAAATGCGAACCATTTGAAGATGCCTATCCCGTATAGGAATAGCAAATGCGCTGGTCTGTAAGGGAAATAACAACCCCTTGTTCTATTCATTCCCATCATTTTAGTTACGTATTAGTTATATCCCTTGTAACGACCAACTCGCCATTGGGATGTGAATTGTGGATTTATAAGTAGAAAAGCAGTCATTAGTGGTGTTTTTTTAATTATAATTTTCATTGTTGTTGTTGTGCTTGTTGTTGTCCGTGTCATTTTTTTTAAAGGTACATGTACTCATAATTTCATAAAAAATATGATTTTACTTATTAATATTCAGAAAAACATTCATAGGCAAAATTATCAATAATTTTTTGGATTGACTGAAAGTTTGCTTTTTTATTTTTTCTCAGAAACTGATATAATTTAGATAGAATTTAGAGCAGAACCATCAGCTATGAATTTGGTTGAGTTACTTTGAACACAGTTTGGTGTTCTTGTGTGTTGACATTGTATGACATTTGAACATTTCCAATCTTTATTTCACACACACACACACACACACACACACACACACACACACACACACACACACACACATGTACATTCACATATTAACACAGACAATCATGTTTACAAAATATCAAATGTCCATTTATTTTGAGGTGAAAAATTGATATGCCTTTGCAACAATGTCTTCATGAACACAGTTCATTCCAAAACTGATAAAAATCAAATCTTTACTTACAAATCGTTTTTTTCCAGTTCATGAAAACGTTTCTTTCAAAAGCATGATTTGACATCATTATCATGAAGAAAAACAATGTAAACAATCCTGCTACCCCCATCCCCCAAAGGAAACACTACTGATATTTTGTAAATTCATACGCACTTTCTTTATTTATTTATTTGGAGTTTAACGTCGTTTTCAACCACGAAGGTTATATCGCGACGGGGAAAGGGGGGAGATGGGATAGAGCCACTTGTTAATTGTTTCTTGTTCACAAAAGCACTAATCAAAAAATTGCTCCAGGGGCTTGCAACGTAGTACAATATATGTATGACCTTACTGGGAGAATGCAAGTTTCCAGTACAAAGGACTTAACATTTCTTACATACTGCTTGACTAAAATCTTTACAAACATTGACTATATTCTATACAAGAAACACTTAACAAGGGTAAAAGGAGAAACAGAATGCGTTAGTCGCCTCTTACGGGTAAATTCTTCCCCCTAACCCGCGGGGGGTTTCATACGCACTCCCATGATTAAGTGAGACAAACAAAAAGATGGGTAGGGGGTCTAGGCAATAGATAAAATCTTGCCTTTTACATAGCAATAATAATGTTCTATGCAAAACCCACAGAATAAAATAATCATGCTCAAGGTTGCTTTAAGCAGACACCCAAAACAAGACACATCTTTAAAACAGTTGGTTCTGTTTAAAAAACACAAATTAACCACCAACACTTCAACCCCTTTTATAATTTGTTTGCATGTTGTGCGGTACAGTTGAACCTGCCCTGTGGCAACGAAATCTAGATAATGCCTGCCTGTCCACAACCACCCAAAAGGATCCCCAATGAGTTTTTTATTTCTTTATTTACATACATAAATAAGTCACCTCTACATACCGACCATCTGTCTACAACCACTTTTTTCAGTCCCGTGGGTGGTTGTTAATATTATAGAGAGGTTCGCCTGTATTTTGTTTCCATCTATCCAGTTGCACTAGCTCTCATTATCACAAACACACACACACACAAAATAAAAATTTGGAAAGGCCTCATGCATTCATTGAAAAATGTTTTCATTAACTCCATGGACTGTTGTCAGCTGTTAGGCAAGTCCATAAAGCACTCACACAAATCACATATTGAGTCCCCCTGCACACAATAAGACAATACAATTAATGAATCAAAAGCCAAGAGTCAAACTAATAAATGAATAAACATATATATATATATATATATATATATATACAGAAAGACAGACAGGAAACAATTTCAAAGAAATACAGCCAGGCAGACAGACAGACGGAGAGTCATTACGACAGACAGACAGACAGAAATATCCAAATTAAGGTGAGAATGGTCTTAAAAGTGTGTGTGTGTGTGTGTGTGTGTGTGTGTGTGTGTGTGTGTGTGTAGATATGTGTGTGTGTAATGGGGGGGGGGGTGTATTTGAAAGGAATTTCCCTTTTTGAGTGAAAAGAAATCTGATAAGTTGATAAGATACAAACCTTTTGTTGTAACGGCTACTAAGTCTTGACTTCCCTCCTAGACAAAATGTTTATTTTCAGAGAAACACAACTCTGTCCTTGTTATTACTGTGGACTGAATATTATTCATAAAGCCCACCTAAAGCCTACAAATCTGGCATCTATTAGACAAACCTGTAACCTCCAGTGCCACTCCAGTGATGAAACTGCTTTTCTCTGACGCCAAGAATACACATGCATCAGCAATTTCTGTTGACAAAAATAACGTAAGAGTGATTCAATAAAACTGGGCTGTTGGATAAAATAATAATTAAGTAGATGTGCAACGCCAAGGCACTGCATACCCCAGCGAAAGACAAACCTCTCTCTCTCTCTCTCTCTCAAACACACACACACACGAACACACACACACACACACACACACACACACACCCAAGTTACACACGTACACACGTACACACATACACACTCACTCACACGCACTCACTCACTCTCTCACACACACTTCACTGTACACACAAAACACACCCCCATACGCACATATAGACGGACGGACATACACACCTTTACAAACAAACACACATACACACACACATACACTTACGCACACGCACAAACACAAACCAACCCACCCACTCTCTCTCTCTCTCTCTCTCTCTCTTTCTCTTTATCTCTTATACAAACAGACACACACCCACACAAACACACACCCACACACACACACACACATGTACATACGCACGCACACACCCACAGACACACACACACACACACACACATTGACTCACACAAATCTCATACACACAATACACACACTCATACGCACATACACGGTTGGCCTAGTGGTAAGGCGTCCGCCCTGTGATCGGGAGGTCGTGGGTTAGAACCCAGGCCGGGTCATACCTAAGACTTTAAAATTGGCAATCTAGTGGGTGCTCCGTCTGGCGGCTGGCATTATGGGGTTAGTGCATGCTAGGACTGGTTGGTCCGGTGTCAGAATAATGTGACTGGGTGAGACATGAAGTGTGCTGCGACTTCTGCCTTTTGTGTGGCGCACGTTATATCTCAAAGCAGCACCGCCCTGATAATTATGGAAACAAACAAACAAATACGCACATAGACAGACGGACACACACACCTTTACAAACAAACACATATACACACTCATACACACACAAACATACATACAAACTCATGCACACACACATTCACACACACACACACACTCCGGTTGGTCCGGTGTCAGAATAATGTGACTGGGTGAGACATGAAGCCTGTGCTGCGACTTCTGTCTTGTGTGTGGCGCACGTTATATGTCAAAGCAGCACCGCCCTGATATGGCCCTTCGTGGTCGGCTGGGCGTTAAGCAAACAAACAAACAAACACCCACACACACACACACACACACTGTACATACGCACGCACACACACACACACACACACACACACACACACATTGACTGACACAAATCTCATACACACATAACACACACTTATACGCACATAGACCGGCACGGTTGGCCTAGTGGTAAGGCGTCCGCCCCGTGATCGGGAGGTCGTGGGTTCGAACCCCGGCCGGGTCATACCTAAGACTTTAAAATTGGCAATCTAGTGGCTGCTCCGCCTGGCGTCTGGCATTATGGGGTTAGTGCTAGGACTGGTTGGTCCGGTGTCAGAATAATGTGACTGGGTGAGACATGAAGCCTGTGCTGCGACTTCTGTCTTGTGTGTGGCGCACGTTATAAGTCAAAGCAGCACCGCCCTGATATGGCCCTTCGTGGTCGGCTGGGCGTTGAGCAAACAAACAAACAAATACGCACATAGACAGTCGGACACACACACCTTTACAAACAAACACATATACACACTCATACACACACAAACATACACACAAACGCATGCACACACACATTCACACCTACACACACACACACACACACTCTCTCTCTCTCTCAAACACACACACACACACACACACACACACACCAAGTCACAAACACACACACACTCACACACTCACTCACACGCACTCACTCACTCTCTAACAAAAAACTTCATACACACAAAACACACACCCATACGCACATATGGACAGACGGACATGCACACCTTTACAAACAAACACACATACACATACACTTATGCCCACACACATCATACACACACACAGTGACACACACACACACACACACACAAATACACACACACCACACACATATACGAGTACAGACTCATGCACGCGTGCGCACACACACACACACACAAATACACACACACACACACACACACACACACACACAGTAACACTAACACATGTGCACAAAATGAACACAAACACACACACTGCGCGAGAGAGAAAGACTACAGGGAGGCATGACGTCATGATGCATCAATTGACGTCAAAGACTTTCGACCGTGACGTATTCTTCTTACGCGAGCTTTATCCATAGACTTGGAAACTACGGAATTTCTAACCGTCCAAAGCGGCCTGGGGTGGCGTTTGCTGAAAAAATGGGGGCGCCTATTTTACCCACCGTATTTTTGTTAGTATGGTCCCCATTTTTTGTGAACTTCCATCTCCAACTGTAGCACGTAGCCGGGCACAACGAATCCTTCTTTATCATGTATTATTCGGTGTGCACATTTCTCAAATCGATTACAGTATAGCGTTCACGGGATACCTCCAGCTTCGCTGGGATTAAGTAGATGTGCAACGCCAAGGCACTGCATACCCCAGCGAAAGACAAACCTCTCTCTTTCTCTATCTCTAACACACACACACACGAACACACACACACGCACACGTACACACACACACACACACACCCAAGTTACACACGTACACACATACACACTCGCTCACACGCACTTACTCACTCTCTCACACACACTTCATACACACAAAACACACCCCCATACGCACATATATACAGACGGACATAAACACCTTTACAAACACACATACACTTACGCACACACACACACCCACCCACTCTCTCTTTCTCTCTTATACAGACACACACCCACACACACACACACACACACACACACTGTACATACGCACAAACAAATACGCACATAGACAGTCGGACACACACACCTTTACAAACAAACATAATACACACTCATACACACACAAACATACACACAAACTCATGCACACACACACACACACACACACTCTCTCTCAAACACACACACACGCACACACACACACACACACACCCACGCACACACACACACACACACCCCAAGTCACACACATACACACACTCACTAACACGCACTCACTCACTCTCACAAAAAACTTCATACACACAAAACACACACCCATACGCACATATGGACAGACGGACATACACACCTTTACAAACAAACACACATACACGCACACACACATACACGCACACCCACACACACATTTACACACACACGAGTACAGACTCATGCACGCGTGCGCGCACACACACACACACACACACACACAAATACACACTCACACACCACACACATACGAGTACAGACTCATGCACGCGTGCACACACACACACACACACACACACACACACACACACACACACACACACACGTACACACACAAACAGTAACACTAATACATGTGCACAAAATGAACACAAACACACACACTGCGCGAGAGAGAAAGACTTCAGGGAGGCATGACGTCATGATGCATTAATTGACGTCAAAGATTTTCGACCGTGACGTATTCTTCTTACGCGAGCTTTATCCATAGACTTGGAAACTACGGAATTTCCGTCCAAAACGGCCTTGGGTGGCGTTTGCTGAAAAAATGGGGGCGACTATTGCACCCACCGTATTTTTGTTAGTATGGTCCCAATTTTTGGTGAACTTCCATCTCCACCTGTAGCACGTAGCCGGGCACAAAGAATCCTTCTTTATCATGTATTATTCGGTATGCACATTTCTCAAGTCGATTACAGTATAGCGTTCACGGGATACCTCCAGCTTCGCTGGGATAATTGAAAAAGACAATAAAATAAAATAACAGGTGTGGAAGTTATGTGCATAATATTGCCCAAACTACTATTGGTTTAATAGGAAAGCAAACAACAAGGCAAGCTGTCACGACTTCTTCTTCTTCTTCAGCGTTCCAGAATTGTCTGGTTACGTGTGAGGTCGTTTGCCCATTTGGGTTCCCCACACTATACTCAAAGAGCATAATCAGCTTCACTCCGCTTTCGTTGAGTAGGCATGCTGGGTATTTTCGTGTTTCCATAACCCACCGAACTCTGACATGGATTACAGGATCTTTTCCGTGCGCACTTGGTCTTGTGCTTGCGTGTACACACGGAGGGGGTTAATTCACTAGCAGGTCTGCACATAAGTTGACCTGGGAGATCGGAAAAATCTCCACTCTTAACCCATCAGGCGGCAGCGACAGGGATTCGAACTCACAACCTCCCGATTAGGAGGCCGACGTCTTACCACCCCGCCACAGCGCCCGTCCGCTGTCACCATTAAATTCCTATTCAATGTTGTTTGGTTTGTCCCAGTCTACTTTTGATAATGCACAGCAGGCATGCATGTGTCTCATAAAACATGAAAATGCCATCTTCTTTTGCACTTTTGATTAAAGATTTGTGTCAGACCGTTTCAACAAACTTTTTGGTGAAAATGTTATTCTTGAGGCTGTAGCAAAGATCACGAGACTAATTTCCAACAAGATCTGAGAAAACTAGAAAGTGCACCTGGGAGCAATAATCAGTTTAAAACAGAATATTATTTGCAGTGCTTGGTGAGTGCATGTTGCTTTTGTCTCATTTAATGTTGCAACACTGCAGTTGGATTTTGTAACAATATAGAGTGCAAAATTGGATATTGCTTCAAAGTCCTTTACACCCTTATTCCACTTGCTTACGCAGAGTGACAATGTTATTGTGATAACTGCAAACTGTCAAGTGGAATCAGAACCAGCACAACTAACAAGTTAATGATTTCTCTTCATATAGTTTTAATTAAAAACCAGTTAATCATACTAAAAATCGTAGAAAATCAAGCAAAGGATAGCGTATTAAAATGGGGGAAAATTTAAAGATGTCATGAACAGAAAGTCTGAGGAAACAGGGTCTTTAAAAGGAGGGAGCCTTAACACTATTGTGACTAGCACTGCCACGGCGTTTACGTCCTGCCTGCCCAAGCTTGCCACCAAGAAACTTCCCAAAAATCAGTAACTGTAAAGAAATCTGTCTAGCAAGCTTGAATTAAGTCCAATCACCACCACATTTTGTGTACTAATTCAAAAATGGATGCCCAGTTCAGTCGTGATATTTATAAGTTTGTCACGCGATTTGTTTTAGCAAAGGGGGATGAAAGGGGGATGAAAGGGGGATAATTTGTGTTTTTTAACGTTTTTTTGTGTGTGTTTTATTTTCTACTGCTTTTTTTAAAAGTTATTTTTTAACAGAAAGTATCATAAATAATGTTATAACCAAACAAGGTGTAAAACCTATGAATTAGCTGAAATATTGTTAACATTGTACACAGAAATAAGGAGACAGTACAAAGAAAAAAACAAGCAAATCACGCATTCACTCACAGCATCCTGACTCAAATGAAACAAAACTGTAGATCTAACACTCACCAAATGATGTCTAGGTAATCCATATTGAATATAAGTCACATTTTCACAACAAAGTACCAACTGTACACCTATGAACAATTCCAAAAGGATTTGAAGGCTCCAGCCATCCATTGTTATCAGTGCTGCCACGCCCCCATAGCTCCTGCACGATTCCGAGATACATGTTCGTCTAGCAGTATCACCGCCAACCACGTGTAGTTTGCCGACTCGTACTAGCAACAACGGGACTGTTTCTTCCTCACTTTCACTGCTTGTATCGCTTTCGTGAGGCGAAAACGATACGTCCGAATCATGCTCTACGGGATCCTCTAGGTCCAACATCCGGAGAATCTCCTCCCGAGACAAGGCTCGCCTTTGATTCATTTTTTTCCCTCAAAAACGCACACAAATCAGGCGGATTTGCAAATGGCAGAAGGGGACGCCAAGTGTATCAAGGGAAACAACTCAATTTATTTGCAAGCTTCAAAAACCGGGAAGCAATCACGAGTCGTGTACCCTCTATGGCTGGTACTGAAAAATGCGCGTCCCGTCCATGGGCGTGTCAGCGCTGGTACTGATTTATCAGTGTCCCGTCGCGAAAGTGTTAAACTGGAAAATGGGGGAGGGGTGGGTGGTCCTAAAAGGGGGTTCCACTGCATACCTTCTGGTTTGCCCATTCGCATGAGTGGCGTCAGCATAACAACCACACCCATCACCTTCTCCGGTACCGTCTCTGTCATGGGGGTTTGGATGAATCCCGGTAGGACGCAGTTCACTCGAATGTTGAACCTGTGCACATGCAATAACTTCATAAAACCAATCTCTTTCGTTTGGAGATACAGTCCAACCTGTCTCTAACCACCACCCAAGGGCTAGCTGACCAAACAAGATATTTATTCACCAATTTTGCAAAAGGATTTCATCTTGGCACGGCACGGTAAAAATAAAATAAAAACCAACCAGACACATATGCAGACACACATCACCATGCATGCATACATACGTACATTACACTGTCATGCACACACAGACACAACTCACACACACACACACACACACACACACACACACACACACAATTATTTACATTCTCACACATAACCAGCCACATATCTACATCACAAATTCACATCGTCGCCTTGTAAAGGTAAAAACCATATCAGTTTAAAAGGGGTGCCAGTAATATCAATACAACATTAGTGAATACTAGAACAATACCTAAAATTTATAATCCATTTAAAAGTAAGTAGTACACGTAATTATTATCATTTAGTCAGATCATCACATAAAATTATATAATCATGATCTAGCCAGTTAGACACAACAACAGTATTAACAGACTATCACAGATCTACTCAAGCACCTGAACCTAGAGTCGCATTGCACAAAACTACTACCATCACAGAACTACTCCAGCACCTAAAAAATAAGGACCATTCCACATTGCACATATTTCCACTATCACAAGTTATGAGAACAGTAATGGAATGCAGTGAAAGGACTAAGTAACAAAAGAACCCCCCCCCCCAATCCTATAACTACAGTATATTACGTCTTCACTACAGGAATTGTCAGTACAGCATGGGGGATGAAGCTAGAGCGAAAGCGACTAGTTCTGGCTTTCAAAGCTCTGTAGCGCCTACCAGATGGAAGAGGCTCGAAGAAGTGGTTTGCCGGGTGGGAGGGGTCGCGAACAATCTTTCCTGCTTTTCGACCTGAGCGCAACTCAAAGATAGAGGCAACGGAGGGGAAGTCACAGCCCGCGATTTTGGAGGCTGTCCGCACAATGCTCTCCAGTAGCTGTTTCTCTTTCTCAGTGGTGCTGCCATACCAGACCGTGATAGAAAAACACAGGGTGCTCTCAACGACTGCATGATAGAACTGCGCCATGATTTGCTGTGACATACGGAACTTGCGCAACTGTCTCAGGAAGTGCAGCCGCTGCTGGCACTTCTTAATGATGGACGTGGTGTTCCCGTCCCATTTCAGGTCTTCAGAGATCAGTGTGCCGAGAAATTTGAATGACGGCCTTTATAGACAGGTGGTTGCTGCAGAAAGGTGAATTATTAATTTTGAAAAAAAAACCTTGTCAGGAATCCTTTGGGGTGGTCGCCAGGTCAGGTTCGACTGTTTGTTTGTTTGTTTATTTGTTGCTTAACGTCCAGCCGACTACGCAGAGCCATATCAGGACGAGGAAGGGGGGGATGAAGGGGGCCACTTGTCAAGCGATTCCTGTTTACAAATGCACTAACCCATTACTTGTGTCCCAGCAGGCTTTAGTAAAACTAAATTAATACCTACTGGAAGATTACCAGTTTCCAGTATGTTAAAATAGGCTTAACCTATCTACTGCTGGACTTACATCAGAACACTAACAGATTAAACTATACATGAATCGCGAGACAATTTTTAGCGGCAAGAGAAGAGATTTTTGGAAAAAATACAGGTGAATGAGCAAGAAGGCAGAAAAAAGAAAAGAATTCATGAAGAAAAAGAGAGCATGACAGGAAAGAGGAACCAAAAATCTACCTAACAGCAAACTAGAAAGCTCCTGCGGTTCCAAAAACAGGAGGGGCCTTTAATTTCATAACCGCAGTGCCCCACTGCGGGAAGGTTCGACTGTATCTATGTTGCTTTGTATTCATAAATAACATTTCATGCCATGGACATATATGATCATCTCAAAGAAAAAGTTAAACTTAGCTGAGACTGTAAATGAAAAAAGAGAGACTCTAGCTAATGACAAGCAGAACTCTAATTACTGCTTATCCTCTGCACACAACAAGAAGAGCAAACGCTCGATCGAGTCACTTTCGCAGTTCTGAATATTATATGAGGCATCAGATGGACAGGAAGAAATTGCTATTCACAACACAATGAGTCACGTTCACATAAAATTTGAGCCCGGTCACTTTTATAGTTTCCGAAAAAAGCCCAACGTTAAGTTGTGTGTTGCCGAACAGAAAAGGCTAGTTATCTCCCTTGTTTTTCTGATAACGTTCGTAAAAGGCTACAGATGTAAATACTTTGATGTAAAGAATAATCCTACAAAGTTTCAATCACATCCGATGAACTTTGTCAAAGATATAAAATGTCTAATTTTTCCTTTGACGCTGACCTGTGACCTTGAAAAAGGTCAAAGGTCAACGAAACCATCGTTAAAGTGTAGAGGTCATTGGAGGTCACGACTAAACAAAATATGAGCCCGATCGCTTTGATAGTTTCCGAGAAAAGTCCAACGTTAAGGTGGTGTCTACGGACGGCCGGCCGGACGGCCGGCCGGCCGGACAGACTAACACTGACCGATTACATAGAGTCACTTTTTCTCAAGTGACTCAAAAAGTGTGTGGTGCATAATCTTGTGAAGAATTTTTCTCATGTCATATATGGCAAGTTCTGGCATTTCATAATATACTCTCAAACATGAAGCAAGCTTCTGCGATTAATATGAATCAAGACAGTTTTTAAATTACCATGACAATTTAATTTCATAAATAGCGTGCATCCGAAGAACGTGGCTTGAGGTTGTTAGAATAATTCCTACACAAACTGTTTGATTTCTTAGCTCAACATAAACTTCAAGACAGTTTCTGTTGAAAAAATCTTTATACAGTGGTAGACCTGCACTAAAACACCCTTGGGACCAGCCAAAAGTGTCCCTACTTTGCAGGTGGCCTTTCATGGCAGGTATTTTGGTCAAAATAATTCATTAAAAAGGTATCCTTTATATTAACTCATTGTCTCCCAGGTACGGATATATCCGTACCCACTCATATATGGCTCTATCTGACCAGGTACGGATATATCCGCTCAGACTGTTAGCTTCAGTCGCTTCCTGTAACATTTATCTAACGCCTGCATTCCAGCGTGTTGATACACAGTTTCTACACAGTTACTACAATTCTGAGTGACCTGCTGCAGGACAGCTGGTCTCGGCTAAAAAAAACTTGCTCAACATAGGTGGGGTCTAGAAAGTGTTAAGGTGTCCACTTATGAAAGGGTTCTCATGTCGCTGCTAGGAATCCCGGCCCTTACTTGGCAAGTTCCATGGCTGCCGTCTTGGTCAGCCCTATAACACCTGATTTGGATGCTGCATAGTTGGCTTGGCCTATGTTGCCTGTCTGCACAAAGAAAAGAAAACACTTAATGATATATGATACTGTTACATGCACAGTCTGGCGATGACCGTATGATTATTTTTCCAATGCATATGTTAAAGTCAGTGAGACGAACTTTGTTTTTGAACATTTGTTTGTTTATTTGGTGTTTAACGTCGTTTTCAACCACGAAGGTTATATCGCGACGGAGGAAGGGGGAAGATGGGATAGAGCCACTTGTCAATTGTTTCTTGTTCACAAAAGCACTAATCAAAAATGTGCTCCAGGGGCTTGCAACGTAGTACAATATATATTACCTTACTGGGAGAATGCAAGTTTCCAGTACAAAGGACTTAACATTTCTTACATACTGCTTGACTAAATTTTTGAACATTTTTTGTCAGTTCCTTGGGAGACATGCAGTAGAAGAGACAGAATTTGTTACGTGACGCGCTGTTATTCACGTTATGACGTCTTTTCAAACTTTGTTTGGCTCACCATGTCAGGTATTTACTTTGAAAGAAAATAGCATTTTTTCTGCCCAGTTTTCTCTATCCCAGACTCGGTATCCTAACATTTTCATTTTTACTGAAAGGAAACTCAGAGGTTCAGTGGGCCGCAGAGGGTATGCAATGCCCTGGTGTGTGGTAGCTGAAGCTGAAGCTTTTTCTTTTTTCTTTGTCAAAATCAGAACTAAAAGGTAGGTATAAACCACAGCTGGTGGACATTGCACACATACCAATATAATTATTTCCCAACATCTTTTGAACAGATCTGCACGATCGAATCTCAAGAATAATTAAGCTCTGAGGCTTTGAAATCAAAAAAGAAAATCAAAAGTTTATTTACAAAAATCTGAAGTTTGTCTCTGTTATACAGATTTATAGATGGTTGGACAGAAGCTAGATGCACACACACAATCACACACGCACCCACACACACTGATAAAATGATGTACCTTCCCAACAATACTGGAAATATTTACAATGGACGCTAACTCCAGCTTAGCTTCTGCTACAGCTCTGCCAAAGGCCTGGTTCACTAGGTAGGTACCCTGGTTGGAAAACACAAATATTTCAGCTGCATTAACACTTCCCTGGTTCACTCACAGAGACACACCTAAAGGCACCCGTCCACGTAAGTCAAAAACAGATTACATCTTCATGCAATAGCCTGTTGCCCTTAACTGTACACACAGCAGAATCGCACAGCAGTGTCATCACTAGACCTGCATATTGCAGTACACAGCAGTGTCATCACTAGACCTGCATATTGCAGTACACAGCAGTGTCATCACTAGACCTGCATATTGCAGTACACAGCAGTGTCATCACTAGACCTGCATATTGCAGTACACAGCAGTGTCATCACTAGACCTGCATATTGCAGTACACAGCATTGGCAGACGCTAGCACTGTTATTGGCTGGATGGCTGTGCATTGAAAGATATAGACAGAAAAATAGAAGCGCTGCCTATTTCTTTCAATGTTCTTCAACACGCAGTGTGTCGTTGTAATGAAGGTTTTGATGGAGATATGTCATTGCTGTTTGGTTATTCTGACTACTGCACCCATATATTGAATCATGGCCACAACCCTAGCTCATGCTCCCACAGTTGTTCCACTCACTGGTTCCAGGGATGTTGTTTGGCACTAGCAGTTGAGGAAACACCAATACTTGTTTCAAATCGCCACTTTTTTACATTCAGTGAAAGACGATGCCAAGGACTGCCTAAAATGTCCTAAACTTTCATGGTCTTTGTGGCAAATTAACTGCAAAGAATATAATATACATGTACTGTCAACATCTCCATGATTTGTTTGTTTTATTAGAAATAAAATAGAATATTTTTTTCGGCTGAATTTAAGATTGTTTCATTACAATTACCGCAGGATCAATAAGAAATATATTTCTTTTATGCTTTTTTTTGCTACAGTGGAACCCCCCTTTTACGACCTTCAAAAATCTGAGAAAATCAGGTCTTAAAATGGAGGGAGTCTTAAAATGGAGGGAGTCTTAAAATGGAGGGAGTCTTAAAATGGAAGTAGATTTACAGAGGTTATGAACAGAAAGTCTGAGAAAGGAGGGTCTTAAAAAGGAGGAAGTCTTAAATTGTGGGGTCTTCTTCTTCTTCTTCTTCTGCGTTCGTGGGCTGAAACTCCCATGTACACTCGTGTTTTTTGCACGAGTGGAATTTTACGTGTATGACCGTTTTTTACCCCGCCATTTAGGCAGCCATACGCCGTTTTCGGAGGAAGCATGCTGGGTATTTTTGTGTTTCTATAACCCACCGAACTCTGACATGGATTACAGGATCTTTTTCGTGCGCACTTGGTCTTGTGCGTGCGTGTACACACGGGGGTGTTCGGACACCGAGGAGAGTCTGCACACAAAGTTGACTCTGAGAAATAAATCTCTCGCCGAACGTGGGGACGAACTCACGCTGACAGCGGCCAACTGGATACAAATCCAGCGCGCTACCGACTGAGCTACATCCCCGCCCTAATGGGAGGTCTTAGAAGGGGGTTCCACTGTAGTAGAATTTCATCTCAACACAATTCACTTGAAGTAAAAGCTACTGTCATCGTATTGTCATCATATTGTTCAACATATTATATATTAGTAAAAAAAATTGAGCAAGCACAACCTTAGTGAGCCCCATCAGCAACCTTACAACTTGATCACAATTTTATTTAATTTAATACATGTATTTCACATTTGGTCGACTCTCTCTTGTCACACAACTCACTTTAAGATTGACATTGATGACATCGTCAAAGCTTTTTTCATCCATCTTTAGCAGGAACTTGTCTCTTGTGATGCCTGCTGCGTTGACAGCGATACATGGCGCTACTGAGAAATCTTGCTTGACGTTGCCTAGCAACGTGTTTACACTGGCACTGGAGGACACATCCACCTCATACGCTTTGGTTTGCACATCTGAAAAATATTGACATTTCAGTTGGACCACCCTGAAACAACCAGTGAATAAATCAGCCAGAAAAATTAAGGCCTTAACTGAGAAGTAAGCATAAATGCATAGCTCCAAAATGAGCAAATTGGTGGTTTTAATGATACAGCAGAACCCCCCTTTTAACATCTCCCCCCCCCCCCCTCATTTAAGACTTCCTCCTTTCTAAGACCTTTTTTTTCTCCAGATGTTCTAACCTTGTAGATTTACCTCCATGTTAGTTAGGACTCCTTCTTTTTCAAAATCTGATTTTTTCAGACTTTTGTAGGGCTTAAAAGGAAGGGGGCCACTGTAAAACCTGCTTCTGTTCATAAGAACTAATTCTACCTTTGTTAAGAAGCTGAATGGTCTCTTCCGCCTGTTGTCGGTTGATATCGGCGGCGGCTACAGCTGCTCCTTCTTTGGCTAGCGCCTGACACACGGCTCTGCCAATGCCACTACCTCCTCCTGCATGAAGCAAATTAGGACATGAATTATAGTTACATTTCATTTCATTCTTTACTATCCCACTGCTGGGCAATTCAGGCCGCTTAGAGAAAGGGGGAATGTACGTTCTGGCTCACCGATTCCGACAGACCCTAAATATTAACGCAAAATAGGCTTCTGGACTAAACTTTTACTAAAATGAAACATGCGACAAAATCAGAAAAATACTGCATAAATCCATACAAAAAAAAATACAGTAAAGTAAGGTTGTTTTGAACCAATTCCGGGTCTGTCGGAATCAGTAACCCAGAACGTACATTCTCCCTTTCTCTGATACAACATTCTTAAGCTCAATACGCTCTCTCATTTACAAACTTTACTTCATATGTTCTTTCACTGTTAGAATTATATCTGATACATGCAATGTGACTGTCTAAACGAATAGTTAACTCTTTACAAGTGATTCTATTTTTACTTTTTCTTCCCGTCCTATTTGAATCCCCTTTTTTAAAAACTGCTTTTTCAGATCTTCTATATCGATTGGCTTGTTATATTCAGCTCGTGTTTTTGTTTGAATACTTGCTTTCTTACTTTTGTAGTCATCAAAGTCTGTTTGTATCTGTTTGAATTCTTCGTCAGAAACTTTTGAATCTTCAAGTGCTTTACTGATAGACAGTTTTAGGCTAGACAATTTTGATGATGCAAGAGTGGAAATGGATTCGTGTTTTTCAAGCTTTTTCACAATTTTTTTCATTATAGCTGATGCTATAAATGATAAACCACCAACTGCTGCTGCGACACCACCTAGGATTAGAGAAACTGGAGTCCCTACTCCGGTAGCTAACAGAATTGTTCCCGTTACACCTGCAGCTGATGCAAGGATAGTAGAACCAGTGCTGGCATTAGAAAGGCTGTTGTAAGTTGTTGAGTACTTACGTCTAGCGCGAGAATATTTTTCTAATTCATCTTCTAGTTGTTTTTGTATATTACTAATGTGTGCCAGTCTGAATTGTTGACTTTCTGCTGCACTTTCATCAATATTAGGATAAAGCTTCACACTGCTAGTCATCTTTTAATGCAAAATATAAAATATTTATCTTAATTCTCACTGGCCAGTGTTTCTGCTAAGCTTTGAAGCTGTTCATTGCTTAACACCTTATCTGTATAGTAGAAAGCAATCAAATCAAGATAAGTAAGATTAATACTTCTTATTTCTGTTAAATTATTTATATCTGCGTTAACAACAACATTTTGGTTTGACGTCTGTTTTTTTATTGTGTTAGAATCCTTTTGAACAGCAATAAATACTCTGACTTCTTCAACATTTAATGGTCTCCAGTTGAGATTTATTCCTCTCATTAGAACAGTGTTTGTGGTTTCTTCCCTTTTCCTGACAACTATATCAAATATCATAGTTGCATTCTGCCCTATTGGAAGCTTGGGTATAAAATCGACAATGGTGTCAGCGTCCTTTTCAACACTTTGTTTTCTGTGAATGAGATAGTTGTTCTTATGGAAAGGTTTAACTGCAACTTCTCCCCTGCTGTTAATCGCAGGAACAAGGCTAACAATTAGTGGTTTAGCATTGATTGACTTACGGAATGTGTCGTCTTTTCCAACAAGAGTGTATGGACTCACAAATTCAAACTTCATTTCCCAGTCAATCTTTTTCATAACAGGACTAAGTACCCATTTTTTATTCTGATGTTTCCACATGTAGTATATGTCATCGACAATTGGATCAGGTACATTAACATCACGGATTTGACCTAGTTTGAGGAATCTTGGTTTCTTTTCATCGTCGATTTCCTTTCTCTTGTAATGACCAGTGTCTGTAAACTCGAATGCATACACTGCACCAACTTCAGCATTGCTCTCAAAGTCGATAGCGTCTGCTAAATCTTTCAACTCTATAGTTGAACATGCAACAGGATAAGCTATTGTAGGTCCACTCGACATTTTAATACTCAATATTTTATGGAACTATTTCCAATGTAATGTTAAACAAACAATCAACTGGTTGTCCACTTTGATTTTTCAGATCAATGTGTAGGAATTCATGACACCCTTCCTCCAAGTCCTTGAACTGAAGTGTCTTAAATGTTGGCACGTGCATTTTACAAAAAGAGGCATCACTCGGTGGAAGAATCCTAAGCAGATCAGAACGCTGATCATTAAACAGATTATAGGATGTGTTAAGCTCTCTCATGTGAACAAACAGTACACTGTTAACATCCATGTCAATGGGACGTGTTCCCTTGTATATTTTTGTAATTCCAAGCATATCAAGGAGTTTGGTTGGAAACTCAACGTTTACTTCTCTAGTTTTGGGCATAGTAAGAGTAGCAATGAGACTTGCATGATTTAAACTCGCTGTAATACCTACTGGAGCAAACAATTCTTTCTCTAAAGTGCAGAAGTCATAGTAACCATCTTCTACAGAATGTTTTTTACCATTAATTCTAACCCAGTTGTTAGCCTTTTTTTTACTGATATTATACCAAGTAACCTTGTACATAATTTCATGCAGTGCAACTTTCATTCCTCCATTTTGATTGTTGATAGGGTTTGCAAGTTTAACTGGCACACCAGTCTTCACATTTGTTAGTGTGATAAACATTTTTTATTCAACAACAAAAATGATTCAGTATAAATTCAACAAAGACGTTAAATACAAAACTGGACCATATTACAATCCAAAGACTATTTCTTTCCATGAGTTGGACTTTGCTGTAACAGAAACAGAATCCATTCGCGTTAAAGTGCCTGACCCATTCCATTCTTACCTAAATCCCCCAATCAAAAATGATAGTGTTCCAAAGATGTGGAACTCTCACCCAATTCAGTTCTATCAGAATCAGTTAAACTTTGCAATATTCTGTGCAACCACAGGATGTGGAGTGTCCTATGCAGACCACATGAATAATTCAAACTTACTGACAAAGTGTGTGTACACATTTCACGTTTACTATCAGTGCAGGAGAATCTTGTCTGAACTTCAGGCACCAATGCCGCATGAAAAGAGCTGGAACCCATTCAACAATAGGATAAACATGAAAGTGTATGAGCGTCTCTGCAATGAATTCAATATAGATTTTAAGACCGACTTTAGGCAAAAGCAAGACAAAAACCATGGCATGGGAACACTATATTTATGGGGTGTCCACAGGAGGTATAATTTTGATTACTGGCCAGGTCATACATCTTTTTCTTCAAATGTGCAGGTACAGTTAGGATCAATAGAACAACAGCACCACAATGCATGGACTACTTTTATATTAGACACCGGCAAAGGTTTCACTGGATCAGGTGTTGAAAGGATCAATGAATCTATCCGAACATATGCGTGGTGCTTGCTAGGCTCGCAGGCACAGACACGATCAAACATAATGAGAACAAGCACAGGGTTTGGTGCACAGAAACAGTTGTTATCAAATTTAGAAGATGTCATAAACTCTGCAGTTGATCTGCCTTCCAGCATCAAAAGGTATCAAGACTCTCTCCGTTATGCAAGATCAAAAGTTGACTTTGCTGTTGGTAACGGCCTTTACATGTTACCTTCTGATCTCCAGCTGCAGATTGGAACAATAACAAATTATAACAATGAAATCATTATTGCTAGTGACACCCAGCCGCTTGGAAAGGGTGAAGAACTGAATTCAGAAATCAGAACGATGTTACAGCCATATCACAATGAACAGAAACAAAGCGTGACAAGTGAAGATCACGCTGCAGGTGAAGATCATTCTGTCACTAGTGATGATCAAGCTGTTAGTATTAGTGATGATCATGAATCGCAGAAGACTGCTCTAGTAATTGGTGGAGTGGGTGTAGGCTTACTTTTGCTTTATTCTCGTTAGCAGAACACCTGCAATTAAAACTATTAGAGTCCAGAGATGTTCAGCCATGAAACCAACAACTTTACCTGCAAAAGATAACAGCCAGCTAACAATTGAACCAATGATTCCTGGAAGTGCACCCAAAGCTTTTGCTGCTAGTTTCTTTAATAGTTCTGCAATGTGTTTGAGTTGTTTCTTTACCCATCCCGGATCAGATGGAGATGAAGGTGAAGGTGGAGGTGGAGGTGTGACAGTGCCACCTGTGAGTGTTAACACTAATGTGCTTATTGCAAATCCTAACGCAGTTAGTATACTAGCTATTGTGATTCCCTGCTCTCTGAAAAGCGTTCTAATTCTTTCAGCAAGAGTTGTGTCTTCGTAAAGGATTCTTTGAATTGTATTTTTTATTCTGCTGACCTGTGTTCTCAGTTGTTCTCTATTGTTACTTAGAACTTCTAACCTTATGGCTTTCTCCTCCTGCAAATCTTTTAAACGCTTAGAAATTCTGTTTTTTACTTCTTGTTCTAGGTTCAAATCATCAGCATCAGCAAGTTTTTGTTTCTCTTTGTTTATATCTTCATCCAGCTGACCTAGTTTTGACAGATTATTTGCTATTTCACCTCTGATGGTTTGTAGTGATTGATTAAGGGCTTCTATTTCTCTCATAGGTAATAGTTCATGTGGAGTCTTCAGTGAAGTTTCCTCAGAAAAAGAAGTCTCTATCTCTTGTATAAGTTGATCAGCCTCATCTGCAAGTTTATTAAGATCTTGCAATGGAACAGATTCTATTTGAGTAGCAGTTGGTAGTCCTAGTTCTGCTTGTTGAAGTAAGGAAACAACATGGGAAGGTGATGACCGTGTGCTAGGCACAATATCTAATTGCCTAAGTCGATTAGCAGTAAGTTTTTGTTTTAGTGAAACTTTTGATAGAAACTTAGCAGGATTAGATTTATATGTAAGTTGGACTTTTTCTCCTTTATCGCTAGTTGTATATAAATGATTTGCTTCCATTTTGAACTGGTTTGGATCTAAAACATCAGGTTCTTCTCCTAAACTTTTGTAGAAATCTCTAACTTTACCTTCCAGAAGTTCATGTCGTGCCACCTCATAATGCAGTGAATGATGGTAGGGAACCAAAGGGATTGCTTCGCTCATGTCGTCCGCTGGCTCAAATAAATCTTCAAATCCACCTTCTGCCATTTGTAACTTATTTTTTATTTTGAAAATAAAAAAAGATGGCACAATCGTTCGGTTCTGTTCTTGATCCTTACAGAAGGCTGAAAGAACCTCTCGGGGTAAAAGGAATAAGGCAAACAGTTATAGTTACAAATAATCCTTCTACTATTGATCAGAATGAAATACTTACTGTTAGGTTTCCTAATCTAGGTAAGAACGATGTTATTGTACCAGGCACTGTAAGACTATCATTCAAATTAGAATTAGAATCTGGCTCAGATGAAAATAGGACTTTGGCTTATAATGTAGGAAGAGCAATTGTGAGGAAGATTACTGTCAAACTGGAAGGGCGGGAAGTGATGTCATTGAATAATGCAGATGTATTTTTAGTTTATGCAGATCATTGGTTGACTGACAATGAAAAGAAAAACAGAGTGTTTCAAGGGATTCAGTCAGACAATGGGATAAAAGTTAGAATAGGAGCCGGAGATAAAGCTGACAACAAAAAAGATAACGCTGTCAATGTTGCTTTTGGAAACAAATTTTGTATTCCACTTGACTTTGAACTCATAAATTCACATCCTCCCTTCTATCAAGGAGCATTGCGTGACAGGCTGTCATACGACCTGACTTTCAATAGTTATGATCGTGTTATGCTTTCACAAGACCCGGAAGCAAAGTATAAGGTGTCTGGAATTTCTTTAGAGTTTGATGTTGTAAACCATCCCGAACTGGCTAGACTTATAGAAAATCAGTACAGTTCTAAGCTGCCTATCTATTATGAAAGAGTGTTGAATCACAGTACACTTTCAAAAAGCCAGGCTGATCCAATCTGGAACATTAACTTGAATACACCAGCTAGGTCAATGAAGGGAATACTTATGTTGTTTGAGGAACCAAAAGATTCATATGAAAGGCAAATAGAAAAGTTTTACAATCCACTAATCAATAGAGTATATTGCACAATTGAAGGGCAGCCAAACCAAATATTTGCATCTGGCATGCTGCCATACCAACACTATGATGAAGCAAGAAAGTACTTTACTGGAGGAAGATTGAAAGACCCAACATCTGATCTTGTGGCTAAAGATCTACATTTACACGGTGTTGGCGTAGAAGATTTCTTGACAAATAAATATGCGTTATGGCTGGATCTCAGAACAACTGACGACAACAAACTGCATGGAAGTGGAAGGCGAATTGAAAACGGATCAGAAGGAATCACAATACAAATTGAAAAGGAAGTAGGGAGTAGTAGTAAATCAGTTAAGATCTACGTGTTTGTTGTGTCAGATGCGCAGTTAAACATCTCTGAAAGCAGATTACAGGATATTGTTTATTGAACGTGTTAAAATGAAGTATCTAGATTTTCTTCCAAAAGATCCACACTGTTCTTTGATTTGTGGGGCAACAGGTTGCGGCAAAACAAGATATGTTTTGGATTTATTACAGACTGTTTACATAAATCACTTTGAACACATAGTCATATTCTGTCCAACCATAAAGCATAACAGAACATACAAGGAGAGAAAATTCATATGGTCTGATCAAAATATATTTATTGTAAATCCTTCTGATCGTCTAAATGTTTGCTTGGAGCATTATTTCGATCTTTTTCAGAACACGCCAACACTGTTTATTATTGATGACTGTGCAGCAGAACGTGACATTGTTAGAAAGAAAAGTGCACTAGCAAAGCTTGCATTCAGTGGACGACATGCATTAATATCAGTTTGGATATTAACACAAAAATACAATGCAGTTCTGAAAGACTTTAGAGAGCAACTCAAAACAATAACATTGTTCTATTCAAAGGACCGTGACAGTTTTGAAGAGTGCCTTCGAGAAAATGATGTCATTGAAAACAAACAGGAGAGAGAAAGAATAAAGAATAATCTGAAATCTTCTAAGCACTCGAAACTGGTTTTAAAAACTGATCAACCAGTTCAGTATGTATGTTTGTAGAAATCCTTGCTAAGTTCTTGTCAAGTTCTTACTCAAGTTCTTGTCAAGTTCTTACTCAAGTTCTTACTTAAGTTCTTACTAAGTTCTTACACAAGTTCTTACTCAAGTTCTTGTTAAGTTCCTACCTAAGTTCTTGTTAAGTTCCTACCTAAGTTCTTGTTAAGTTCCTACCTAAGTTCTTACTCAAGTTTAATTACTAGATTTTAATTTTATTCTGCATCAAAATAAAATGAACTGTGATGAATTGCTGATGCAGACTGCTACAGATATTGAAATCTGTGACAGTAGGACTATACCTGATAAAAAAGAAAGATTGTATTCACTTGCTGTTTGTGGAAAAACAAAACACTACCTTGGGCAGCAGTTAACTGTGGAAGAAGTACAACATCTTTCCTCAGAAGATATAGAAAAGTATCATGGACGGTATGAATCAGTGCTTGGTTCTAAGATGGTTAGAAGTATTGGACAGACTGTTATAGGTTTGTACACAAAGATTTTTGGACATTTTACACCTCTCGACTCGGAGGAAGACTTAACACATGATCTAACTCATGACCCTGTTGTTTCCAAGTCCCTCGAATCTCTTGCCTGTGGCCTGTATTATCGATTTGGTGCTTTATTAGTACCATTTGTTGCTGGATTAATTACTTTCAAACACATTAATTTTCAGAATAAAAAAGATGACGGATCAGTTGAAGCAGACAGTGGAGCAGACGAAAATACCAGAAGTGAACACAGTGACAAAGAAACCTGGTAGAGTAGAAGCAGGAAAAAAACTAGCCGAATGGAACAGACAAAAAAAGTTAAATCAAAAGGCAAAGCAGAACATTATGTCTGAAGTTGAGCAGACACCAAACATTCCTGAAGTGACTAAGGTCACACAAACTGATCAAGAATTAAAATCTTCATTTCTATCATACAGAAAAGTAGCTGTAGCAGCTGTTGTTGGAGGAGGTGGATACTTGCTTTACAAACTTTGGCAAGGCAAATATAAAGTGTCAGAAAAACCAAAATCAGAAACACCAAAACCAACAAACAAAGCAGTACAAACAATAAAAAAGCCCACAGTAGTACCTGCAGTGGATTCATTTCATATGGAATAATTTTAATATTTTAATTTTGATAACATAAAAATGAGTTCTGAAAAGACAATAGTTAATCTAGTTTATCACGCTGCAGTGATTGGAGGCTTGAGTGTAGGTTACACAATGCTGGGTAAAAGTCTCCTCAGAATGAAACCAGCCGACTTGGGAAAGTTAGACTTCGAAGACGGTGCTAAACTAATTGGTGTTGTGACAGCTTCCTTTGCAACAAAAGACTTCCTGGTGAAGCAAGGAATTATTCCAGAAAATATAAACATGTAAGACAATAAAATGGCTAGCTTGGTTATGATGGTGGGAGGTGCGATTGTAAATGCGCTTGCATTTTCTGGCAGCAACTATTTGTTTTCTAAACTGCAAAATGGTGAAGAGAGGGAAAGGCACAACAAAGCCATGGAACAACTGGCGAAAGCACAGGATGAATACGAGAAGAAACGAATTGCGCAGTTAGACTTTATGAATGATAAACTCAGGCAGCAAGGACATGCAAACAAAACCTTTGCCAATGTTGATGCAGCCATTCAAGAATACTATCTTGTAACTGGAAAGAAAATGAAGACAAGTGCTCCTCCAAAACTGGGTGACTTTTATCAGCCTTCAGAAGAGCAGAAGGTGGGCGAGATTGTTTTCATTGTTATTGGTATGGCTGTTGTTTACTTTATTGCGCGTGCTGTCAAATCTTAATATTCTGTCATTTAAAAAACCATGAGTGATGCTTTGTTATCTAAAATATATTATTCCCCAAAAGGTTACTGGAAAGGAAGAACTGCTATTGACAAGCTCAGTGACGCAGCAGGTGTTTCTCAAGATATAGCAAAGAAATGGTTGTCAAAGCAGGCAGTTTGGCAGATCTATTTACCTGCACCAAGAAAAATTACACGACCACACTTTGTTAACATTAAACCGAATGACACTCATCAAATAGACCTGCTGTATTTACCGCATGACACAGTCAGAAGGAAGAAATATAAGTATGCACTGACTGTAGTTGATGTTGCAACAAGATACAAAGATGCTGAACCGTTGACAGAGAAAAGTGCTATAGCTACAGCTGTTGCCCTGCAAGAAATTTACAGACGTGGACCACTAAAGTATCCCAGAATGATTCAGTGTGATGATGGTAAGGAGTTTAAAGGAGCTGTCAACCAGCTTCTGTTAAAACATCATGTTACAGTGAAGAGAGGTATTCCAGGAAACCACAGGTCACAGGCTATTGTTGAGAGCTTTAACAAACAGTTGGCAGAAAAACTGTTTTCATATCAGTACCATCAGGAATTTTTGGACACAGAAAGTAAATTGCGTAACACTGAATGGGTCAAAAGATTACCATCAGTACTTAGAGCAATGAATCTGGAGGTATTTAAAGCTACAGGGTTAAGACCAGTTGATGCAATCAAACAGAAAACAATACCTGTTGCTCCAAAGTCAACAACACCAGTGGCATTACTACCTTTCAATCAGAAAGTCAGATATTTATATGCACCCGGTGAAGCTGAGGGTGACAGCAGGAAGCGTGCAACGGATCCAATCTGGAGTATTGACATTCATGAAATCAAGAGAGTAGTAGAGACAAATCCACCTATATATTACTTGAGAGAACCAGCACCGCAAAGAGCCTTTGTAAAAGAGGAATTACAATTAGTTCCACGTGGTACAAATGTTAAATGATTTTTTATTTCAGATTTTATAGTGTTAACAAAAATGGAAGCTCTGAGAAAGAATTCTAAGCAACTTCATTTTTTTTAATTTATATTTTTATTTTGAGTTATAAAATCAAACTCACAGCGATGGAAGACTCTGTATTAGAATCTTTATCGACAGTATTTGACACCGTTGAATTACAAGTAACGGATCCTCAAAATGTGCAGTCCAGTGTGCAAGACGCCATTGAACAAATTCCAAACAATTTGTTGATTGAACCTCCAGTAAAAGTGCAGATAGTCAGTTTAATAAAATACAAAACAGTCAGTGATGAGGTGCTAGAAGTTCATGTTTCAACCAGACAACTAGCACTTAATTCTATGGCAGAATTGAATGGAAACTGGGCAGATGAAATGATGAAACGGTTTGAGCAAGCTGCAGAGGATGCAAAGATGAAAGGATCCGGATGGTCAGAAGGTGAAATTCTAAAAATAGAATTGAAGCTAAGTAAATTTGCCCCCATCAGAGGTAGAAGTTACATACCTTTACCTCCTGCTCTTGTCAAAAAACGTGCTGTGCTGAACATAAAGAATGATGATGACAAATGTTTTATGTGGTGTGTTCTGGCAAGACTGTACAGTGTAAAGAAAAATGCAGAAAGAGTGTCTAACTATCATGCATACAGAAATAAACTAAACTTTACTGGTATTGAATTTCCTGTCAGCATTACAAGCATTGACAAATTTGAACAGCAAAACAAACCCATCACCGTAAATGTTTACACGTGGGATGAGGAAGATGAACTGAAACCAGTCAGAATATCAAAGAACTCACCAACGATTGGTGATTGTGATACTAACCATGTTGACATGTTACTAATGACTGATGGTGTAAAATATCATTACACTTTGATTCGTACAATGAGTAGACTGATGGCGAGCACAAGCAATCACAATAGTAAACAAGACTTTTGTAGGCGATGTCTCTTGCGTATTCCATCAATTCATGCAGCACTTATACACAAGCAACATTGTAAGAGCGTTGATGATGCGGTTGTGAAGTTAACAACACCACCGCCAGACAGCAAAGTGTATTTTAAGAATGTATGCAAACTACAGAAAAGTCCTTATGTTGTTTATGCTGACTTTGAATCTATCATTGTGCCATATGAAGGACCTTTACCAAAAGACCTACCTAAAACAGTAACTCTAAGTAATCATCAAGTCTGTTCATATGCATTTATTGTTGTTAGTTCAGATGGTAAACATTCTAAACCGCAATTGTACAGAGGACCTAATGCAGCAAAGAACTTCTTACAGCAAATGAACCAAGTGCGAAATGACTGCTCCAAACAACTGAATCTTTCAGACATTGTTATGAAACCTGAAGACCAAGAACAGTTTAACTCTACCACACAGTGTTGGATATGCGAACAAAGTCTAACACCAAACACAGACAATCCAATAGTAAGAGATCATGATCATGTAAGTGGGCAGTTCCGAGGAGCAGCACACAGCAAATGTAATCTACAATTAAAGTTTGATCCTAAGACTTGGAAGCTTCCAATCTTCTTCCATAACTTGCGCGGTTATGATTCACATCTGATCATGCAGGCAGTAACTGATGAATACAAAGCAAGATGCATTGCGCAGTCTTCAGAAAAGTACATGGCCTTTACTCTGAATAGTTTATACTTCTACGATTCTGCTCAACATCTGATGGGAACACTTGAGTCTTTATCTTCATCACTAACTGCTTTCCCAATCACATGTAAGTACTTTGACAGTGACTTAGTTAGAAAGGGAGTCTATCCATATGAATACATGGATTCGTGGGAGAGGTTTGATGAAGATGAGTTACCACCAAAGGATGCTTACTTCTCACGGCTGAAGGGTAAAGGTATAAGTGACGAAGACTATGAACACGCTAAGACTGCATGGAATAAATTAGGATGTAATACAATGGGTGATTATCATGATCAATATTTGTTGGCTGATGTTTGTTTACTTGCAGATATATTTGAGAATTACAGAAGAACATGTATGAAGCACTACAATCTAGATCCTTCACATTACATATCTGCACCAGGCATGAGCTGGGATGCATTTCTTAGATTTACAGGAGTAAAGATTGACTTGCTATCAGATCTACCTACACTTCAGATGATTGAAAATGGACTACGTGGAGGAATCAGTATGGCTTCACACAATTACTGCAAAGCCAACAACAAATACTTGGACGACTTTGATCCTATGAAACCTTCTAATTACATCATGTATCTAGATGCAAACAATTTGTATGGTTGGGCAATGTGTCAGACGCTTCCACTTCGGAACTTTAAGATCTATTCAGGACCATTTTCACAATGTGTTGTGCTGACAATATTAAAAGCAGGCCCAGACAGTCGAAAGGGATGGATACTAGAAGTTGACTTAGACTATCCACTATCACTTCATGATCTACATAATGATTATCCTTTAGCGGCTGAGAGGTTAAAAGTAAACCCAAGAGAACCTCCAAAGCTGGTGCCCAATCTGTTTCACAAAAAGAAGTATGTGTGTCACTACAGACTGTTACAGTTTTACATTAGACATGGATTAATTTTGAAGGCTGTTCATCGTATAATTTTATTTGATCAAGAACAGTTTATGAAACCTTACATCATGAAAAACACAGAACTGAGAACCAAAGCCGCTGATGCATCAGAGAAAGACTTTTTTAAACTGATGAACAACAGTTGCTTTGGTAAGACAATGGAAAACCCACACAAGAGAAAGGATGTTAGACTTGTTACAAGAGAAAATGAGGCCATCAAGCTGACATCCAAACCACAGTATCAAGACTTTAAATACTTTCATGAACAGCTGTATGGTATCTTAATGAAAAAACTTGTAGTCAAGCTTGACAAACCAGTATTCATAGGCTTTACTGTGCTAGAGTTGTCAAAACTGTTGATGCTTGAGTTTTTGTATGATTATTTGAAACCAAGATATCCCAAATCGAGAGTACTTTACACAGACACAGATTCATTCTTACTTGACATTCCAGCGGATGACATTTACAAAGATCTAGAAGCTGAAAGTCCTGCAGTAAAAGGAAAAGATTCTTTTTATGACACTTGCGACTACCCTAAAGAATCACCATTGCACTCAAATGTTAACAAGAAGGTTATTGGAAAGATGAAAGATGAAATGAATGGGAAGATAATTAAGGAGTATGTTGGATTGCGTGCAAAGATGTACAGTGTTGCAAGTGAGAAAGGGGTGGTTAAAAAAGCAAAGGGTGTAAGCAAACAGGTTGTAAAGTCGAGCATATCGCATGATAACTACAAGGAAGCACTGTTTCAGAAGCGAGTGTTTCACCATGACAACCCTAAGATCAGTTCCGCGCTTCATCAGATCAACACAACTATTGTAAACAAGAAATCTTTAGATGCTAATGACACAAAGCGCGTTTATTCATCACCAGAATATTCTTATGCAATTGGGCACTGGAGAACAAACGCGGCTTCAAATAGTCTGAGTGTGTAATAAGAATTTTTGTCAATCGGGAAAACCCGCTATGACAGCTTTGTTTTGACTGCAGCGGGGGAGAGGACGTTGCTTGCGTTTGGGAAGTGTTTGTGAAAGGGGAGTTAGTAGGCTTTGTTGAGTTTCAAAGCAGCCACCAAGTACACTTATCAAAAGCTTGAATAAAATAAACAAGTCAATTGAATAAGTTAACACTCGGCGGCCGCCCGAAGGCAGCCTTTGAAGCGAAGTAGAGCAGTGAAGCACGGCGGCACGTTTTCCCAGCCGGATCCACCGGTTATTCTGAAAACATACACAAAAAGAATGAAAACTTGTAGCTAAGGAGGGGAAATGCAGTTCCTCTACTTAGTTACGGGTAAACAAATGTATGCTATAGAGAGAAATAACACTGACCAATCCAGCTCATCGTTGCTAAGGAGGGGAAATGCAGTTCCTCTACTTAGTTACAGGTAAACAAATGTATGATATAGAGAGAAATAACACTTACCAATCCAGCTCATCGTTGCTAAGGAGGGGAAATGCAGTTCCTCTACTTAGTTACGGGTAAACAAATGTATGCTATAGAGAGAAATAACACTGACCAATCCAGCTCATCGTTGCTAAGGAGGGGAAATGCAGTTCCTCTACTTAGTTACAGGTAAACAAATGTATGCTATAGAGAGAAATAACACTGACCAATCCAGCTCATCGTTGCTAAGGAGGGGAAATGCAGTTCCTCTACTTAGTTACAGGTAAACAAATACATATTTAATAGAGCTATACTAAAAATAAACCATTATGCTCATCGTTACTAAGGAGGGGAACTGCAGATCCCCTCGTTGGTTACCAGTAAACAAATGTATGCAATAGAGAGAAATAACACTTACCAATCCAAAAAGCTGCTTCCTCTTCATTGTTTTCCAAGGCTTGATGGATGTGCTTGCGAAGAGACAACATTGTTTTTATTGGAAGATTTAGTTGTTGGAATTTGGGATATGTCTTGAGAAGAATGCTTATGTTAATGAGATCTCTCGCCCATCTAGGTGTTATACGTAACACTTCTAAACAAACACCCTTGAATCTTCCAAAATGTCTATTCCTCAGCACTTCTAAATATTGTCCATAAACAACCACAATTTTTAGGGTATCTGTTGCTTTACTTTTGTATTGTTTTTCACAAACAAGAAGCTTTTGTTTGAGTTCCTCAATATCTGTTGTTCGGCTTGTACTAAACAACAAAGATTCGCTTGTTGAACCATCATAGTACAGATGATTTTTTAGACCCTCTAGGAGCTCCGACCCTCTAAGTGAAGTCAAGACTTTTGATTTCTTTTCCCGTTTGTTTTGGAAGGTAACAGGTATTGGCTTTTTGGGGAGATTTGCTTTCAATTCAAACTCTTCTGCAGCCTTATGTCCTCTCTCTTGGAAAATTGAATCAAGTTGTTTGTAAAATTCAAGAAGTTTTGTATGGTACTCAATGTGTTTTTTTAAACTCTCTAGTTTTTCAGAGTCAACTTCTGTTTTAACTTGCTCACTTTCAAGTTAATGAATTGATCACATTCGGTACTTTCTAAATCAATCACCTCAAAGTCTTGACTGAGCCCAGTATGAAGTCCATTATCATCCTGCTCCATACTAGAAGAAGTGTCTGACTGTGATAAATTCCTAACTTCTTGTTCTGTTTGCTGATTCATATTTTCAGGAAGAAT
>NC_090259.1:26388324-26413136 GCF_037325665.1 Littorina saxatilis
CTGGGCAATTCAGGCCGCTTCCTCCCACTCCCAGTGAAAAACTAGCAACAACAATTGTCATTTTACCCAGGTGTGTGCGTGTTTATGTGTAAGGCCAAAAAAAAAAATAGGTGTGGTTACGGTAACATAGCCAAAAAAAATAGGGTAGGAAGGTAGGCAATCACTTTTTTTTTTTTTTACTTTTTTTTCTAATGCGTACAAATTAAACCTACTTGACAGGGAAATAAGTGTGCGACTCGGGCGCTTTCGCTTTCATTGCGTTTTCTGCACTCGTTTACTTGTGTGTGTGGTTTTTGTTTGTTTGACAAATGTAATAAAAAGTTATAGGGTCGGCCCCTAAAAATAGGGTAGGTCGGGTTACCGTAACCACACCTATTTTTTTTTAGGCCTAATCAGCCATCTGCATGACTGAGGTCTTTTACATGCCAATTAAATCTACGACACAGGGGTGGGATATGGGATACCATCTCTGAGTCTCATAAAGTTGACTCATGCCAGTACGTCCCAGTCGATGTAGCTCAGTCGGTAGCGCGCTGGATTTGTATCCAGTTGGCCGCTGTCAGCGTGAGTTCCCCACGTTCGGCAAGAGATTTATTTCTCAGAGTCAACTTTGTGTGCAGACTCACCTCGGTGTCCGAACACCCCCGTGTGTACACGCAAGCACAAGACCAAGTGCGCACGAAAAAGATCCTGTAATCCATGTCAGAGTTCGGTGGGTTATAGAAACACGAAAATACCCAGCATGCTTCCTCCGAAAACGGCGTATGGCTGCCTAAATGGCGGGGTAAAAAACGGTCATACACGTAAAATTCCACTCGTGCAAAAAACACGAGTGTACGTGGGAGTTTCAGCCCACGAACGCAGAAGAAGAAGAAGAAGAAGAAGAAGAAGAAGAAGAAGAAGAAGAAGAAGAAGAAGAACCCATCACCTGAGGTTCACAAGTCAAGTGCTTTATCAACTGAGCTACCAGCCACCCCTCTCCCTCCCATACATAATTATGTATTTAATATTTTCGGTAATTTTGTAATTTGAGTATGTATGATATATTTCATTATTATGTTCACAGAGAATTTCCTCAAAGTCAA
The DNA here is from genome assembly GCF_037325665.1 of Littorina saxatilis. Lineage (NCBI taxonomy): Eukaryota > Metazoa > Mollusca > Gastropoda > Littorinimorpha > Littorinidae > Littorina > Littorina saxatilis. Next base: position 26,389,410 of record NC_090259.1, read on the forward strand.
AGAAGTTCAGTTTCTTATTATATCCCTGGAAGTTAAATTACTCCAGCAGTATATAGTCTCTTACATTCTGATAAGGCCTAAAAAAAAATAGGTGTGGTTACGATAACCCGACCTACCCTATTTTTAGGGGCCGACCCTATAACTTTTTATTACATTTGTAAAAAAAAACACCAAAAAAAACACAAGAAAACAAGTGCAGAAAACGCAATGAAAGCGAAAGCGCTCGAGTCGCACACTTATTTCCCTGTCAAGTAGGTTTAATTTGTACACATTAGAAAAAAAGTTTTAACAAAAAAAGTGATTGCCTACCTTTCTACCCTATTTTTTGGGGCTATGTTACCGTAACCACACCTATTTTTTTTTTTTTGTGGTCTAAGGCAGGTTAGTTTTCTGTCTCTGGTCTTTCTACTATAGAAGTCAGCATGAGAGGCACATTTGTTTTATAACTTTAAACTTTAACAAGAAGTTGAGTTATAATATATACCCAAAACAAACGGTATATATTACCTATTTGGCTGAAAACAAATAAATGATTTCTATTCATTTGTCATTCTTTGCGTTTGTATAAACAGCACTCTCAAGTCAGATTTACAAAAACAAGTCTGTCTTCAATAATACACGCGAGACTAGCTGTTACGTGTTTTACTGCTGATAAATAGCAAGTTACATTACTTGAACTTTGATCCTTGACATTTTCAGGTTCAGTTGATGTTTCACTTTCAGTGTATGCACAGTTTTCGTCTATAAACTAAAAGCAAAAGGCAATAAATCTGACAAATTAAAGCCTTCGGACAAATGTGTTGTATTTTTTATTTTTATTTTCCATAATATTAGAGTTGTAGCCCACAAGCACCGATGCAAAAACTGCACGACTACGTTAGTACGTACGGACTAGCTGAACTACAACGATGTCCAAACCCTGTACATACCGTATGGTATACTTCCTATCTCTTCACATGTTCAATGGCTAACAAAAAGTTTTAGCTAGTTTTCTTTGCGTTTACTATGCAATTACCAAAGTTTTATCTATCTGCCAACACAACAAAATTCACCTGTAACAAGTGCAAGCCGACCCGCAAGCAACCCCGCCATGTTGCAGTAGCAGACGACGTTCAGGGGAAACGACTCACGTTGAAATATGTGAACTAGTGGCTGCAGTGGGCTGGGGAACCGACAAGTCGGATACAGAGCCCCCACTTTTCAGCCACACATTATGTATGAAAAAAAAAACACAAAAAACAAAAAATGGGTGAAGAAACAAACAAACAACAGTCGCGTACTACATGTAGTCAAGCTGTGGAACTCACAGAATGAAACTGAACGTAGTCCGCCGCTAGTGCAAAAGGCAGTGAAAGTGACGAGCCTGTCACTGTCAGTCATAGCGGTTGTGCTGTGCTTCATAGCACGCTTTTCTGTACCTCTCTTCGTTTTAACTTTCTGAGCGTGTTTTTAATCCAAACATATCATATCTATATTCTTTTTTGAATCAGGAACCGACAAGGAATAAGATGAAATAGTTTTTAAAACGATTTCGGAAATTTAATTTTAATCATAATTTTTATATTTTTAATTTTCAGAGCTTGTTTTTAATCCGAATATAACATATTTATATGTTTTTGGAATCAGAACATGATGAAGAATAAAATAAAAGTAATTTTGTATCGTTTTATAAAAAATAATTTTAATTACAATGTTCAGATTTTTAATGACAAAAGTCATTAATTAATTTGTAAGCCTCCATGCTGAAATGCAATACCGATCAATACCGAAGTCCGGCCTTCGTCGAAGATTGCTTGGCCAAAATTTCAATCACACACACACACACACACACACACACACATACACCACGACCCTCGTCTCGATTCTCCCTCTATGTTAAAACATTTAGTCAAAACTTGACTAAATGTAAAAACACAACTAAACTACACATTATGCTATATTGCGACACGTTTTGTATCTTTGTCGTCGGTTACCGATGATTTAAATAAAGACTGTAGTATTGATAGTCAAGCTTTCGTTCATATCAAGCATTCATACTTACTTTCTTGTTAGAGTGTACCTTCACTTTCACGAGGACGAGCCTGATTTCGAAGACGTGGTGTCATAGTATGTAGGCTACCACAATTGGGGTATGCGGCACGGTACCGATTGACTCAAGTGCTCTCTGGCTTGCCGAGAGCGGCGGGTGCTCCGTAACCGACTCGCCGGTTCTCGCGCCTGGTGGGTCCGTAACCGACTCGTCGGTTCTCGAGCCTGGAAGTGGGGGCACCGTAACCGACCAGCCACCAAACCTCCTGCATTGTCTCCCTTGCAGATTTTAAGATGGCGGAAGTCAAAACATTGCCGTCTGCTCGCGGAACAACTGGTCCCGTGAACACAAAAAACAGGGATGCAGTTGCTAGTGGTGTCTTCGAATTGCTGAAACCTGCTGTAGATGAAATAGATGATCGGGTTAAAACTGTGAGGTACTGTATTTTTGTGCTGTTTGACAGACGACATTTCCTTGAATACCGAGTGACGCCCATGCTTTCAGTCTCGTGACATAGATCTTGATCAAGTTGATGATGATAACGTTATAGCTACAATACAAGCCCTTACTATGATGTGTTACGATAGCTGCACATTAGAAGCACTGCCCTGAGATAGCACAACGTCTATCTCCTTGTTTTTTTTTTGTGAAGCCTTCAAAGTTCATTCTTCAGTGAAATTCATGTTGCATTTTTGTTATGCTAAATAGTAAATATTTTGGTGCACAATGTATCTCTCTTTGAGTCTTTTGGCAATGTCGAACACATGCGGATATAGGTCAGCTAGCCTTGTTTATCCCACCTAAACTCCATACTGACTGTTCACACTACCCTCCTAAGTACAGACTGTAGACTTTATCCTTGTAAATTCGTAGCTCACAATTCAGTGGCATTGTTGACTCTTTTTTAATTTTTTTTTATTTATACAAGTCACTCATATAAAATTTGTATCACGCATCACAGCTATTAATTCTTATGAAATTTATTAACGGATTGAGCCCCAAAATGAAGCATGATTAAATTATTTGATCATCTGATTGAGGAAAATAGCGGCCACGGTTGTCTCCCTTTGCAAAAAATGGTATATATTTAATGTAATAGCATAGTTGTCTCCCTTCCTGGTTGCGCCACCATTCCTTATAGTTCTAAAACCCATGCATGTAAAAGAACGCTTCCGTTCATTTCCCAACTTGAATGATTACTTTCAACGATTTTGCAAATGCTGCAGTGCAAAATCAGAGCCTTGCCCTTGGAATGTTAGATTGCAGCAGAAAAACATCCCTGAATTTACAATGCTTAAAAAACCATAACCGTCATTTCTTGTTCTTTTTTGGTTGAGGGTCCATAGTCTCGGCTTTATGGATATGGCGATATTTCAGTTATGAATGATTCACGGGGTGGCATAATTTTTGTTCATTTCAGAGAGAGTCAGATTGAACTGAGACAACAAATTGACAGTCTATGCGACGGTAAGTATAAGTTGCAATACAATTAATGAATGCTCAAGAGAAAAGGGCTGGATGGACTTGGTGGCCGAGTGGTAACGCACTTGCACTCGGAAGCGAGAGGTTGCGAGTTCGACCCTGGGTCAGGGCGTTAGCAATTTTCTCCCCCCTTTCCTAACCTAGGTGGTGGGTTCAAGTGCTAGTCTTTCGGATGAGACGATAAACCGAGGTCCCTTCGTGTACACTACATTGGGGTATGCACGTTAAAGATCCCACGATTGACAAAAGGGTCTTTCCTGGCAAAATTGTATAGGCGTAGATAAAAATGACCACCAAAATACCCGTGTGACCTGGAATAATAGGCCGTGAAAGGTGGATGCAGCGCCTATAGGCTGTTGATCTACTGGCCAATGTGAATGCGTGATATATTGTGTAAAAAATTCCATCTCACACGGCATTAACAGGTAATATGCGCCTTGAGTCGCCTTGTGTGGTGAGATACGTGCGCGATATAAATCCTCGTAAATAAAATAAAATAAATTTGATGATGTGATTGCAAATAAAGGTTTGATTTTTCAAGGGTGGAAGCATGCATTTCTTCTGTATAAACATCCCAAAATACTTTTTTTTTTTTTTGGGGGGGGGGGGGGGGGAGGGTTGGTGTCATGTATAATGAAAATGTTATAGATTATGTACACCCTACCAGCAGAGCATATTAGGGCATGTGATATTGGGGCGACCCACGCTTCAGAACAGGATTCATATTTGTCAATAGACGTTTTCAAGTACCACGCTGCTGATCGACTTTAACCTGCCATCAGGACGAACAGCTAACTCTGATGTGTATGTTATGCAGTGTGCACTCAATATGTTACCCTTTTCTTTCAAAACTATGGAGATTGGAGCCATGTTTCACCACTGATTGCTTGCTCATCATGCACTGACGTTGTTTGCTAAGCACATGTGTTTTCCTAAACTCATTTGCCCTCAAGCCAAACGTGTTTTACCTCAATCAATGCACGCACGTTGTGAGCCATCACTACGGGCCAGCGATCATTGCCTCAACAAATCCGGATCTCTGATGAGTATTTGTTCAAACGAAAAGGGTATAATGTTGAGCGCATCCTGCATAACAGAATTTGCATTTGTTACAGTGAATGAGTATAGGTTATAATTCTTACACCCATAACACATACATGTACAATGAGCTAATATTGGTGGTTGACTCCTGTTTGTTTTCTTAGACCTGAAGAAGATAGCAGAGAGTGAGGCTGTACCGGTGGAGCTAGAACCTTATGTTAAAAAGTTGAACAACTCTCGACGGAGAGTCATGCTTGTCAACAGCATTCTGCAGAACGTACAGGTACAGATTTGTTTATTGAACTTTACATCAAATTTGATTGTGTGAGTGTGCGTACATGTGTATGTGTGTGCATGCACAGGTGTGTCTTCATGTATGCATGTGTATGTGTGCGCATGTGTGTATGTGCACGTACAGGTATGTATGAATGTGCATCTGTATGTAAGAATGAAAGGAAAAAAATGTTTGTACCTCTATGTGTGTGTGTGTGTGTGCGCATGTGCGTGTGTCTAACAATTGTTTTGCCTCATGTAATACTCAGAACAAAACTGCTGTATAATCAACAAGGCAGACCTGATAAAGCATAAAGTATACAATGAATGTGTGTAACCCACTTTTCTTTGTGTACCCACAGGAACGCCTTCACAAACTGCAGAACAATGTGTCCAAGGAATCGGCACGCCGCAAGACCATGCTTGACCCACCCTCTCCAGCACAGACCAAGTGATGGAACCCCTCTCTGCATACTCACACGTTCCCATTAGGTTTCAGAGTGTTTATTTGAAGAACAGATGGATAATGTAGTTTTTCTAACACAGGCTATGTTAAGTGCAATACAATGTCACATAACAGATACCATGCATAGAGTTAATGGATGCTTTGTGTTTGGCTACGGCACTTATAGTTGGTTATTTTTTGTTTGTTTATTTGTTGATATTTTCCAGCGTGGGAGTAAGATTGATTCAAATATTCGTCAAATTTATTTATTTATTTACTAGTTGCTAATTGAATATTTTCAGAGATATCATTTCATTATTTATGTGGCCTGAAATAGGAAGATTGAAGAATTACTGTCTTTTACACTGCCTGCTCTGTAGCTTCATCTAATTTTAATGACTATAGTTGAAAGATAATGCTCGGTGTTAGCCAGGCAGATTTGAAACCATGATTAAATTAATGTCATGGGTTGTAGTTGTTCAATTTGGGCAAATTTCTGTTTCTGTGTGACTAGTTGATTTATGTTCTTGTTAAATCATTGGGCATTCACTCATTCATTCATTGATTCAATGATTGATTCATATACGCTTTCCTTCCTTCATTTACTGATTTACTTTCAGTCATTCTTTCCATCATGGTTTTGTTTACATTGTCGAATGATCAGTTCTCTTCTCTTTTTTCCTTATTGATTCAACTGTCCTAAAATGTGGATTAATACTTGAATACATTATTCAAGCATTGTCATTAGAACTTAATTTTTGTTGAATTATGCAAGCATTTTTCGGAAATTGTTTTTGTACTTTGTTTAGTTTTGTAGTTGTTAGAACTCTTTCTGCCTGTATGTTCTGCTGGTCAAAAGCTTTCAGTACATCTGGCTGTTTTCTTTAACCTTCACCGGATCAAGCTTTGGACTACACAGTCCGGATGATGTGGGTCATGTACAACCCATACTGTCCAAAGAAGGATTCAACGTAAAAAAAGTATTGGTCATACACGACCCACGCCATCCGAATAGGAATAAACGTTTTGCCGCCTCTTTGCAGAGTATGGGTCGTACATGATCCACGCCATCCGAATAAGGATAAACAACTTAAAATTCCTTACCTGATTCCATATGGGTCGTGGGACGACCCACATCGTCCGGACTGTGTAGTTCAAATTACGTCATCGTTTATTTGTTTGTTTACAAAGATAATCTTTCAAAAGTTGGGCAATAGGATGGTCGTATGGTGATTGGAGATTAATACATGAAGTCTCAATTAAAAACTCCAAATAGTTTCAGAGATAAAGACGATTTTGTGAGGCTTTGGGTTGTCCATGACCCACGAAGCACGGTGAAGGTTAAGGTTCATTGTCCTGTTCTTTATTTGGAAAAAAAAAATTGAAGCAGGGGGAAATTTGAATGGTTGATGTTGAGTATTGCAGAAGGAATCGGAGGGAGTACCTACTGATCAAGCAACGTTTTACGGTGTGACAATTTACGCAGGTTTGTAACGAACAATGACATGTACATTTGTATTAAGAGAGAGAGAGGAGATATGTGTGTGTCTGTCTGCTGGTGTGTGTGTGGGTGCGTGAAGAGAGAGAAAGTATGATCGATCTTTCTTGGCTGTGATTTGAGGGAGATTTAACTTGCATGTGTATTGATTTATGTGATCACATGAGGCATCAGGGATTCATTTATTTACCCCATTTTTTCTTCTAATTTTAGTGTTACTGCTATTTTTGTTACAATTGAAAGATAGACGAAAGTCTTACAGGCTTGAGTTTGTTTCTTTTTTGTGTGTTTCTGTTGGGTACCAGTTTGCATAATGCTTTATTTTCTAATATGTGACCCGTTCTCACAAAAGGGGGCCTCAGTCGGAATTTGGATATTTGGAGTTATGCATATCACTGGAAACTGCATTTAATAAGCTTTAATTTGATACCAAAAAGAAGTTTGTGTGAAAAAAATTGCGGAAGTTAAGTAAGTTACAACCGGACCATGTTCAAGGACGCCATTTTGAGAAAATCGCGATTATTTCTTTCCCTAATTATAGTGTTGTGAGCGAATTTGTGTCTTTGAAGACATAATTAACACATTTAAATAATAAAACTCAACAAAATATTTCGGAATATGAAAGATTAGGGTATAAAGAGGTCAGAAATGCAAAAAAATGAAAATCACCCAAGTAGGCCCTCACTGCCTTTCCCAGCCGATAGCTCGGAACGGCTCGCTGCGACTTAGGCCCCCGTTTGTGAGAACGGATCACATATAAGTTCTGTACGAGGTATTTGAACAGTTAGAATGGCAAAGCTGAGACCACTAAATTTTAGGTACATGTACATTCCTTGGTACTGTGGTTATTACCCTGTGGGTACTTGCTTATATGATGTTAGTTTGCATGTTTTGTGTATTACAGTGTAAGACGGGTGAAAATGATTGAAAAGCTTGACCTTTTTGCGGGGGTTTACATAGACCGATTTAATTTCTAGGCAAGATACATAATTTACTGTTGTGTTTGCTGTTGCTGCATGTTGCTTTGAGTGATTAAATCAAAAGAAAACCTTTAGTGAACTGTTCCCTTTCCTGTGCACAAACATGATTTGATTTCTAACAATAGCTGTGTGTGAAATCCTGTTGTGTGTGAGTGTGTGTGTGTGTTTTGTTGTTGTGTGTGTAAGCTAATGCAGCTTTGGCCTTCGTGTCTTGTCACTGACTGCGGAACATTTGTTTTGTCTGAAGATCTCACATGAGTAAAAATTCTTCTGAAATAGTTCTTCGAGCTACACGTTCAGCAAGATGGTAGACAAGTGTTTTGCCAATACAATGTCTTCTTCCCAAAGTTAATTTTCTGTGTGGTTGAAACAAACAAAAAGTTTTCATCTGTGGTGACACAATCAATTCCAGCACACATGGTTATCATTAGTTTAACTCTGTCTCTCTCTCTGAAACAGACTCGCACACAACTTGCAGACCAAACAATCCACTCAAAACTACAAGTGTGACTGCACTACTGAAGGTTTATTTGCTATTGTTGAATATAACGATACAGAGAACAGATGCAACAGATACCAGATGTTCACTCAAATTTAGGACTTGCTTCGCAAAATAACAGATCTTGGACAGTTTTCAAAATGATTTTCTTCTGAAATGCTGTCAAACTTAGTTTAGGTTTTAAAAATTCAGAAATGAGCTTTTGGGTGGTAAAACACACAGTTAACAGATCTTTATTCCAAAGGTACACACAGGGGGTCACGGTACAAAAACAAAGTCTATTACGCACTAAACTGAAACTGTGAAGTCAAAATCAGTGAAGATATAGAGTATATATACTTGAGATTAACACACTCACAAGAAATTATAAATTTAAGAATGTGATACGAGATGATGTTTAAATCATATCTTCCAAGAAACCAGCGAAACAGCCATTCCATGTTCTTCCTCCCCATAATTTTCAAGCTGCTTTTAAGATAAGCGAACACCTAAAATACACCAGGAAAGAACTTTTAACAGACTGAATATTTGTACATGTATGAGATGTTCCCCAGTGTCTGTGCATCTCTTCAGAGTGCAGAACAATTTTACAGATTTTGTTTGTCCTTTTAGAGCCATAAAACTATCTACATAGACCAAGCCCCGACCAAACCAGAGTGCTCGACAAACAGGACCCCAGAGAGAAACAAATATTTCATGTTGTACAGTATTTGTGACCATACTTAATGCACACTATTTACATATCAGCTGTATCCTCTGTTCTGCTTTCATTTTTGATACTGAGCAATGCTGAATCTTAAACAGCCCTTCTTTCTAAAAAAATTAAAAACCAAAAAAATCACGGTCATCCTTGTAAGAAACGCAACACTCCTAAAACTTATAGTGTCTTTCAAAAGTCGAACTTCAAGAAACAGCAGAACAGGATAGCATATTGGTAAAACATACTTGCGCACTGAAAAGTTCAAACTTACACTTCCTGTGTCTGAAGCATGAGATGTTCAGAAACGGGAAAGAAGTTTACCTATCAGAAGTCTTTGCGTTTTTTACAACTTATTCTTTCTTTTTCTTTCCATCACAGAAATCTTCTACCTACTTAAAAAAGTTTTCCGACATTGAAACTAAAATTACAACAGCCTGGAAGCAACATTAGCAAACTGCCCTAGTATTATTTAAATAAAGGTTACTTTCCACAACCATTTCATGTTCGAGTGAGCAAATTTTTCTTTTAGTACACAGGGATAAACATTTCATGCAACTATGTAGAGAGAAAATTGTTGCAATTTCCTCTCCCAACTCAAACTATTAACAGAGAGCCTGCCAAATATTTTGGCGTTTTTTAAAAATGTTTGCCATTCTAATGATCGTTTCCATGATTATTATTCATATACTACACTATTTACACAGTAATTTCATAAATATCCTTGTTAGACCAATTCAGTAAAAGTGGACCACCACCACATCAAAGACAAATAAGTGCCTTAATTGTTTTTTCATATTGGACAAAAAATAGATTTTATGACTTTATAAATGCATCATGCGTAAAAGTTACATAACTTCACACCATTGTGGTCCCTCAGTGTTATTTACCTTAAAACAAAGACACAACCACGCGCTCAATAAATATGAAAGAATGAGAGAGAAAAAAAATTCCTGAAAAATAAATGCATGTTACAATTAAGAATAATTATGCTGAAAAGAAGAAACACAATAGAGGAATGGCGCATGATATGAAAACTGTGGAATGAAACAAAGTGTTTCATGACAACCCAAAAGGAACACACATAATATTAATACAATCAATCTGTTGCTGTAAATTTAGCTGTGAGACTTATCATTCCAAATGCAAGTACATGTACCAGGTTTTGCTTCATTATGCAAATAGCTGACCTTTATTTGTAGTACAGAATAACTTGTTACAAATGACAAAACAAGAAGAAGTTCTAATCACAACAGAAAGTCACACAGACGGTATAAATGTAACAAAATATTACAGGTCTTGATTGTGCCTTTCCCCCACTATCGGTTCACAAATCAATTGCACGCGCCTTAAAATATTGCAAATTAAGTTCATGATTTAGATAAAAATGTCACTGACGTGAGACAAACCTCTGCCTAATTCAATTCTTTACTTCGTACAACAATGCGCTTGAGATCCAATACATTTCTCTAAAAATCAAAAGTGCGTTTGGATGAACATCCACTGGAGATCAAAGTGGAATGTGAGTATAATTTCTTGGTATATTAAAGGCATATTAACTCGATGAATATACACGCTAATTGCTTTACCAACAGCTGGAGACATGCTAAATTAAGTTCCCTGCAAAATATTGTGGTCTAGGACCCCTTAAATGTTGAGATATTTGAATTTTTATTTTGATCTAGATCGTCCTATTTATAGATTTGCCAACAGAGGGAACGTTGACGCAAGGGAAATAACTCCGCGTCTTTGTTGACATCCTCACTTTTTCAGAGGCTAGAACAAGCTGTAATGCATGTATATGGTCCGCGCATTGCGACATATCGTCATTATATGGCCTTATGATGCATTTGACATCGATTGTGGGCAAACTACACTTTGTAAACACGGGAGCGCGTACATATGCCTTTAAGCTGGAATGATACTATCATTTTCCTGGCGCCACTTTTACCCCAAACTTGAGTAAGCGTTGCGCAAAAGTAATAACATTGGCTCGTTTAAGCTTTCAGCAAAATCACTGAAGACTATCTTAAAATGTTGACTGCCAACTCCAATGGTGACAGAAATGCACACCATGAATGCACAACCATGAAACCAGTCGCAGACTGCCACGCATTAAACATCAAACAATAGCAACTTGAAGCATGCTGAGTAGTTTGAATTTCAAATGTTCGTACTGAGTAAACCTCATCTCCTCCATTGCTGGACACTTTGACATTCGTTCTGCAACCGTTCTAATCAGCAAGGCTGAGATGAAAGTAGGTTGCAACCGAGTGCCAAAGAGCACGGGTGAGTTTGGGCTAAATTAATAACCCTTCAAAAATCTGCTATGTTGCATGACAGGAAAACACAGAAGTCAGACCTTGTCGCAGACAGCTGTTGAAAATCTTACAGGTGTCTCGGCCACTGGGCGAAACGAGCTGTAAATAACTCAAGGGAGACAACCTCTATAGAGCTGCTGCGACATGGGGAACAACTGCGTCACCCCCGCCATGCAGGTACGACAAAAATTACAAGCATTCAAGACTGCACGCATGTTCAGTCTGCGACACCTGGTAAAGAGAAAAAGAGAGAGAGAGAAGTCTGCATTTCTGCCACCATTGGTAACCAGCAGACTTGATTTGTGGAGCTACCTCCATGGAGCCAGCGTATTTCACTAGGACATTGAAGCGAATGATCTTGTTTGGGAGAAAACCTGTCAATAAAGTCTCATGTCAAATATTTTTTTTTCTTCTTCTTCTCCTGCTTTATCTGTTTATCATTGTTATTGCTTTTGTCTGTAAGTCTCTCTATTTCTGCACTGCACTATTTTCAGTCCTTACATTTCACCCACCAGACCTCATCAGCATATTTCATAGCCTCAAAATCATGGACACACCAAGCTTCTATGTTTTTAACGACAAAAACTCTCTTCATGTGATCTGAATCAGGAACATAACGGTTCTCATTCTCAAACCCCCTTCTTAGAAACAGCAGAGCAGCTCAACATTTAAAAAAAGTAAAAAAAGTAAATCGATATCTTATATTTTTTTCCACAGTGCTTATTCTTCACTAAATATCTTCAATTGATTTACGAAGTAATATATTACATCTCTGATTATACTTAATCATAACAACGGATATTTTTTTCAACAGATATTCATTTCATCAGCAACAAATATTTGTTTAAATCCCTTTAAAAGCTGAATTTGGTTAGAAATCGCCCTTCAGCTGTCATGTAAAACAAATCACATACCAGAAAATAGGCATCAACAAATCATAACCATTAAGAGCAGTAACTCAAAAAACATACTGATAAATGAGAATGGAAAATCAAAAACGAGGTGAAACCCAACTGCCCAATGAACAAGGTACAGTTATTATTATAAATGTATACTTTTTTCCACTTTGCAGGATATTATGAGAACGATAACATTACCGGACCAATGAATCACAGTCACAAAATGCACAATAATTGCACAAGACAAAAAAACAAAAACAAAAAGTGGGGGTGGGAAATCGACACAAGGGAGGGGGGACGCGGTGGCAGCGACACCACATTGACAAACGAAACAAAATAGGGGTAGACGTTAAATCAACGAAAACAGGGGGAGACGACTGTCGACTGTCGCGAAGTTGAAAGGCCTCCACTTGATGACTGTGCGAGGCGAAGATGCGGGTGAGGGTGACGGTTGAGGTTGACGTTAACACTGTTGTCTAGTGGTCACCCGGTTGATCCTGACTGTCGTCGTTGGCCGGTGTTGACGGTGTATCGTCCCCGCGGAAAAGAGGATTCTTCACCTCCATTTCCCCTGTCTGTCGACAGAACAGTTGGGTCACATTTTAATTCAATCATTGTGCTTTGCTGACACATGAGGCGTACCTTTTTCAAGACACACGAAACAAACTGACCAAAACTGACCTAATGACTGAAGTGAACAGATGAATGAATGAAGAATGAATGAATGAATGAATGAATGAATGAATGAATGAATGATGAATGAATGAATGAATGAATGAATGAATGAATGAATGAATGAATGAATGAATGATCAAAGGTGGGAGAAATCTGTTTAATTTCACATGTAATAATCATATACAATTTTAAATAATCAATCAATGAACAAATGGGGAAAAAATCTGCTATGTCAAATTTCACATGGATACATTGATATTTTCATAAACCAGGAACAATATTTGTAACAGAGGAGCTCTTGTATGCTAGAACTGCCTGTAAAATTCAGCAAATGCAAAATGAAAGAAGGGACATAAATGTATAGAAATAAACAAGACAGATGTGCAGTTGTGTCCCTTCGCACAAGACACCGTGAGCAATAGCCTCGGCAAGGCCAGCACTCTTAGACAGTGAAATATCCACACAGGCAAACACAAACACACACACACAGGCAAACACACACGCACACACTCACGCGCACACACCCCCACAAAAGCCCAGGACACTCATAGACAGTGTAATCTCCACTTCACTACAAAGCTGGACACAGAGAGACAGACAGACAAACACACAGACAGACACACACACGCACATGCACACACACAAACATGCATGCACACACACACACAAACACACACAAAACACTTATGGGAGCAAGCCCAGGACACTCATAGACAGTGTAATCTCCACTTCATCACACACACACACACGAACACACACACACACACACACACACACTTACGGGAGCAAGCCCAGGACACTCATAGACAGTGTAATCTCCACTTCATCACACACACACACACGAACACACACACACACACACACACACACGCACACACACGCACACACACACACTTACGGGAGCAAGCCCAGGACACTCATAGACAGTGTAATCTCCACTTCATCACACACACACACACGAACACACACACACACACGCACACACACACACACGCACACACACACACGCACACACACACACTTACGGGAGCAAGCCCAGGACACTCATAGACAGTGTAATCTCCACTTCATCACACACACACACACGAACACACACACACACACATGCACACACACACACACACACGAACACACACACACACACACGCACACACACACACGCACACACACACACTTACGGGAGCAAGCCCAGGACACTCATAGACAGTGTAATCTCCCTCCACGTTATCCTCTTCTGACTCGTCGTCCGAAGCGTCATGCTTCATGTCCCCGTTAGCCCTGTCCCACAGTAAGAGTCACACGTTACTTTCTTTTCACACCATCAACATCTACTAGTGCACATACTGCAGCGCTTAAAAAATATGTACGTAGCACAGTGGTACGCTCCATTTTAAGACATCCAAAAATTAGGTCTTTAAAGGGAGGGAGTATCAAAACAAAGGTAAATTTACAGAGATTAAGTACAGAAAAAGAAAAAGAAAAAAAACGGAAACCCGAAGTTAACTTAAAAGTTGGCAAGTCTTAAACGGGGTGAGGGGGGAGGGGGGAGGAGTCTTAAAATAGGGTTCCACTGTACTCGTTTTAACATCATAAACATCTCGGGATGTACATGTTGAAGCTGTGTAGACTTAAAGAGTTATCAGGGTTGGTGCTAGGAGTTATTTTCTTCCGCAAATTTGACGCAATTATGACCACAAAAGCTTTGGCAATTTTTGAACATTTTTCTTTTTAGTGAGTCTCTGAGGTCAACTTAATTCCCCCACCATTAAAAATGTCAGCAATGTTGCCCAAAACTACAGCAAAGTTTTGGGTAAATTGAAATAAGTTTAAACTGTTGACGCCAAACGACAACCCTATTTTTTATCATGTGCATAGCATTGATTCACCTGTTAAAAAATATGTAAGCAGTAATGTATATTTTTGTGCCTGCATCCTTGAATATATTCAAGTTGGACATAGTAATTTCACTCAAATGACGGCATGACCGAAATTTCTTGTGAGAGCAAATTCTTTGCACATTACCATTGACAGTGTTTGTCCCAGGCCTCAGTCTTTGGTCATCGATGCATACTTTTTTGATCTGACGCATTGTTCTGACCCTGGCGAATAGTTTTGACATGTAGAAAGTCCTATTCAGGACATTTGGACCTAAACATATACAGGTCCAAGTAACCTATTGTCCTCTGAGTCTGGGAACATTACACAGCATTAATACATGGGTGGGATTCTTCCTGTATATGCCGGAAATCCTGATTCGATTATGGCCTTTTTTTCTCTCTCTCTTTTTTTGTGTGTGGTTCGGTTGAGGTTCGGGATTCATGACATTTTTCAGTCCCACCCATGTTAATATATAAAAAAAGACTTATTTAATCTGTTGCCTATTGGTCACCAGTCCATGAAAAGGTGGCTGATGTTAACTTAACAAAATACTCTCTCTCCCTCTTTCTCTCCGAGGTAACCACAAATCCCTTTTCTCCCAAGCTTCTTGTAAGCAATGGCAATGCAAAACTCACTTTTCCATGGCAATCATTTGCTGCTTTTGATGCTGGTAATGGTACATCTGAGCGCTCTGGGCCAGCTTGCGATCCCCGGGGGAAGGGAGGCGATCCTTGGTAGGACCAGTAACTCCGTAGGCCGGGTATTCCACATTGCTAGCCGCCTTGGCTCGTGTATTGTACCTGCAGCAGACAAAAATAGCATCACATTAGTTTCACGTCAGTTAGCCAGATTATAAAATAATATTCCCCTCCCCTGGCCTTCCCCCTTCCATCATTTTCTGACCAACTTGCTTCCGTCCTGATAATTGGTGCAGTGAGTTGAAATCGACACTTTCTTAAGTCATTGTCTCCCAGGTACGGATATATCCCTACCCACTCATATGGCTCCATCTGACCAGGTACGGATATATCCGCTCAGACTGTTAGCTTCAGTCGCTTCCTGTAACGTCGATCTAACACCTGCATTCCAGCGTGTTGATACACAGTTACTACACAGATAATACTATTCAGAGTGACCTGCCGCAGCACAGCTGGTCTCAGCTAAAAAAAAAACTTGGTCAACATAGGTGGGGTAGAAAGTGTTAAACAATAACCCTATCCTTTCCTGCCTGCCTGTGGACCTATTACATTGTGCAGTGGGTTACGTTGGCCACTTTATTAAACAATATCTTCCTACCCTCTTTATTAACACACATGTAGGTTTTCAATTGATATTTTTGCAAAGTATCTGCACAACCATGTGTGCCTCTGTGAGTGTGTTCGTGTCTGCTTTCATGGGGTGCCTGTATCCTCAGGAATTTGAGGATTTCTTCTATCTCTCTTTTTCTGACACCGTTGATTTAACGTCATTTTCACAGGACAGTTTTTTTTCTTTCAGTTATAAGTTGTAGTAGTTTGACTTTATTGTTTTAGGACAAGTAGAGCTCGTTCACCAGTAGCAAAGACTCACTCAGTCCGTCAGTGTGCCTGAGTGTGGGTGATATAGGGGGGGGGGGGGGGGGGACTCGTTCATGAGAGGGACTGCTGTAACAGCAAAACTAGTGTGAAACATAAGTAATCAATTTATCCACTTTACTATATTCACAACAGGGACCTATCACTCTTCTTTGCATGTTTTTATGCCTACGAATTTTCAAATACTCTGCAATACCTGTAACCCATATTCAACATGTGCCCGTACAATACCGCTTCTTTTATGAAAACATTGCTTCGGCTATGTTTGTTTGTTTGTTCGTTCATGGGGTGAAACTCCCACAGCTTTTAAGTGTATGACCGTTTTTACCCTGCCATTTAGGCAGCCATAGTACGCCGCTTTCGGAGGAAGCATGCTGGGTATTTTCATGTTTCTATAACCCACCGAACTCTGACATGGATTACAGGATCTTTTTCGTGCGCACTTGGTCTTGTGCTTGCGTGTACACACGGGGGTGTTCGCGGACACAGAGGAGAGTCTGCACACAAAGTTGACTCTGAGAAATAAATCTCTCGCCGAACGTGGGGACGAACTCACGCTGACAGCGGCCAACTGGATACAAATCCAGCGCGCTACCGACTGAGCTACATCCCCGCCCTTCGGCCATGTTGATTTTAATCAACCAATTTTCTTGTTTACACACCTGCAAGGCGCTCAGGACTAAAGTAGGATTAACGCCATGTAAATATCTTTATTGTCATAAGCATTCGTTGAGAAGCTGTGTCATGCCCTAGGAGTGAATGTCAATCATCTCAAACACAGTCTACACAGAGGAAATGGGCTTTATTATTAACAGTTCGCTTACAGAGAAAGAATGGTGAGAGAGAGAGAGAGAGAGAGAGAGAGAGAGAGAGAGAGAGAGAGAGAGAGAGAGAGAGAGAGACAGAGACAGAGAGACAGAGAGAGACAGAGAGAGAGAGAGACAGAGAGAGACAGAGAGGAGAACCGACAGGTAGGCAGGCAGAGACCGACAGATGGTGACAGAGAGAGACCAGATCAGAGAAAAAACTGGTGGTGGTGGCGGTGGTGGTGGTGGGGGGGGGGGGGGGTTGTGGGGTGGGGCGGAGACAGACAAGACAAGTCAGCCACAGGTTATCAATAAGTTACTCTATAACCCTTCCATTAGTGCAAGTATTGATTTCCTTCTATCATAAATGAGCTACAAGGTATGTGTGTACCCGACACAAAAAGATATGTACACAGATGTGATGGCCTGTCAATGAACGGGAAAGTCAGTCATGCATAAAGCTAACTGCAAGTCTCCTCTATGCGTAAATCTGTATTCTAAGTGCATGCTCTCTGGTTTTTCATCAAATGTGATGTGTCTGCATACCTACGAAAGTGTGCTTGCAAACTTGTGATATGTAAGTGCGTTTGTTTGTGTGCTTGTAGCAGGTGTTTCTGGGCAAGCAATAAATATCAACATCCCAAGCTTCGACATCTTTGTTATTGTTAGTACACTGGTATGTTAATGCATGTAAGCATGTGTGTGATCAGTAAGATACATACTCTGAAATCTGTTCATAAGTGCAAATATTGATTTTGTTCCATCTTAGGCCAGTATGCATATATGCATTCACACATGGATGCAGACACACATGTACACACACGCACGCACAGACACAGACACACACACAACCTTCAAAACCTCTCAGTCAGCAAAAAGATCCGCTTAGTTGACAAATTGAGCCCAAGGTTAACTTCACAAAGTCTTTTTGCCAAAAATTCACTGCCAAAGCTTCGTGATGTGAGCTTCTTGAAGTAGACTTTGCGAAGTCAACTTCACCCAACTAATATGTGACCCTCCACCACGTAATGAGTCGCATGTCACCTTTGCATGATTTTTATATTTTTACATTTTCATAACGATATTTTTATGCTCTATTCAGTGGTGAAAACCGTTTTAGAAAAGAGCAAAAACTCTTTGAGTTATAAGCATGTGACTAAGGTGACCCACACACTGTTACCAGACACTCCCCGGGCTTATATTAAGCCTAGCGCAGAACCGCGCGAGGTGACATGCGACTCATTTCGTGGTGGAGGGTCACATATGAGGCTTTAAATCTACACATGTATACACACATCTACCTAAATCTCCATCCTAACTGCCCATGTCTTAGTGGTTTAGGATGAACTAGTTTACCACAGAGATGACAGACAACACATTCCCTACACACACAATTAGCACAGCTGTGTAACACACAGACCCGAGATCAATACAAAGGCGGATGGTGGGTGGACATTTATTAATACTTCATTAATTGCCTACCTAGGTCACGCGTACTGTGCAATAGAGATGTGATCCGGATCGTATGTATGACTAAAGGGGTGGGAGAGAAGGAGGTGGTGGGGTGGGAGTCAATGGGCAGAAACTGGGGGGGGGGGGGGGAGGAGGAGGGGGGGGGGGAGGAGGGGGGGGGGGATAGGGTGGGCAAGGGGTCTGTGAAGACACTGACCGAAATATTGGACAAAAGAGAAGGTAAGACATGCTGAGTGTGTGAAAAAAGTAGAAGAAATAATTGAACTTGTCTGTGAGATATCGCTTGGTGTGCCAAACTGAAAAGAGAAACTAGCTTGGCCGGAAAATATGTTGCTTATTGTTAAATCCATGAGAAAAATTAGCCTGGTAATAAGATATGTTTAGTGTGAAGCCGACAAGAGAACTTAAACCTGGCTACAGGCATGTGAAGCTGATAGGAGATTATTAACTTGACACAAAGAAATGCTGAAAGTGTGAAACTGATGAGAGAAATAAACCTGGTCAGGAGACTTGCTGAGTGTGTCAAACTGATGAGAGAAATAAAGCTGGCCAGGAGACTTGCTGAGTGTGTCAAACTGATGAGAGAAATAAAGCTGGCCAGGAGACTTGCTGAGTGTGTCAAACTGATGAGAGAAATAAAGCTGGCCAGGAGACTTGCTGAGTGTGTCAAACTGATGAGAGAAATAAAGCTGACCAGGAGACTTGCTGAGTGTGTCAAACTGATGAGAGAAATAAACCTGGCCAGGACACTTGCTGAGTGTGTCAAACTGATGAGAGAAATAAAGCTGGCCAGGAGACTTGCTGAGTGTGTCAAACTGATGAGAGAAATAAAGCTGGCCAGGAGACTTGCTGAAAGTGTGAAACTGATGAGAGAAATAAACCTGGTCAGGAGACTTGCTGAGTGTGTCAAACTGATGAGAGAAATAAAGCTGGCCAGGAGACTTGCTGAGTGTGTCAAACTGATGAGAGAAATAAAGCTGGCCAGGAGACTTGCTGAGTGTGTCAAACTGATGAGAGAAATAAAGCTGGCCAGGAGACTTGCTGAGTGTGTCAAACTGATGAGAGAAATAAAGCTGGCCAGGAGACTTGCTGAGTGTGTCAAACTGATGAGAGAAATAAAGCTGGCCAGGAGACTTGCTGAGTGTGTCAAACTGATGAGAGAAATAAAGCTGGCCAGGAGACTTGCTGAGTGTGTCAAACTGACAATCTGAGCAATTACCTCGGCTAACACTGAAAGACATCCTGGGTGCATGAAACTCAAGATAAAATGAACTTGACATCGGGCATGCTCGAAGTAAGAAAATGACAAGTGAAACTAGGGGTGGGTGTCCGGGGGCATGCCCCTCCCCCGGAAATTTTTTGTTCAAGGAAGCAAAATGTTGTAATCTAGGGCCACCTGAGCTCAGAAACTGTCATTTAATCATTTCCCTCTCTTTTTCTTCTTCTTTTTTTCCCTGAAGGGGGGGCCCGGGCCCCCTTTGCCCCCCCCCCCTAAATCCGCCACTGAATAGGCCCTAAGGCGGTGTGTATGGAAAAGATATTAATTTGCCCAAACCCTTTTGATGTCGTTCCGAACTCTCTTGTGCAAATTCATCTAAAATGGTCCATCATCGCTCTCCATACACTAATCTCTCTCTCTCTCTCTCTCTCTCTCTCTCTCTTGCACGCACACACACATACATACATGCATACATACATACATGTATACACACATACATGTATACATGCATACATACACACGCACACACACACATACACACATACACACACACACACACACACACACACACACACACATTCTCCAATCTAAATAACAAACACCTCTCTATCTCAACTGCCTGTTTCCACACATTTGTCCCCAAAGCTTCTCGCACTCACTAACACCACCTCCTTTAGAGTTTCAACACCAAGGACACTTAAATACCATCACAGCATTTCACAACATTTACAAACGAATTGAACAGTCCCGTCTGTTGTTCAAGGTCATTTTAAGGAACAAAAGCAACTTGTGGTGCATAAAAGGTCATCCTTTGTCTTCGCCTTGCATCGCAAATGTCAGCAGTTCTGTATCGTCCCCAGGAGGGCCTAGCTGGCAACCAACTCGGTGCAAGACGAAGACGCTCGAAGACAGAACAAAACAGAACAAGTTTGTTTGTTGGAGCTGTTTCGTTTCACACGTTATTGACAATGCCAGACCTTCTACTCTGTACTACATTTACTCATTACATGTCTGTCTGTCTGTCCGTCTGTGTCTGTCTCTGTTGCTCTCTCTCTCTCTCTCTCTCTCTCTCTCAACTCTCGCTCTCTCTCGCAGTGAACCAGACTTTAAACTCAGGTGGGTGGGTGGGTGGGGGAACTGGGGTGGGGTGTGTGTGTTGATTGTTGGTTTTTCCCTCACGAACTTCAACCTATTTGGCGATTCGATTGGCGATATATATATATACATCACACCAAAGTACGAACAAAGCCTTGGGGTAATCAGGACCAATGTCTCTCAGTGCAAATACAATCAAAACACCACACAGTGCACTTGACAACCGTGCACAGTTCCTGTCCAACAAAACTCGCCTTTTCGTAAGCATTTTGTAAGAATGTGTGTCACAGACTGGAGAGAGAGAGAGAGAGAGAGAGAGAGAGAGAGAGAGAGAGGGGGCAGAGAGAGAGGGGGGGGGGCAGAGAGAGAGAGAGAGAGAGAGAGAGAGAGAGATGGAGGGAGGGAGCGGGGGGCAGAGAGAGAGAGAGAGAGAGAGAGAGAGAGAGAGAGAGAGAGAGATGGGGGAGAGAGCCAGACAGACAGAGAGAGAGGGACAGAACCAGAGAAAGACAGAGCCAAAGAGCGAGACAGACACAAAACAAAAGAGAGCTAAAAAAAAAAATCTATTCCGGCCAAATCAACAGGGCCGAACACTGTACACCCACAGAACAAAAGAAGAACACAGAACAAAAGAAGAACAAAAACAAGGAGCAAAATCAAATAGTCAAGCACCGTTCCCGTGTTATAGAAGATCAATAAACCAACCGACCCCGATGCCATTCGTTCTAATGCAGGGCGTCTGTTTGACAGACAAACGGTGTGTGGGCGGGAGTGTAAAAGTCTGCACACACAGTCTCCGACACCAGGCAAATTGGATTCACAACACTTTCTCCATTCCCTAATGCGTTTTCTATGTTTCGCTAGATCACGAAACCATCTGCGGTAACAGAATTTTGATTTTGCTTAGATTGCTTAAGTTCTGATGTAGCACGCAGTAAGTAATGTGAGAGAGAGAGAGAGAGTGAGAGAGAGAGAGAGAGAGAGAGAGAGAGAGAGAGAGAGAGTGTGTGTGTGTGTGTTCGGGCGCGTGCGTGCGTGCGTGCGTGTGTGTGTGTGTGTAATTTTTAGTGTTAGTGAGTGTGCGTGCGTACGTGCGTGTGTGAGTGCGTGCGTTCACAAAATTAGTCGTTTGCATTCGTGAAAACAATAAACTGACATCATAGAAACCGAACCAAAACAAACCAAAATCCGAAACAGACAGGCCGCTAACGTCAACACCACTCACCCACACAGACAGAAGTTCTCCGGCGATGTCTATCTGACTACGATGATTTGATCACATATACTCCTACATTTAACAACGCCTGATTTTAAAGCATACATGGAACTCTTAATAGCCTTTTTTTGTGGTTTAACATTGAGCTCCACAAAACAACATCCCTCTCACCCTCACCCCAGCCAATTATCTGCTTAACACTTCTCCACCCCCTCTCAATTTAAAGGTGCCTAACTGCTCGCGTAAACGATCACCATGTTAAAGGCATATTCCACTTGGACACATACCAAAACTCTACACCCTCAGGCTCAGTGCTTCCAGCGCACAGTAGGACTTTTAGTCTTTTTATATTTAGTCAAGTTTTGACTAAATATTTTAACATCGAGGGGGAATCGAAACGAGGGTATGGTGTATGTGTGTCTGTCTGTCTGTCTGTGCGTGTGTGTGTGTGTGTGTGTGTGTAGAGCGATTCAGACTAAACTACTGGACCGATCTTTATGAAATTTGACATGAGAGTTCCTGGGTATGAAATCCCCGAACGTTTTTTTCATTTTTTTGATAAATGTCTTTGATGACGTCATATCCGGCTTTTCGTGAAAGTTGAGGCGGCACTGTCACGCCCTCATTTTTCAACCAAATTGGTTGAAATTTTGGTCAAGTAATCTTCGACGAAGCCCGGGGTTCGGTATTGCATTTCAGCTTGGTGGCTTAAAAATTAATTAATGACTTTGGTCATTAAAAATCTGAAAATTGTAAAAAAAAATAAAAATTTATAAAACGATCCAAATTTACGTTTATCTTATTCTCCATCATTTGCTGATTACAAAAACATATAAATATGTTATATTCGGATTAAAAACAAGCTCTGAAAATTAAATATATAAAAATTATTATAAAATTATTTTTTTCGAAATCGTTTTAAAAACACTTTCATCTTATTCCTTGTCGGTTCCTGATTCCAAAAACATATAGATATGATATGTTTGGATTAAAAACACGCTCAGAAAGTTAAAACGAAGAGAGGTACAGAAAAGCGTGCTATCCTTCTCAGCGCAACGAATATCCCGCTCTTCTTGTCAATTCCACAGGCACTGCCTTTGCCACGGGCGGTGGAGTGACGATGCTACGAGTATACGGTCTTGCTGCGTTGCGTTGCGTTCAGTTTCATTCTGTGAGTTCGACAGCTACTTGACTAAATATTGTATTTTCGCCTTACGCGACTTGTTTTAATTTTTTTTTACTGAATGTATTTTGTGGATTGATACAGGAGCCATTCACGAAATAAATTCAACTGACATTTTCATCTCCGCGCAGAGAGCAAGCTGTTCATGTTTGGTATGTGTCCAACTGAGCAAAAGGATGTTCATCAGTGTAAAAGTGCTAGCCAAATAATTATCTCTTCACGCAGAGGGCAGGCGTTTCATCTTAGGTATGTGTCCAACTGAGCAAAAGGATGTTCATCAGTGTAAAAGTGCTAGCCAAATAATTCTCTCTTCACGCAGAGGGCAGGCTTTTTACGTAAGATAATGTGACCAACTGAGTGAAAAGATGCTTTTATCCACTGTAAAGTACAAGCCAAATAATTATCTCTTCACGCAGAGGGCAGGCGTTTCAGGGGCGGATCTGG
>NC_090259.1:26413336-26430836 GCF_037325665.1 Littorina saxatilis
TGATATGCGAGCATGACGTACAGACAATTCAGACAAGACAAACCCGATACAGATAAACAGATGTCATTTGCTCGACATTATCATCTAACGATCAGCCGAGCTATTGCTGAATGGAAAACATCCTCACCCCTTCACCCACCCCACCCCTGTTCCGCCCGTGTAAACAAGGCAGCCGTGCTTCTTGCTTAGCAACGTGTATGTCGCAATTCCCAGTCACCACGGGAAGCTACTAGATGCATTAATTGGCCCCAATTATCATTCTTGCTAGCTCTGTCTGCACTGCGCTTCTCTAGTACTATGTATGGCTGAATCTGCCTTTTCTATAGCAATTTGCCTTCCCGACGTCAGACCAAGTAATGCAGGCCTGAAAGTGGCGAGTAGAAACATGAAAATGGCGAGTGGAAATGCAAATCTACTCGCCAAATGCGAGTACAGTTGCTGAAAGAAATGGTTAGTTTGGCGAGTAAAACTACAAAAATTTGCTCTCTGGCTAGTATATTATGAGAAGTACCAGCCAAAGGCCAGAGCCCCCTTTTGTGCACTTTCAGCGCTGTAATGATGTGACATCTTGAGATGTGGTCAAATGCCAACCTCAGAATTCGTTATGATCCGACATCTTGAGATATACCGGCACGGTGGCCTAGTGGTAAGGCGTCCGCCCTGTGATCGGGAGGTCGTGGGTTCGAACCCCGGCCGGGTCATACCTAAGACTTTAAAGGCACAGTGCAGCTCACAGCCTTCGTTTTGCGTTTTTGTTGCAGCTGAGTGCGTTTACAGTTCAAAAATCCTCCTATGGTAGTAAAACAAACCCAAAACTACCCAACGACGACATCTGTGAAGCTCGACAGTTTCTTGTTCACGCGAGTGCATAAATTAACCTAGTTACCATAGTGGTGTTTGGTCGGAGTTCGATTCAACTGAGTGATTCCGGCCTCCATTTTGTTTTACACAAACTCATGATGATGTCTGACATAGTTTGCCACTAGTGACGTGTCTTTTTGTGCATGATGTGATCTACCTGATCTAAATTTAGATCCAAAAATAGGTCAAGACCAGCCGGGACAGAGTCCGAAATTAATTCGTAAAAAAAATCGCAGTTCTTGACTCTTTGGGTGCAAGTCAATGAAACTTGGTAGTTCTTCTAACGGATAGCTGCCTGAGGTATAACTAAAAGCCCCAGGGGCTCCGTGCACCTGGATTTGACAAGTTCAGTACCTTTAAAATTGGCAATCTAGTGGCTGCTCCGCCTGGCGTCTGGCATTATGGGGTTAGTGCTAGGACTGGTTGGTCCGGTGTCAGAATAATGTGACTGGGTGAGACATGAAGCCTGTGCTGCGACTTCTGTCTTGTGTGTGGCGCACGTTATATGTCAAAGCAGCACCGCCCTGATATGGCCCTTCGTGGTCGGCTGGGCGTTAAGCAAACAAACAAACAAACAAACAAACATCTTGAGATGTTGTTATCTGCCAACCACCCTACCTATCCGACACGCTCCGTACATACTTGCTGCCCAAGGTTATTAAAAAAAGGACCAATAATATATTGTTCTTCAAAAACTGCGTACTGCATAGAACATTGATTCGAGTTACGGTATGAACAACTCTAACAAAAAGCGTACCCCACCTCAGCCCACACAACCTACTCTGCCACTCACACATTTAATAACAGCACAAGAGAGACTTAACACATGTATACACCCTTCCTCCCGCCTTTCCCTCTCTGTCTCTCTCTCTCTCTCTGTCTCTCTCTCTCTAATGGCTCAAACAATAAAGATATATGTATACAATCGATACTAAAGTCACAGATGTCATGACCACTCCTATGTGAAGCAAATTTTATTATTCATATCTCAATGATTCTTTAGTGAATAATGCATGTTTCCTGTTTAAAGACATGTTGTTAGACAAGGTATTGTGTCTGAAACCTTTATCCTTATAAAATAAAGTTCGTTCTGGTTTTGGTTTTTTTCTCTCTCTCTCTCTCTCTCTCTCTCTCTCTCTCTCTCTCTCTCTCTCTCTCTCTGTCTGTCTGTCTGTCTGTCTGTGTGTCTGTCTGTGTGTGTGTCTGTCTCTCTCTCTCTCTCTCTCTCTCTCTCTCTCTCTCTCTCTCTCTCTCTCTCTCTCTCTCTCTCTCTCCAATAGTCCCAACTATAAAGATATATGCAATCGACAGATCAAGTCACAGATGTCATGACCACTCCTGTGAAACCAACGAACAAAAATACCCAACCTCCAGATAATCGCATTATCTCGTTTACTTAATACCATCGTCACCTCAGCATCGTGGGGGTTTCACTGCACTGAATAAGACCCACACTTTTTTTTTTAGAGAAGTAAATCAACAGAGCTATTCCCGAACATCGTCTCTTCGACCAGATACTACTGTGTCATTAATCTGTCTCGTGTCATGAACCAATTTTCTTCAATGAAATCAGAAGTCGACAAGCGAGCAGTCAATGGAAACGCGAAGAAAATTGGCATTAGCTCTGACGGCAGAAAGACAGACCAGATCGATATGGGTGGGAGAAAACAGGGTGGTAAACAGGTTTTTCCTGACCAATCAGAGAACAGAGATTACCATGTCAAAACAGCTTGAATGGATGTTCAGTCGACTAAGAATATGTAGCGATAATCAAACAAGAAAGTAGTCATACAGAACGAACAAAAACCAGACGAAGAGAAAAACCCATCAGCGACATTGTTCTACCTGTAATAAAATCAAGCAAATGGGAGGAAAAAACAACAACAACAACAACAACAACAACAACAACAACAACAACAACAACAACAACAACAACAACAACAACAACAACAACAACTCAACTGAAAACGGCACCCAGTTTGTAAAACACAATAACAATACCCCCACAGAGGCCTAGAGTGGGGGACGACGAACAGACAAACACACGCGTACAGACACGCAAGGACGACCAACAGACAGACAGACAGACACACGCGTACAGACACACCAACACAAGGACTATACTTACTTGTACCAGCAAACTCCAGCCCCAACAATGCCCACAGCCGCCAACACGGTGCAGCCTGCCACTACCACTGAAACACAGAAAGAACACAATCATCATCTACGTTATCATCATCATCTTCATCATCTGCATTAACAAACAAACAAATGGTAACTGCTCCCAACATGAAGTAAATAACTGCAAAATCACTCACTCAATCGTCAATAAATCATCAGAACCAACAGAGAAGCTTTTGAAGGAAATTAGTTGTGCGACAAAAGACATTCCAATTTCTTATATATCGGCAATAAACTAAACCAAGTCATTCTACAAGTAATTGGCGTCGAGATGAACCTGATTACATATTTGATATCTGACCGTTGCACAGATTGTAAGGGAGATCGAAACGGCCAGATTATTCGAGAATCGCCATCTCACGTTACCACCCCACCCCCCCCCCCCCACCCCCCTCCTGTTACCACCCCACCCCCGTTACCAGCCCACCCTCCTACATCCCCAACCTTCCTCTCAGTTTTGCTCTCCCTTCGCTTACCCTGTCAAAGGACAAATCAATTTCCCGACAATCATTTTGGTTGTCCAACCATTTTGCCAGAAGGGTTTGTCTTCTTTCTTCGCCAAACTACCGTCTTCATACAGACAAAGACACACCCTGGCACAGGCGGACATTCAGACAGTCAGTCAGACCGAGAGACAAACAGTCCGATACACACACACGCGCGCATACACGCACGTACCCATACGCACACAAAAACAGGTACGCACACACACACACATCATCACACACACAATCTCTCTCTCTCTCTCTCTCTCTCTCTCTCTCTCTCTCTCTCTCTCTGTCTGTCTGTCTGTCTGTCTGTCTGTCTGTCTGTCTGTCTGTCTGTCTGTCTGTCTGTCTGTCTGTCTCTCTCTCTCTCTCTCTCTAAACTTTTCCTTATTCACATTTGGCAATAAAAAAACACACATAAAAAATGTAAAGCGAAGAAATCACCCCAGGTAGACGTTATTCGTCAGCCTCATTCCTATTATCACGGGGGACGGGAGGGGGGAGGGGGATAGGGAGTAAGAAAGAAAGAAGGTATACACATTTTCTAAAAAGAGTCTTGTCTGCAAATTCGCGAACGGCGCCGGTTCCTTTTTAGGGGATTTTGGAGAAAGGCCATCAAATAAAACCTCGTAACTTGCACAGACTGCAAAAAGGGTGGGTATTGGTGTGGTGGTGGATTTTTGTTTCCTGAGGCAATACTTTGGTACAAGTCGAGATAAAATTGAACTCCATGCATGCAGCAAAAAAAGTAAGTTGGAATCTACTTATGGAAGAGAGAAGGGGTCAGGTCTCAGCCAATGAGTTTCGAAACAGCTCTAGTGGGCGTAAACTTTTCCCCCCATCTTTTTCTTCATTTCAACGTTAATTTTAAAATTCCACACAAGAATGCCGCAGAAATACGATGCTGTTTCTCCGAGGTCGCATTCTTTTCTAGCAAAAAAACCACTTCCACTTGTTGTTCTATTGCGCTCGGTATTGTCAACCTATTGCATCCTATACTAACACAAAAATTACAGCCTCATTTACACAAGCACCTACCTCATTCAGACTACAAGAATCAAGTATTTCATGACAAAGTTTTCGGGTAGTCTGGTAAAGTGGTGAAACAATAAATGTGTCTGGCTTCAAATTTGGTTCCAAAAATGCATTTCCTGTTTCTTGTGAAATGTATTCCTGCTAAACCAAATTAGTCTGTGCATTGCAAGCCTAAGAACAAAATCAGACAGTTTGGCTGATGCGCTAGCGGGGAATGGAGGGGGGGGGATGGGTAGGGAAAAGGGGGAGGGGGGGACTTATCTTTTGCCTGTAAATTCTGCCCCACATTTACATCACCCCCCCCCCCCCCCCCCTTCACTAAAAAAACTAAAGGGGGGAGTTAACGTCCTCTCAGAAAATGTTTCTCTTTGGGACAAGAATTGGTGATTGGGGAGAGGGGGATGTTAAGAAAGGGGGGGGGGGGGCTTTTGTGCCTGTAAATTCTGTCCTACATATACCCCCCCCCCACCCGCCATCATTCACAACATCCCAAGCACCACAACATGGACCAAACTTACTAATAAAGGCAGAATTGCTGGCCAGCAGTCCACCTGCTTCTCCTCCGCTCTCAGCGCCGCTTCCGTGGCGCGACTGGCTGATGGGTAAAGCCACGGGGTGCGCCTCTTTTGCTTGTAAATTCGTTTCTACGTTCTGCCGACCCTTCCCCCCCGCCTTGTGATGGTCGGTCTTCTTCGGGGTCTTCTCCGGGGCAGAGGGAGAGGGGGGAGGAGGAGGGGCTTCGTCCTCCGTCACGACGCCAGGATTAGGTCCCGGTCCCGGCACGTCCTGTGGTATACTGTCCTGGGCGAACGCATCTGTTTCTGGAAGACAGACAGAAGAGAACTTACACAGTAGAACACCCTTTTCTAAAAGCAAAAAACAAATATAACGATGGACACTCCCCCCCCCCCCCCCCCCCCACCCTCCGTTTTACGAGTTTCCTTATATCTTTTCACAACAATTTGTAAATCTAACTCCATTTTGAGACTCATTTCTTTCTCAAAACTGACACTGTCCTATATTGTAATTTCTCTTTTGAGATAATAAAGTATTATTGTATTGTATTGTATTTTAGGATTCAAAATGGAAGTTGTATTGTTCAGTTTAGCATTGACACTCACAAAACGCCGAAACGTATTTCAAATTGCAGAAACCTGTCGACGGTGTCATCATGTGAGCAGCATTGCCGAACTTTTTCACAGTGATGGAAAGGGGGCGCCAGGGACTGCCTAATACTTCAGAACATTGACAATACTTTCGTGGCAATATCGGCATATTTGCAGGGGAAAATGAATCCCAGACGTTTACATGACAAGCGCTTTGCTTTCCGTGCACGCAATGGTGAAGGTTGGGTCAGGTGCAGGCTAATATGCAATGTCTCAATGCCTACTTCAATAAAGTCGTATCTGTCGTTGTGTTTCAAAGTTGATGTGTTTAAATTGACATGTTTAAATTGATATGATTAAATTTATATGCTTAAGTTTGTATGTGTGTGTGTGTGTGTGTGTGTGTGTGTGTGTGTGTGTGTGTGTGTGTGTGTGTGTGTGTGTGCGTGCGTGCGTGTGTGCGTACGTGTGGGTGCGTTTATGTGTGCGTCTTTGTGGGCATGCGTGCGTGCATGTTTTAAATCATATAAACCTTCTGAAGACTCAGAGAAACAAACAGTTGTAAGACGTTAAACTTTTCATTTCTGCTTGAGTAATTTCCTCTCTCTACAAATATCCTCCATGAACCTTTAAGAAAAGTCCTTCTGACATGACATGATATATCCCTACAATTCATTCAACGCTGACAGCAGAGTTTTCCCTTCACATTCTAGCTATCGTAAATTAATCAAATTTCTCTCATATTTATACCGTTTTCATTCGTTCAACATGTATCAAATGGCTTTCCTTCATTGACATTTCTGACTTGATTCATTTATAGACATTAGCCTACACACCATTCAATATGAATAGCGTAGGTTTGCACTTGTTACTCCAGCAATCATTAGTTACTTCAATTCGTTCAACTTGTAACAAATGGCTTTCAACCCTTAAAGGCATATGTGTGCGCTCCCGTGTTTACAAAGTGTAGTTTGCCCATAATCGATGTCAAACGCACCATAAGACCATATAATGACGATATGTCACCATGCACGGACCATAATACATGCATTACAGCTTGTTCTAGCCTCTGAAAAAGTGAGGATGTCAACAAAGCCGCGGTGTTAGCTCCCTTGCATCAACGTTACATGTGTTGCTAAATCTATAAATAGGACGATCCAGATCAAAATGAAAATTAACATATCTCAACATTGAAGGGGTCCTAGACCACAATATTTTGCAGGGAACTTAATTTAGCATGTCTCCAGCTGTTGGTAAAGCAATTAGCGTGTATAGTCATCGAGTACATATGCCTTTAACTTGACTCGTTCATTCGATGTCAATCCAAGATGGCGTTCTCCAAGGGGAGAGCAGCAAGCATACCTTCTCTCTTCCTGGTGTTGTCATACTGTTGTCTTGTCAGAAGTTCGTCTTGTTTGAAATAGTTCAGTAGTCTTTTGAGGAACTCTCCGTCCCTGGTATCTGCAGCTAAAACAAAGAAGAACAGACCGCGTTTAAATAACAGTTGCATTTACAACGATTAGAATCATGTTCACTCAAAATGTGGATGTATTTTGCACTGACTTTGTACAGAATGTGCATTCAAAGCCATAACTGAGCACAACAAGACCGACAAAAAATACATTTACATGGAAATTAAACACAGAGAGCATTTCAAAGATGACCCACTAAAATCATACAAAACAAGAAATTCCTCCGAGGTAGGAAAAACACTCCCGTCCTTACCATTCTTACTGCCACCAACTGAGAAAGTTATTTCCCTTTGACCATTAATATGTCCCTCTATAAGTCCTTGTAGAATCTTAATCCACCAATAACTCCCTAACCGTGTGTTTGACTGGTCCCAATTTTTGTAAGGACCGTCTCAGGAATGTATAGAACCTGTTCACCAAGTTTGGTGACGATCGGTCCGTTCATTCTTGAGATCTATATGCGAACACAAACACACAAACAAACAAACACATCGACCGAATCCCATACACACCCCTATACCGGGGATGTAATGTTAATAACGGAACGAATTTTCAATCAAAAGTAGCCTACATTTTTTGGGACCATACACCGGTTATATCCCCGCCCCCAATCTTGGTTTCCCGCACCCCCCCCCCCCCCCCATTCATTCTCTCTCTCTCTCTCTCTCTCTCTCTCTCTCTCTCTCTCTCTCTCTCTCTCTCTCTCTCTCTCTCTTTCTCTTATCTCTCTCTAGTACTCCCTCCCCTGGTGTAATGAGATCGGGAGTGTCTGTGCCTGCAAGCAATGGGCCAGTGTTTGCAGCAGCTAAAAAGCTTACAAATCCAGCAAATTAATCCCTTGAGAGAAACCAGAGCCCCCAAATGCCCGCTCTTCTCATCTAATTAGGTCACGCGCCAACGCTACCAGCAACGAGGCCAAGTTTCCAGGAAAGAGAAAGAAAGTCTCAAAAAGATGGAACGACTGAAAGAAAGAAAAAGAAAGAAAAAAACAGTTGTAGAAACACCCACTAAGCAAACCGGAAAAGGAAAGAAATATAGAAGGAGGGAAGGAGAGAGAGAGAGACTGAGATACAGAAATATAAAAAAAACAGAGACAGAGAGAGAGCGAAACAGAGAGATATATATATACAGAGGACAGAGAGAGAGAAAACACCGGGGTTGGGGGGCAGAGAGGCAGACAGAGAGAGAGAGAGAGAGAGAGAGAGAGAGAGAGAGAGAGAGAGAGAGAGAGAGAGAGAGAGAGAGAGAGAGAGAGAGAGAGAGAGAAACTGAAACTGAACTTTATTACAAAAGGATGGAGGTTTTACGTAGGCAAAGCCTAATCTTACAACCTGTCCCTTATACAAACACTTAATACGGACGCACATAATACTAATAAGAAGAAGAAAACAAAATCATATGTTCTTATACACATAACAAAAGAGAGAGAGAGAGAGAGAGAGAGAGAGAGAGAGAGAGAGAGAGAGAGAGAGAGAGAGAGAGAGAGCGGGTGGGGGGAGAGTTGGGTGGAAGGGTTTGTAAGTGTCAATGAAAGCAAGAAGAAGACCCGCTAAAACCTGAGAAGGAAAGCAAACACGATTAAACACACTGTTTCGGAATTCGCCTTCGGATTTGTCTTTTTATGAACTTCCTTTTACGAATATGCCCGAGAAGGGGGAAATCGTTAATGACGTCACTCGACAAGGCTGCACTGACAACAAAGAAAAGACAACACAAAACAGCACGTGCTCCGGCCTCGTTTCATCGACCAATCAGCTTTTGCGCTCAGGGAGACCGACCAAAATTATAATAAGGAAAAAAAAGTCTGTCCAGATCGTGAAGTAAATCAATAAGACCTAAACTACGCGGCCGGGGCAAGCAAGGCAGAATCGATTCCATCCTTTCCTTCCAGTTCTGAGGCTGTGAGCGTGAGACAACCACCTCCCCCCTCCATTCCCACGTCCGTTTTCTTCCATTCACAGCGTCCCAGTGACCTAGAAAAAAAAGTTGATGGCGCGAACAGTGATAGCCGAGGACTGCCAGACTGCCAGATATTTCTTGTTTTTGACTGTTTCTTCTTCTTCTTCTTCGTTCATGTGCTGAAACTCCCACGTTCACTCATGTGTTTGCATGAGAGGGTTTTTACGTGTATGGCCGTTTTTACCCCGCCATTCAGGCAGCATACGCCGATTTCGGAGGATTGTTTTTTACTCTCGCCATCTTGAAGTTGAGGTAGCAAACCCTGAGTCTAAGTGATAGACAAGGACTACAAAAACATTTGCTGTTGTTTGGTTTTCTGTGGGTTTTGTTTACTCTCGCAGCCATCGTGAGAAAGAAATATAAAACCCGACTCATCGACGAGAACTGCCAAACACTTTTTTCCTAATTGGTTTGGTAGTGGTGGTTGTTGCTGATGCTGCTGTTGTTGCTGTTGTTTTGTTACTGTGGGGGTGGATGGTCATGTTTGTTTCTTTTCAAACTTTTTTCTAATTGGTTAGGTGGTTGTTGTTGTTGTTGTTGTTGTTAGAGCTGTTGTGGTGGTGGTGGTTGTGGTTGGTGTTATTGTTGTTGTGGTTGAGGGTTTGCTAGTTGTTGTTGTTGTCTCTGAGGTTGATGGTCTGTTTCTTGCTTCCTTGTCTTGAGGGCACTTATCTGTGTAAGGCGCATATCGAAATGCTCGTTTAAAACCTGTGACTGTAAATGCCGCAGGGACTCAAGCGATGTTTTCGCTGGCGCACGCATAATTAGTTTCTGATCGATTCTGTCAGTATTCGCGAGGGATTTTGCGGCTTATGACACTTGAATTACTTTTCCGAAGTACAGCCAATCATTTTTTTTTAAAATACTCGACTCAAGCTTCTGAAATGTTTAAAAACAGGGGACGCTTAATGTTTTAATGCGGTGGGGAGGGGGGAGGGGGCAGGGGATAGGGGAGAGGGAGAGGGTGGGTGAGTGAGGAGACATAAACTCAAAGTCGCTGATTCAAGCAGTCAAAAAATACATTGTTAAATACCTATGTTACTCTTCGTTCCCCAATGCAATCCTTTTGAGATATGCGCGAATGACATAAGCCCACTGCAGTATCGCCTTGGAAAATCTGGACGTGGCGCAGTGGACACAGTCACATTAGGAAACAGACACGTTATGCATATCTAAATGATCAGAGCTGATCCCCATGAACAATGTGGACGTAGGGCAGTGGACAGTCACATTAGGAAACAGACACGTTATGCATATCTAAATGATCAGAGAGTTAATCCCCATGAACAATGTGGACGTAGGGCAGTGGACAGTCACATTAGGAAACAGACACGTTATGCATATCTAAATGATCAGAGAGTTAATCCCCATGAACAATGTGGACGTAGGGCAGTGGACACAGTCACATTAGGAAACAGACACGTTATGCATATCTAAATGATCAGAGAGTTAATCCCCATGAACAATGTGGACGTAGGGCAGTGGACACAGTCACATTAGTGTGACAGGAGAGGCTACCGCTCCTTTCGCAACGGACTCTGCACCCGGGTTGTTGGCCTTTAAAGTCAACACCTGTGGTTTGTAGAGTTCTGTTTGTGATGGGGTCTGGTGGTTTCCGATTGTCTGTATGTTCATGGAAACCTTCGGGTTTGCATAACAGTTTTTATAGGGCTAAGAAATTAGCCCTAACATTTTCAATCCTGTTTGATTGCACTTCGCTTCCCGAGGTGATCGTAGTGTTTCGGCACTCGGTTACATTAGGAAACAGACACGTTATGCATATCTAAATGATCAGAGAGTTAATCCCCATGAACAATGTGGACGTAGGGCAGTGGACACAGTCACATTAGGAAACAGACACGTTATGTATATCTAAATGGTCAGAGAGTTATAGCATGGTCTTTATCATCGGGATCTTCTCGCTATTTTGTGCAATACCGCCGAACTTTCAAGCGCACGACGAATAACGTGTTGTTACACAGTATACCTTAATCAGTTAAGATAAGTGTGTGTTTGTCGGGGTCTGGGGGTGGTGGGGGCGCCCATCTGTCTGTGTTTGTCTTTTAAACTGTGCACTTGACCCACGAAGACCTTCCTAAATGGCTCGTTTGGCATGTCGAATATCGCAGATAATACCTTTCGGTTTTGAACCGAAGTTTCACCAAACTTTCCGGGCGAAATGACAATAAAAGTTCCATCACATCTGCTGCAGATCCGATATCTTCAAAGACGCAATATTCCATGAAAAACAAGATAAATACTGCTGCGAAACTCAGCTGACTTCAGCCACAACAAGATCTACTTCTATGTGGGTGAAATGCAATTTCAGTAACGCTATTATTACGACCGTTTTCACCGAACCGTGAAGAAACGTGTTCGTCTATGCAACTTATCGCTATGAAATGATGGCATGACAAATGCTGAGCATAGGTAAACGGTTACTGCGCTACGAACGGTCCAACACCTGTTGCTCTTTACTGCTGTATGTGTATGTACAAGGTTGTCATGCTCGGCTTCTTTCTCGCACGACTCACTCACTCACTCTCTCTCTCTCTCTCTCTCTCTCTCTCTCTCTCTCCCCTCCCTCCCTTCCTCCCTCCCTCTCTCTCTCTCCCCCTCTCTCTCCCTCCCTCCCTCCCCCTCTCTCTCCCTCCCTCCCCCCCCTCTCTCTCTCTCTCTCTCTCTCTCTCTCTCTCTCTCTCTCTCTCTCTCTCTCTCTCTCTCTCTCTCTCTCTCTCTCTGACCGAGAGAATAATGGCCAGATAATGACAGAGCGTCAGGGGGTAGTGGCGCCAGACGGTTCTGACATGCACATTCCACAGAACCACACCGCGCTGCACTACTCAACAGATCACCAGGGGTGGAAAACACTGAACCTAATATACGCTGAATAAAAATATGTTCAAACGAACACCAGAGCCAGTAGAGAGTAATAATAATAATAATAATAATACGAGAATTTATAAGGCGCACACAGGGGCGGACGAGGGGGGGGGGCACAGGGGGCACGTGCCCCCCCCCCCCCCCCCGAAAAAAAGAAGAAGAAAAAAAAAAGATTTTTCTATGCTGATTCTATGACCATTTCTAAGTTCAAATGGCACCAGATGGCATCATTTTGCTTCTTTGGGCAACATTTTTTCCGGGGGGGCATGCCCCCGGACCCCCCTAGCAAATTCGGGCGCTTCGCGCCCATCACATTCACTTTCGATTCAAAGTGCCCCCCCCCCCCCCCCCCTTACAAAGCAACTGATCCGCCCCTGGCACATATCTCACCACAAGGCGACTCAAGGCGCACAATATATAGCGCGAACCAGAATTAACTGTGCTCTCCGCACTTGACATATTAATTTCTGCCGAGTGAAATGGAATTTTTTACACACAAAAAAGAGTACAGCATGTTTGTATGAAGGACTAGCACGCAGATGTACGTCCTCACAGGCAAAGTTCTTTGTTCGTTTGTGTGTTCATTTGTTTGTTTGTTTGTTTGTTTGCTTGCCCTCCACCTCCCTCTCTGACATTCTTACTTAAAAATGTTCCTTAAAGTAAGAGTCATTGTTCGTTACAAAACAGTCGTATTACTCTCCAGTAAACACAACAAACTGTACACTATAACGGCGTAGGTTTTCAGCCTAATTATCATACCGCGACGCCTACAGTTGGGCATCCTGGGAAGACTATGGCAACAAGGTGGGAGCTTAATGCTTACACAACGGTCACATTCTCCTTGGGTCTCTTGAGGCCACTAGCCATCATTTAGCTTAAACCTCCATTACTACTTACCAACCACTAGACTAAGTACCAGCACACACGCACAAGAAGTGCATTGTCTGGGAGCTGTAGAAATTGATGCTGAGGAAGACACATGTCATCCCAAATTGGCAAGAAGACTGAGTTGTAGCTTTGAAGTTGCTGCTACTTATGTAGAGCTTCGCGCACGAGACAGGAGTTCTGTTGAGGTCACCATTACTCGTATTCAGAGGTTTCTTTTTGGAACAACTTAACATAATAAATGAAGACCCATTGTTATGAGTATCATGACTGAAAAACAAAATGAAAACCAACATAAACAAAACCTTAATTATATCCTTCAAAAAAGACCCATTCTGCTGTAAAAGTTATCGGACCGTGAACCAGTGTTATATCCTGTATATATCTATATATATATACGACTAGTGTCTGTCTGTCTGTCTGTCTGTCTGTCTGTCTGTCTGTTCGCGATGCACGGCCAAAGTTCTCGGTGGATCTTTTTCAAATTTGGACACCGTATTCAGCTACACCCCGGACACAACCTCATCGATGAGATATTTCAACACGTGCTCTCAGCGCGCAGCGCTGTGCGCGCTGAACCGATTTTTTTGTTTTTGTTTTTTGGTCGGGATCCACTACCAGTAACTCTTTCTTATCTTCTCCAGTGTTTTCAGCCGCGATTATCTCCCTTCCTCCGTGTGGCGTCAATCCATATTCCCGTTACTACGTTACTATTTTTAGAAGGTCACTGCACGTTACTATTTTTAGAAGGTCTCCAGTGTTTTGCGCGTTTATCTCCTTTCCTTCGAGTCATGCGCCGGCGAAGCCGGCGTACACCCGGCTCCCAGGCGAAGCCTGGTATTCGGCTCTACTTCTTCCCGGCGAAGCCGGTACCCGGCAAAGCGGGTAATCATCTAGTATAATATTAACAGCTATTGTGTTTTCAGCGTAGCAATAGGGCCCGATATTTAGACGAGACAAGTATAATGCCGACGAGTCGAAGACGAGTCGCATTATACTTGTTCGAGTCTAAATATCGGACCCTATTGCTACGATGAAAACACAATAGCGTTTATATAGCTATTCTGACATTAAATTCTGTGTTAAAATCATGTTTT
This sequence comes from Littorina saxatilis, assembly GCF_037325665.1. Classification (NCBI taxonomy): domain Eukaryota; kingdom Metazoa; phylum Mollusca; class Gastropoda; order Littorinimorpha; family Littorinidae; genus Littorina; species Littorina saxatilis. The sequence continues at coordinate 26,427,304 of NC_090259.1, forward strand.
TGTCAGCAACAAGGACCAGAATGGTCCATGTCATTGATTGCAGACGACGGTTCCCTTTCTGCATGAAGCCACGGAAATAACCGAACATTGAAAAACCCACGGACATGTATTACGGAGAAAACTCAAGATAACCGGATGCTTAGCATTACGTCAATATCTTAGGAATCATATGACGTTATGACGTATCATGCTTGCCTACGTAGATTGTATGTTCGAAAGTCTGACTTCTGTTGGGAATTCGCGTGGTGAAGACTGCGGTAAATCTGTAGATGATAAGAGAACAAGGATTGTCTCAGAAGAAACGACGAAATGTTTCAGACCGGTAACTTCATTTCAACATTGCACTACACAATGGACGTTCTATGTGACAGGAGAGTTTGCTGATTTTGTGTTAAACATTGGTGATTGGAGAGATCGTCTGCAAAAATCAGAGATAGGTCGCTTCAGATTGCAGCTTCTGGAAATTTGCAAGGTTTGCTGCCAGTTAAAGAACTGGATTTTACACGTAATGTATGTCATGTACAGTAAGCAACAACAAAAACACACACAAAGCAAATTGCATCGTCTGTCGACTAGCCACAGACACAAGCCTGGCGAGGTATGCGTGTACTTTATACACGTGGAAGAAACCGGAACCATGCGTCTTTGTTATTGCCGATATCGTTTGGATATCGGCAAAAATGGCCAACTTTCGTAGCGTTATGCTTTGATGATCGGAAAAGGGATGTGCGAGACCATCCAATCACAGCCCCCGAATCCCCCCACGTGTCCATCAGAATAGCTATATATATATATATAACCACAACAAAAATCGTGCATTGCTCTTTTAAGTTTCGGCTTAACGCATTCAGTCAAACATCAAATTAACTACGAGTCCAAGCAAAACCTGACTGAATAGCCTTTTATTAATGTAAAGAAATTCAAGAAAAATTTTGGGAGGGATCTCTGCAAAAATTACATAAAAGATGCATGGCTTCAACATTGAACAACCTGACAATAAAGAAGATCAGACTACAAGACGAAGTTTGACAGATGCTTGGCTTAAAACTAATAGTGCTGGAAGGATAGAGAACGAAATGAAAAGTACACATGCTGACGTCAGTCGCGTGCTAATTGCAGTTATTTATACTGGAACATGACGCACGTAGGGGAAAGGTAATAATAATTGGTCTGGTAATGACATGCCATTGACAGGGAGTGCATATATATTATATTTGTTCAACGGCGGACACGAAGATGCCTTGATTGGTAGTCTTTGAATTCTATTGTAAGAACGCCACACTGGGAATAGCACTTTTTAATTACAAAGGAAGGCGTGTTGAGAGTGAACAAAATCACATTGGCTCTGAGAAATTCACAACAAATTGAGCTGGGAAGGACTAAAAGGTATACATGAGCAGCTATAAAGTAACACACACACGCACGCACGCACACCAATAGCACACACACTCTCTCTCTCTCTCTCTCTCTCTCTCTCTCTCTCTCTCTCTCTCTCTCACACAATCGCGCACACAGTCACACACATAAACATAAACGCAAACAATTCCAATCTGTCCCTAAAGTAAAAATTCAGCGGAAATTACTGATGGTTAATGGTTCTAACGTTTCCTTATTTATCCAACGCGCACATGAATTCTTAATCCCCACAAGTCTGGCAACTGAATATTTTAGACCGGTAATTTAGCAACAACTGTGGGCTTCTGTGACGCGTAAAGAGCGTAAATATGCATTAGACACAGTAAACAAGGCACTGTGCATCCACGTACGATGCTCATTTCGTTTTCATGTCCACATTTACTGCTGGCCAAAGTGACATAACCCGATATAGATGTATGCTTCAAAGTAGTTCACGTCTGCGCAGTATCAACAAGGCAAGACAAAAATAAACTCATAAACTCATAAAACCTCCCATCTCCTGCAATTTCCGTAGCATAAACTTCGAGATAAATGAATTATGCAAACAAGAATTTCCTTTAACGTATTACTATTAAACCGTTTACCTGGCTTCGTTTCAGTTTTTAAATATTCACCTTATTCCTCTTCTCACAATGTCCTGCCAACTCTATCCCAAAGATTCTCTCTCTCTCTCTCTCTCTCTCTCTCTCTCTCTCTCTCTCTCTCTCTCTCTCCTCCCACCCCCCCCCCCCCCGATTCCCCTCTCTCTATCTCACTTTCAAATAACCTACTGTGCTTGATCACTCACAACACTCCGACCATAATATCTTCTCTAGCTCTGCATCTCCCCTCTCACCGCACCCCCTTCTCACCCACCCACCACCACCACCCTCATCTCCTAGTTTCCAACACTACTGTCATTTCACAAGTCATGACAATCCCGTCAATAGCATTCCGGTGTCATCGAAAACAGCAACACACTTGTAATAAGCTTACAGCTTATCAGTCTCCTCTCTTCTGTGTTACTCGTGTCCTCCCTCTGGAATCATTCCTGATCCTATTTTGGTTCCATAGATCCCCGCGGCGCTAATAATTACTTGCAGAAAATGTCATGGATGACGCTTTATCACGGTGGCAACAGATGCGTTCGTGTCAAAGCTATTTCTTCATCAAGCGTGCAGAGACGAGCAAAAACCTCTTTGGTATCACAATTAACGTTGGTTAATTGTCACGCAGGATTTTTTTTATATTTTTTTTATAGGGATGACATTTCAAGGAGGCTGCTGGATTATTCTGGTGGTAATAGCAGTTCAGTAAGAGTCGGAATATATACTAGCACTGTCATTTGTGGGCCTATCTCCTGTTTGGTTAACGAGCAACAAGGAACAGGGTACAAAAAGTAGTGTAATGCGTCAACGGTATGCGCCTGTCTGGAGAAGATCTATGTCCGAAGAAGAAGAAAAAAGGCAGAAAAATAAAGACAGTGTCGATTCCTTCTCTCTTCTTCTTCTTCTTTTTCGTTCATGGGCAGAAACTCCCCCATTCACTCATGTTTTTGCACGAGTGGATTTGTACGTGTATGACTGTTTTTACCCTGCCATTCTAGCAGCATACGCCGATTTCGGGGGAAGCATGCTGGGTATTTTCGTGTTTCTGTAACCCATCGAACTCTGACATGGATTACAGGATTTGTTCCGTGCACATTTTTTTTTTGTGCTTGCGTGTATACACGAAGGGGGATAAGGCACTAGCAGGTCTGCACATAAGTTGACCTGGGAGATCGGACAAATCCTTTAACCCACCAGGCGGCCGCGGCCGAGATTTGAACTCACGACCTTCTGATTAGGAGGCCGATGTCTTATCCACTACGCCATTGCGCCCGTCCGTGTCGATTCCAAAATTCAACAATCGTTTACATAAATCATATGACTCGAGTAGACGAGAGACATGCAATCACCCCCCCCCCCTTTCTGCTTCATACACATATACGCACTCACTCAATAAAAAATACAAAAAATAAAATACACGCTTTTTTTCATCTGAAGAACGTATAAAGCGACACAATCAAAAATTCAATAAAAGTAAGAAAATACTCTTCCTTTCAGAACAAGTACTGATCCGGTAAAAGGATGCCAGTT